>NC_140579.1:169180841-169340841 GCF_964204655.1 Triturus cristatus
GAAATCGAGGGTTAATGTCCAGAGGAGCAGAAGAAGGTGATGCTCCCACCTCAGAGGAAGGGCTCAGCTGAGCTGCCGATGATGTACTCGGCTGAGCTTCTGAGGCTGGGCTCTGGTGACTTACTGAAGAGTTTTCTTCAGTATTTCGAGCAAAGGTCCTGGGATGTTTATCCCTAATGTGTCTCATCATAGAGTGATTTCCAAAGGAATACTTCTTCCTTGGATCTCCTCTAGATAAAACACGGTCACAAAGTGTGCAAGTGACCAATGGAGCATTGACCTTTTTCTGCCCCTCTGGAAAAGTAAAATACTCCCACACAAAAGAATCCTTTTGTTTCCTCCTCCTCTGTCTGATGATGGTGCTGCTAGGCTCACTCTCAGAAGAGGTCTGCTGCTCTGCCATTGTATCGCAATGTCAATTCAGCTCCTTCTCCTAGGGGATCTCAAGCAGTAATGAGGGGAATGGGTGTGGTGTGGGAAGTTTCTGGAACTGAAAGTAGTTTCAACCAATGAAAAGTGTTCTTTGTTGATCACATGACCTACCGTGCGCGCTCCGTAAGCTTACGGTACGCGCTCGTAAACCAGTACGCATGCGCAAACGGGACGCTTACGGAGCGCTTACGGAGCGCGTACGTAAGACGCACTCGCGCATACGCATTACACGCCCCTGCGTAACCGCAAAGTTGCTTCCGCGCAACGCGCATGCCTGTACGCGTACGTCACATACGTATCACGTAAGCGCACTGTACTTATGACGTACGGAGCGCGTAGCGTCAGCTTACCGTACGCGCACGGCAAAAAATGCATTAAAAAAAATACAAGTTTCAAGAGTTGTAGAAGATAACTGTGATGTACAACTGTATGTAAACATTAATTTTTAAAAAATTAACCATTCCATAATGCAGGATATAGTACATATATTATTTTATACATAGGTTGGATATTATTTTTTACCAAAAATCTCCAAAAAAAAATTTGCATTTAAAAAACCGTACAAATTCACTGAAAAAACCATAGGTTTCACACATGTTATAGTTAGGAATTAGCATTTAAAAAACCTTGCAAATTCACTGAAAAAAACATAGGTTTCACACATGTTATAGTTAGCAGGACATTTCACTCGTGAAAAACCAATGAAATTCCCACGTTATAGTTAGTGCAGGCAACTATAACTCACGCGACCGCAATCCTCTGCTGATGATGTCAAATATTACATCACTGATGACATAGGTGTCTTTCTGAAAAAAAAATATTTGTAATATATGTATAGCTGAAAATTAATGGAAGAAGACATGGGTAAATAAGTGTCTAAATACAGTGATGTAATATTTGACATCATCAGCAGAGGATTGCGGTCGTGTGAGTTATAGTTGCCTGCACTAACTATAACGTGGGAATTTCATTGGTTTTTCACGAGTGAAATGTCCTAACTATAACATGTGTGAAACCTATGGTTTTTTCAGTGAATATATATATATATATATATATATATATATAATATATGTGTGTATATTATTTCCTGGCGGTCGCCAGTAGATAGTTATAGTTAGGACCGAGTTCCCATAGGAAATCTGAAAATTCTATTTTGAATAACTTTGGCGCCGGTTGACTTATCTTCGTGAAATTTTCAAAACTAATGGGGCGCTCTGCTCCGCTCCTACCCTGAAAGTCTCGGGGTGATTCGTCAAGCGGGGGCCGAGAAAAAAGGGGGGTCCCAAAACGCGTTTTCCCCATGCATTTTCCCATAGGACCTTTAGTCGAAGGTACAGCCCGAACGGCTGAACAGAATTACTTGATATTTGGCAAAGAGGTAGTCCTCAGGTCAGGCATGTGCCTTTTGCATATATGGTGTAAATCTGTTCAGTAGTTCCTGAGAAAATCAAAAGTAAAATCACAAGTATATCTGGGCGGAGCCTAACCACACATCTCATCGTGAGATCGGATTGGCTGTCAGCACTTCATCCAAGAAGTGTTGGCAGCCATCTTGAGACCAATATACATGATAGCACCTCATTAAAAAGCATTGCTGTTAATAGAAGGTTTTAAGACTTTAGTTACATTATAAATCATTTGTTAATGGTACCATACTCATTTTAGGAATTGTGGTGTGTTCTAAGGTGATTTTACCATGTGAAAAAGCCTTTTGCTGTGATATCATGAATCATGTTTGAGAGAAAACTATTTTCTCATGCTTTTCCCACAGGGTTTTGGAAGGTGATCTATAAGCTAAACTGAGAGCATATTTTCTGTAAATTCACATTATCTTTCTCAGTCATGTGAGAATGAAGTCTGACATTCTCAGTAAAACATGTACATCCAACAAGGGCAGAGACTGTCAGTTGATTCCTTTGTGTTCTACTGCAGCTTCTCAGAGTGTTCTAAAGAACAACTAGAGCGCTAACAGTCCTACTTATGACAAACGTATAGAACACCTGAAGCCATCTTGGTTGGCATAAAGTGGTAACATTTAATTTAAAAAGGAACAAAATGAGGGGGTTCATTTTGCCATAGAAAGTATGATTAGTGCTGCAGAAAGAACAATTAGGGCACATTTTGAGTGACTTCTCAAATCCTCTTCTATTTCATTTAAAAATTCTGACATGCAGACTGAAACGTGACACATCTGAATGCCTTCTTGATGGAATCAAAGTAAAAAACTGAAAGTATTTCCTACTGAGGAGACTGTAGTAAATGAGGAAATTAGGAAACATCATAACAAATAAGTCTCACAAAATGGCCACCAGAGACAAAAGAGCCCAAATGTAGCCCAAATATCACCCAGATGTAGCCCAAGTATAGCCCAATGACAGAATGTCCCAGAGTGTTCTAACGAACAACTAGAGCGCTAACAGTCTTACTTATGACAAAAGTATGGCACACCTGAAGCCATCTTGATTGGAATAAAGTGGTAACACGTAAAACATTTAATTTACAAAGGAACAAAATGAGGGGGTTCATTTTGCCATAGAAATTATGATTAGTGCTGTAGAAAGAAAAATTAGGGCACATTTTGACTTCTCAAATCCTCTTCTATTTCATAAAAAAATTCTGACATGCAGACTGAAACATGCACTTTGAATACCAGCAGCAGACTTCCCTGGTGAGCAGTAGCTTTACTACAGTGATCTAATGAGCAACTAGAGTGCTAACATTCAGAATTTATAGCAAATGTGTGACACATCTGAATGCCTTCTTGATGGAACCAAAGTAAAAAACTGAAAGTATTTCCTACTGAGGAGACTGCAGGAAATTAGGAAACTTCATAACAAATAAATCTCCCAAGATGGCCACCAGAGACAAAAGAGCCCAAATGCAGCACAAATATCACCCAGATGTAGCCCACATGTAGCCCAATGACAGAAGTGTGCAAAACACTTATTTTTTTGAGTATTTGCAGTTTTATATAGTGCAGACTTGTCAGGTATTGGAGTGCTTTACATGAGCATTGGTTACATCACACAAGACCAAATTCATTTTGGTTGAAGACATGGGGAGATTAAGTGATTTGACCAGAATCACAGAATGTTGAGCAGAAACTCCAACCTGGTTCCCCAGTTGCAAAGTCTGCAGCTCTGGAAGTAACACCACATCCTCTCCCCTAGGTGCAACATTTAATCAAGTGGTCAACTGGATAAAAAAACATAAAGAATACAAATAATGTAAAAGTTCTTTGTCGCTATTTGAAAACTCAGAAAATATGTCCTCATTTTAGTTTTTTAGAGCACTAACCATACTTGTGATGCAAATAAGACCCTCATATATGTTTAATTTCTAAAGGAAATACTCTAGGTATTACAGTTTTGATTACATCAAGATGACGTCAGGCGTTCCACACTTTTGTAATAAATATAGAATGTTAGCCATCTAGTTGTTCATTGGGATACTGTTGAGAGGCATAGGCCAGGGGCACGGACTCTGAAAATTGAAGGCAGGTAGGAGAGTGCAGATGCAACAATTTGACCACACTGGGCAGGCAGGAAGGGCAGTGGCAGCACAACAGACTATGGAAGGCAGTGGAAAGGGGGGCAGGGGCAACAAACCAACAATACAGGACTGGCAAGAGAGGCTGTGGCAATATAATACACCATTGTGGGCAGAAGGAAGAGGCAGTGGTAGTACAACCATACATGCCAACAGACCCGTTTCAGCCAAGAAACATCCAATGTTTTTAAGCTCAAATGGGCTTTATTTGATCTCTCTCCTGTCTACAATCTCCTCTTTTCAATGCAACTCAAAGGGGAAATTCAATACCCCAGTTTTTTTTCAAAATCTCCCTCTTACCAAGTTCAAAATGTTCGCAAGTATGGTACATTGAATCATGGTAGGCAGGAGGAATTGGGGTAGGGACATGGACTTGGATAACAGAGGACAGGAGGGACATGGAGAGGTGCACCAAACTGACCCTACGGGGCAGGCATCAGGGTTTGCAGCAGCACAATACACCACACAGCGCATGCGGGACAGGAGTGCAGCACAACAATCCATAGAAAGCAATAGGGAGGGGACAGGACCATGCACATGGACAACAGAGAACAGAGGGGAAAGAGGCAATGGTAGCTAGCTGACCGTAATGGGCAGACAGGAGAGAAAGCTGCAGCATAACAGACCATAAAGGGCAGGAGGGACGGATCAGGGGCATTACAATGGAACAGACAAGCCAGGAGGGAGGGAATAGGGGTCTGCACATGGAAACAGAACGGCTGGGGGCAAGGGGGCAGGGCAGGAGCAGCAAGATGACCATGGAGGTCAGGCAGGATGGGCACTAGAAACAAAACACACCATGGAGAGCAACAATGAGACTATGATGGCATACACACAGACCATGGAGTGAAGGTGGGAGGGGGTCAGGGGCAGCTAGCTGACCACACAGGGAAGGTGGGAGGGGCCATGGCAGCACAGAAGACCATGCATGGCAAGCGGGAGGGTTAGTGGCAGCACAATGGCTATGATGGGCAAGAAGGAGGGTGCAGGGTCATGCACAAAGGACCATGGAGGATAGAAGGGAGGGTCAGGACCTGGGCACAGACAAGAGAGTTCAGGGGAAGGGGCCTCACAACAGACCGCGCGGGCAGGCAGGAGGAGCAGTTGCAGCACAACAGACCAGGGAGGGCAGAAGGGTGTGGCAGTAAAATGGACCATGGAGGATAGGAGGAAGGGGATAGGGGCATGGCATGTGGACAGGCAGGGTGGAGGTGGCAGGGACAGGTTACAGTCATCTGACAATGCTAGGCAGGTGGGAGGGGAGTGGCAGCTCAACAGAACACTCAGAGTAGATAGGAGTTGTAGGTCCATGGAACATGGTGGGCAAAAAGGATGGAGCAGGGGCATGCACAAAGACATCGGAGGGCAGGGGGAAGGAGAATAGGGGCAGCAAGCTAAGCACAGAGGCTAATCAGGAGGTCAATGATGGGCCATAGAATTGGGCAATGGAGGGCAGGAGGAGTGGACTGGTACATCATGCTAAATGGAGGGCAGTGGCAGTGCTCCAGCGCAGAGTGCAAAATCCCTCCCTAACGTTGCGGACCGAAAGATCTCACACACGCACACTATCCATACATTCGCTGGTGGGGCCCATAACACCAACACACACTCACCATCAGTCCGTACGAGAGGCGATTATCCTTCCAAGTGCTGGATAATGAGGGAGGAAGATACCACTTTACCCTAATGAGCAACAAACCTACAAACCCTTCTTATACTCATTAGGCCCTAGATTCTACATTTGGTATTCCCCTCATGACCGGGATGGATCTGTTAGTTGTAGATTTAAGTGAATTTCTAATACTCTAATTAACCTTTTCATTAACACATTTCAATGAATAAACAACCCAACTCATTTCTGTAGATGTTCAAATCCAAATTTATATTAATAATGCAGATTAAATCATTCATTTTTACCTATTCTGGCTAAAGTCATCCTCTATGTCAAATCTGGCAATCTCGCAAATCTATGCCCATCAATTTAGCAGGTTAAGTTCATCAGGATTTTGGGCATTAATTCAGTCCGTTAAAGATTCAGGCTAACTGCTGTCCTGCAGTGTCACCGTCCTCTTCGTCAGCATATCATTAGGAAATCGAAGGAGCGACCCTCCAACCTCTCTATTCTATAGGTTTTATAATAATTTCAATAGCAAAATGTAACAATATTGAGTTTTAAACTGTTCTGATTGGCTGATCAGGGGTCAACCTCTCCGTTCCCATAAGGGTTAGTCCATGTTGTCAGTATACTTGCTGGTTCAGGTTCTTTAATAAAGCCTTTTGTCTGTAGCGCTGGCACCTTTCCCAGTGGCCTTGATAAGTACAGCTTGCCTGGGGTCAAGACAGGGCCATTGTTGCTCATCTTTTAGCGCAGGCGCACTTCACCCAAGCCTGGTTCAGCGTCGGCAGTTGGGTTAGGCACCAAAAGCAGCCATCATTTGATAGGCCAGAATAGTCAACTTAAGCAAAGAAACACAAAAACGTAATTAATACATATAAATGACTAATTAAATGTTATTCCCTCGCTAATACCCATATGTGTGTGTATTTATCTAGCCAAAAGCAACACTCAATGCGGTTTATACTTACTAAATAAAGCACGAATCACAATTTCATCACCAAAGCGACATATATCATGCAATGTTCTAATTATCTATCATTAATATGCGTACGAAATTTAGTTCACGTCATTAATTAGGCCATGCAGATGCAAATCCCACGTGTATTTCAGTCATTAATAAGGTTGATTAGTTATTTCCACATCAGTCCAAACCATTAGTACGATTATGATTAATTAATTAATCTAATTAATAAAACGACATGCAAAATGGGATGGGTATACACAAATTTTGCATAACCCGCTCCAGCAGCAGCACATCGGACCATGCATGGCAGGAGGGAGGAGGCTAGTCCATGGATTCAGACAACAGAGGATAGGGAGGAGGTGGATGGGGCAGCAAGCTAACTGTTCAGAGAAGGTAGGTATTAGGAACTTTATTGTTTTTAAAATGTGTGTCTGTGCAAACTACTTAAAATATGAACAAGTATGCAGCATAATCTCACTTTTATTCAGGAAGAAGAGGACGTTTGTGACTGTGACTCTGGGCTCACTTGGTAGAAACACCCCCTGACCCTCCACCCCCCATCGCAAAATGTAATGCCCGTGAAAAGGGTAGGTGGACGCAGTGTTATATAGAACATAGTCCTGAGAGCACGATTGAAAATGAAAACTAGATATAGTATATGGTATAAACTATGCACCAAAAAGTGTGATATAAGATGAACCGGGGCGTGAAATATAATATGCAATACATTGTGTGCAATGACAGATTAATTGGAGAGCGCGAGATAGCACAGGCACTAGCGCGTGCTATGCGATATGCGCCTTGGAGTGTAATATGCACAGGGCAGTGTTGTGTAACCTAACTAGTCTCTAAAGTTGTAATATAAAATATGTGCTGGGGAGTGTAACGTTGCATATGCACTGTGACAAAGATATGGATCCCAGATTGTAATATGTATGGCATAGCGCTGTGCGTTATAACATGGGCATCGAGGAAGGCACGTTGGATGGGGCAATATAACCCGTGCGAAGGCAAGTGTGGCATGACATATTCACGGGGTGGTGTTACAGTGCACATGAGCTAGAGAGTGTCATAGCTTACGCACTAGCTGGTGGAATATAACACAGGTGTGAGGCACTCGGCGGGCACTGGTGGGTGTAACATAGCATTGGGCTCAGCCAGGAGCACGCTGTGACTCTCAAGTCAGGTTCGTCTCCTTTCCAGAGAGTAAAATAAAAAGTATTACACATCCAGCGGTGGATGTGTGTTTTATTAACCGTGAGGGGGATTTCTTACATAGTTTGGTCGAATTTTTGTCGATTCACCTTTGAATGGCTTGGTGTGCGTGTATATTAAATGTGCCTGTCAATAGCTACCCATGTTTTTATAAATAAACGACAAGGGTGTCTACTTGGAGAGTACCCACCGGCGGGGGTGCCGAGATAGGCATGGTAGGGCATCATACACGTCAGAGCTTCAATAGCGGTGTAAATACATTCCATGTGGATTCATTCTATGCATAGTCGCCTTTTAATGAATATCACGCAAATCGTCATGGTGATAGGTACATACGGTTTGTCCAGCATGTCCTAGGTGTTTCTATAAATATATATATTTTTTTAAATAATAAAAAACAGTGGCCGGCCCTGGGGGATGGGGTCCCCGGGCCATAAGTGGCTTCAGGAGGGGGGCAACGCAGCCCCCCTCCTAAAGATTTTTTTTTTTTAAAAGGCCATGACCCGTGGGTTGGGGTCCCCGGGGCCGATTAAGGCCTTGGGAGGGCCAAATTAATTTTTTTCAACAAAAAAAATTAGGGAGCAGGCCCTGGGGGATGGGGTCCCCAGGGCGAATAAATTAGAAAAAGAAGGGGGGGGCCACACAGCCCTCCTTCTTAAAAAAAATAAAATAAATAAAAGACCGGCATCGCGCCGGAGGCCACGCCCCCTCCTTGCAGCACTCTGTAAACGCACCGCCTGGCCAGTTGTAAGTTGGGGAATTAATTCCCCTTCAATACTGAGGGTCCCTGAGGGCCAACTAGCCCAACAGGTATCTCCAGTATGCGCCAGGGAGCTGCGTTGCAGACAGGTGTTCTGAGGCCACGCCCCTTTGTACACCTCTATGCAAAGCAGCTCTGTGGCACTTACTGGATGTACCTAGTGGGCTAGTTTGACCCTAGGGACCCTTAGGATTCAAGGGGACTTAATCTCTCAACTTAGAATGGCCACAGGGCGTGTTTACACAGTGGTGAAGGGAGGGGACGGGGCCTGAGGTGACGTGTGCAAACACACCCTGTGGCGCGTTTTAAGTTGGGGAAATAATTCCCTTTCAATCCTGAGGGCCCCAGGGGGCTAACTAGCCCACCAGGTGCTTCCAGTAAGCGCCACTGCTCTGCGTTGCAGAGAGGTGGTGCAGGCCGTGCCCCTTTTTACACCTCTCTGGAATGGTGCTTACTGGACGTACCTAGTGGGCTATTTTGCCCCTAGGGACCCTCAGGATTCAAGGGGACCTAATCTCCCAACTTAAAAAACGGCCACAGGGCGTGTTTACACAGTGGGGAAGGGAAGGGACGGGGCCTGAGGTGACGTGTGCAAACACGCCCTATGGCGCGTTTTAAGTTGGGGAAATAATTCCCCTTCAATCCTGAGTGCCCCTGGGGGCTAACTAGCCCACCAGGTGCTTCCAGTAAGCGCCACTGAGCTGCGTTGCAGAGAGGTGGTCCAGGCCGTGCCACTTTTTACACCTCTCTGCAACGCAGCTCTTTGGCGCTTACTGGAGGTACCTAGTGGGCTATTTGGACCCTCAGGATTCAAGGGGACTTAATCTCCCAACTTAAACTGGCCACAGGGTGTGTTTACACAGTGGGGAAGGGAGGGGACGGGGCCTGAGGTGACGTGTGCAAACACGCCCTGTGGCGCGTTTTAAGAGGTAGTTTTAATCCCCTGCCCTATTATATACTAGGGGCTTACAGAGGAGGTCATGCTAATCGCAGGGGGACCCCAACGCATAGTGTTCCCTAGTGTATGTAGGTGTTTTCACTGTATTCTGAGTGTCTTTTAACATAGCACTGGCTCTAGGACTGGTTAGTCAGACTCAGTTACCACCAGTATCCGTCTGAAAAAGTTGAGGGTACAGGATGATTTTGCAACAAGGCTTCTTTCTGCTCTTCTGTTTGTTCTTTCTGCACGTTATCCTTCTTCTTGCACTTTTCTTCGTCTTTGAGGACTTCTGTTGCTTCTTTCTGCATTTCTTTTTTTTCTTTCTGTGCGTTTTTTCTTCTTTCTTCACATGTCCTATCTCTGTAGGCATAGTTAGAAATTAGCATTTAAAAACCTTTGAAATTCACTGAAAAAACCATAGGTTTCAGGCACGTTATATTTAGGAATTAGCATTTAAAAAACCTTAGAAATTCCCTGAATAAACCATGGGTTTCAGGGGCGTTATAGTTAGCTGGACTTTTCACTCGTACAAAACCATTGAAATTCCCCCGTTCTAGTTAGTTCAGCTAACTATAACTTGCGCGCCCGCAATGCACTGCTGATGACGTCACATATTACTTCACTCATGACATGGTCAGTGGCATCACTCATGACATCACTGATGGCATCTCAAATTACATCACGGATGACATCATCCTTGTGATAGAGTGGCAGACCTCCTCTCCCCCTAATATAACCTTTGATACACACATTCAAAAATAGAAACTAAAATTTTCAAAACAATGGACATACCAATACCAGTTACAACAACCTATTCAGTAATTCTAAGATCCACATACACATCCACTCGTTCACCAACAGTCCTATACAGTCACTCATACATGTACTCACTCATCATATGTACTCATACACCTATAGATCCTGTTACATAACGCCACTCATCCATAGTTACTCACACACATAGTCACTCATGCTAATAAATAATCAAACATCCATTTACTTGCATATACAGTTATACACACACCACCACACTTGCTTCTACAGAAACTTACACATGCTTAGTCTTTTAAACAATCACTTATAGAAACACATACTTATTCATACAGGAACTCTTTCAATCTCTCACTCTCACATATACTCACTTATATACACCAATAGTCACATATACTAGTTTAAAACATATTTAGTTACTCATAAAGACACTATTGAGACAGTCATTCACTCACTAACACACCCATGCACACACTCATCCACCCATACAGTCCTGCACACATGCTGTCTTCAACACATACAGTGAGTCACTCATTCATGCACCTATGCACTACGTAATACCCCCACTGAACCATACAGACACTCAGACACTCATACTGATACTCCAAAAACCAACTAATAACCTATATAGACGCTCATGTAGCTACTCACCAACCCATGCAGCCACTTATACACAAAGTGAGAGACTGATACAGATATTTACATATTTAAACATTACTCACTAAACCATGTATTCACTAAGATACACTTAATCAGTCAGTTATACAATCAATTTTTCAAAAACAAATCCTCCATTTAGACACTTATATACCCATTTATTCTTCCATCGACCTTGAGATATACATATATAAAACATATGTAATTTTCAGAAAAACACACATTCACTGGATGATGTCATCAGTGATGTCATTTGAGATGTCATCAGTGATGTAATGAGTGATGTCACTGACCATGTCATGAGTGATGTAATATGTGACGTCTGTTCAGCCATAGGTTTCACACATGTTATAGTTAGCTGGACATTTCACTCGTAAAAAAACAATTAAATTCCCCCGTTATAGTTAGTGCAGGCAACTATAACTCACGCGACCGCAATCCTCTGCTGATGACGTCAGATATTACATCACTGTATTTAGACACTTATTTACCCATGTCTTCTTCCATTAATCTTTAGCTATACATATATTACAAATATTTATTTTTCATAAAGACACATATGTCATCAGTGATGTAATATCTGACGTCATCAGCAGAGGATTGCGGTCGCGTGAGTTATAGTTGCCTGCACTAACTATAACGGGGGAATTTCATTGGTTTTTTACGAGTGAAATGTCCAGCTAACTATCAAATGTGTGAAACCTATGGTTTTTTAAGTGAATTTGCAAGGTTTTTAAATGCTAATTCATAACTATAACGTGTGAAACCTGTGGTTTTTTCAGTGAATTTGTACGGTTTTTTAAATGCTAAGTTATGTATTTATTAATTTATTTATTTTTCAGGGTTTTCACCGTGCGCGCACCGTGAAATCTTTTTTTTTTTTTTTAAATCGCGAGGTGCGCGCTTCGCGCACCGAGCACCCACGTTTCGCAGTGCGTGCTGTGCGCGCACCTGGTGATTTATTTATTTTTTTTAAATTGTTTTTTTCTCCCTTGGGGGGCCTTCTGTGACCCCCTGACCAAGGCTAGGGGGTCAGGAACTGTCCACTCTGCCCCCTTTTCACGTTCTCCACCTTTTTTTTCACCCCCTCAGACTGTGAGAGACAAAATGGCGGCCGACACTTCCTGGTTTCGACCGATTTGAATGTTTACCGACATCTAACAACCAATCAGAATTGCGCTCGCGCACGGCAGGGCGCGCACGGTGTGCGCGTATAGATATTGATATGCTTTTAAATGCTATTTTCTCAGGAAATACTGAACAGATTTACACCAGACCTGCAAAAGGCACTTCCTTGACCTTATGGCTACCTCTCTGCCAAATTTCACGTAATTCTGTTCAGCCGTTCGGGCTGTAGCTGCGACTAAAGGTCCTATGGAAAAATGCATGGGGAAAACGCGTTTTGGGACCCCCCCTTTTTCTCGGCCCCCGCTTGACGAATCACCCCGAGACTTTCAGGGTAGGAGGTGAGCGGAGCGCCCCATTAGTTTTGAAAATTTCACGAGGATTCGTCAACTGGCGCCAAAGTTATTCAAAATAGAATTTTGAGATTTCCTATGGAAACTAGGTTGTAACTATAACTATCTACTGGCAATCGCCAGTAGATAATATATATGCGTGTGTATGTGTATATATATATATATATATATATATATATATATATATATATATATATATATATTTTGTCTTTTTGTTTTCAAAACCATCAAACAATACACAGGCAGCAGTTCATAAATGCAGTATCTCTCAGATAATATATATGCGTGTGTATGTATATATATATTATAATAAAAACAATTTTTTGTCTTTTTGTTTTCAAAAACATCAAACAATACACAGGCAGCAGTTCATAAATGCAGTATCTCTCAGAACTTTGTCTTGGTTTATGGTCCGTCTCCGACCCTCAACTCCCCAACCAGGATCTGAATATAGCAGTGTCCCAGTTGAACATAAATCCCCCTCCATTCCACAGTCTGTGAGCAGACTCTATCTCATGTGCCCTGCTCCTGGAGTTGTCTGTACCTCACAGTTCAGCCCACAGTGGGCCCTGAAACTTCCCCATATCTTATTGAAATTCGTCGGGCACGCTCTCCCCTCATAGACCACTCTATCCACTTCCGTGCACACATTCATTCCTCATAGTCACATTTGCTTAGCTGGGGCTACCTGATTCTCCCACAGTCTCGTTTTGCTATTAACGTATCATAATGTGTAGATCATCAGTTTCGCTTTTGGTATCTCAAACGTCACATGGGATGCCTAATAGAACAAATTGCGTGTTACTGGGTGTGTGTCCCTCCTAGGGTGACCAACTGTCCGTAAATTACACGGACCGTCCGTAAATTGGACCTCACGTCCATTGACCGTGAGGATCTCTTTTACGGACGCCTTTTTAGGTCGAGGACGTCCGGTCTGCCAAAAGGCAGAACCGGAAGTCGGAGATTTAATGACTTGGAGAAGAGGGGCTTGAACCAGCCCCTCTTCTCCCCTGTTCTCCATTGGCTGGCCTCTTGAATGCTGGCCAGCCATTGGAGAAGAGGTCAGTCATTCAGATTAGGCCCCGTCCTTTTCGGATCGGGGGCGTGTTTTTTGCAAGAAGTCTCAAGGAGGAGACAACAGCAAAACACGCCCCCGAATCCGAAAAGGACGCTGCGTTTCTCCGAGGCATTTCTGCTCTGCCTCGGAGAAAGGCGGTGGTGTCTTTCATGTGTGGGACCTTCACTCTGGAACAAACTCCCTTTGGAGTGAAGGTACATTTCGTCTACCTCCCCCTCCCCTTAGATCCCGAGGAAACTGAAAACATTGGGTTTTAAGCAAGAGTGATGTTACTTCTCAGCTACATCCCATTGGAGGCGCAGAGCGCCTGGACGCTCCTTGGAGTAACAGAGCGCTTTAAGAAATGCCTTTTACATTACGAAAAGCAACAACTGTTGTCTGTGCGGTATGGCTCGTGCTGAGACCCAGGCTGGTAGAGTTAGATAAGAAACCGGGGGTTACATTCTTGTGGGCGGGGCAAGGCGTTAAACTTCACCACCTTCCTAAAGTTTGACTTTTTTATTGGCTTTTTGTGAAGGTTAAAACGTCATTGCGGTTATGTGAACCCTGAGCACCATGTCAGTGGAAGCCTGGTCTTCGACTGACTCTGCCCCATCCCTTTTGCCTTTCACAGAACATGTACCCATTGCCCTGTTTCCAGCCTCTGCCCCTTTATCACGCACTCTCTGCCTCCAGCCCCCGGGTTCCAGCAGCTCCCAGACTCTATACGGCCCTGCCTTGCATCTAGATTAACCCTATATACATCCCCATAAACCTTACATGCATACCCCACTTTGAGCGTTCCCTGTCGTGGCGGCCGCTGAGGAACCCCTCCCCAATGTTTAATCTAAAACGAGCATCACTCACCGACGCCACCTCTGAATGAACCAGGCGCTAGGGAGAAGCGCTTCAGCTCAAAGCGCATTGAATGAACCAGGCGCTAGGGAGAAGCGCTTCAGCTCAAAGCGTATTGAATGAACCAGGCGCTAGGGAGAAGCGCTTCAGCACAAAGCGCATTGAATGACCCAGGCGCTAGGGAGAAGCGCTTCAGCTCAAAGCGCATTGAATGAACCAGTCATTAATTGTTTGACTTTTGTATTTAGGGCGGGGGAAATGAGGGTGTGTGTGTGGAGGGTGATGAGGTGGAGGGGGGGGGGGGGGAGGTCGCTAGCACCCACTACACTAATCAGAACTTTTAATATCAGGGTTACATTAAAGGCTCTGCTCGTGTATATGGGATATAAAAAACGCTCGTGATTACTTGTCAGGCCTTTGGCGTTTGTTTGGCCGCTAAAATCCGGATTTAATGATCATTTTCTTATTTGAGTGACATTATGAAATATTGGCAGCTCCCAAAAGGGTGAGATTCACGCGTTTTTAATCCCGGTCCCGGCTGGTGAAAATGTCAGTGTTCTGTAACTTTCATGTGTAAATCTTAATTAATAAGGTGGCAGTGGGCGCGGGAGGGGCTTGCAGCCCCAGAGTAAGAGGTGGGGGGTGGGGAGGACTGTCCATTGTCCCCTCAAATCCCTCTTACTCGGGCACTGATCTGACTTCAAAGCCTCGGGTGGAGGGGAGCGTGCTTCATGCGTCTTTTAATAAAGAGATTTTGTTTGCCGAGGGTCACACCTGACGTCTGTCCGCATCCAAGCAAGTGCCTTCTAATGAGGGTCCACTGGAGGTTAATCCGCCTTCAGGGGTCACTGGCTGTCCCGGTCCTTCCCCCTCTCTTAGGCTGTCTAATTTGTGACTCGGAGCAGGGCTTGCACAGCCACCATTCCACGGGATGTGACGCCACAAATCTCCCTTAACCCTAAGGTCAGGTCAGAGAGGCTTGGCCGCGCGCCATGGAGTGCCTACGCGCTACGGGCTGGGATTATGGCCCCGAACATTTGTTTCTGTTCAATAAAGAGATGGGCGGCAGGGCCCCCCTACGTTGTCCATCACGTAAAAGACACATTTGGACATTTATAAGCGCTTGACGTATTATTTCGCCCGAACCCCAGACACTTGTGTATCATCAACCTTACACCATTTCACTCCTATCAGTCGAAATATTCTGAACAAGCATTTACAATGCAATGGTCTCGGCATTGGTAAAGTTAGAGCTATTGGCATTGCTCATGACATTATTTTTGTTTGTTTTTAAAACATTTAAAGAAACGGCATTGTCATGAGCAATGCCAATAGCTCTAACTTTAACAATGCCGAGACCGTTGCATTGTAAATGCTTGTTTCCGTAATTTTGGGCTTTGCAGGGAACATAGCTGTTTCCTGTGAGAGGCCTCAACTCCCTGATGGGGCACTCATCTGTAAAGCACAAGAGCAGCCCCACCCAGCCCATTGTCACTCTGTATGCGGCTGATTGCCACATACAGAATGACAATGGGCTAGTTTGGGGTATTACAGTATGTGGTGGGCCGCCTCCTGCGCAGTAGCGGCCGCCGGCAACATTAACAGCTAGTGAAGGGCATTCCCAAAAACCTCACCAGAAGTATGCTGCTGGCCAAGGGGTCCGGAGTCCGTCTCTCTCTCTTCTTTTGGCACATGTTGAAAGCCAACACGAATGTGCAACATTTGAAAATGAACGGAGGGTGTAATGTGTTTCAAATAAAAGTTTCATTATTTTAAGGCTGGTTTATCACACAGTATTGTCTAAAATAAAAAAAAAGCTGAGCAGCGAAGGCTCCTGAACTTAAGGGCTGTTTATCGGTGAGTTGAGTTCCCAAAGAGGCACGCTAGTCCCTTCTCTCCAGCCTGCTCGCTCAAATCACAGAGGCAAACACTCCGCAACTGGCTGTGCATAAAAGGCAAGAACCACCCTCTTCATTCCTGGAAAGGTGAGGAAGCATGCCCCACTCCACTGTAACGTTTGGGATTCACAGCTCTTGCACAAGAATCCAGACACCCCGGGTGTGTTTCATTTGTGTCTGAATTTTTACGCATGTTTGTGCACTTCGGTTTATTCAACATAACAGGATGCAATCGTTTTTCAGTGAATGCGTGTAAAAGTGTTAGGTGCCCTAATCTCATGCTGCTGTATCAGCCTTCCATCTTCACTAGATCGATAAAATTATGATAATTAATTTGTGTAAGGAGTCTAACCATACATATCAGATATACAGCGCCAACTAACCTTTCGGAATGAATGTGCGCTTTACAAGTGCACTTTGTTGTTTTTTTTTTTTTTCAGTGAATGATGTACTGGGGTCGTCCAAGTTCACACATGCACCCATTATGCACATTTCACAGAGCTGGACACCTGACAAATGTACATTTCTTATTGTCTTACAGGCTGGATGGGTGAAAGGGTAAATGGTTGGATGGATGAGTGGATGGATGAAGGGATGGATGAGTGAAAGGGTGGATGGAAGGATAGACGATGGATAGGTTTTCAAATGGTTGACAAGGTTTGGATATGGATGGGCACACAGATGGAAGGACAGAATGAATGGTGAAAGACTGAATGATGGATAAAAGAATTAATAGATGACCGAATGTAAATTTGGAATGGTGGATATCAGGGGTTTGATGGAAGGATGAATGGCTAGATCATTGGACAAGAGAGATCTTCTGGGGAGGGTTGTGATGACTTACTTTGCTTTCTTGGTGCCATAAGAGCTTTAGTTCAAAGTGGGAGGTGTTTACATTTTCTGGCTACTCCCTTGCCTATGTGTTAATATTCTGTATTTGCTGTGTGCTTACGTGTGGGATCTATAAATCATGCATATGACATTTTGAGTGACACCCAACTGCTACTTGAATGTTACACTAGTAATTGTAAATTTTTGCATGCTTTGTTTTAGGTGTAAGGTTTTAGGGAGAGCCTCATAGTGCCATGAGCTGTGCTTGAGTTGTATAGTATGTTTGTAGCAATAGGCAAGGTGTCAAAAATAAACTATGCAATAGAGTATTATTGACAGTACATTCTTGAAGAAAGCTGCAGAGAGAAGAACCTTTGTAACTTCCGTCAGCTAGTGCAACTCTCTGCGAAGCCCCCATAAGCAAAGTCAGATTCCATATTTTAAGTTCCACTTGCTGAAACACCCATAATGCGTTCCCTATAGTGGGTTCATCACAGCAATCCTCTCTTTAGTTCACCTGTGTGCGCCGCTTTACATCTCACAATGGCACTTAAATATGAGATGCTAGTAACAAAGTCTATCCGAGAAGATCTTCCTGACCACTTCTCTCACCAAACATGACTGCCAGGACCATGAGTTGTAAACAAAACAGTCTGGACAACCCAGTGCAGTAACCATATAAATAGATTATTATCATATGAAATACCACAAAAAGACCTGCACAGTTGCTCAAAGCTGCACGTATACCGAAAAACGATTGTCTCAACCTAATCTAAAACTTATTTCGACTTGTACTTAAGTGGTTGTCTATTTACATACTTTTATACTATTGCTCCACTTCCTCTGATATGTCTGTAAAACGTACCTTCTGTCCTGAATTTTTGTCCTGAATTTTGACCCGCTGTCCTGAATTTTTACACTTACCGCCCTGAATTTGCACCCATGCCAGTTGGTCACCCTAGTCCCTCCTGCACCTCCATCTATCAGTTCAGAAACAAGCTCTACCCTATCTGTGTACGTTAAGGCATTTGTGTGGAGGAAGGTCCCTTACGTGGCACTGCATTTACCATACAGTGATAGCATACTCTCACTCGCATGGATTTTTCGATTGCTTTCATAGGCCAAGTTTGGCATCCAGTGACTTAAAAGCATATTTAATTTCTGCAAGCATTGCTGAACTAATGGAAACGCATCTTTGTGAAGGGCTGCTTTGGGATGCCGAACTTGCTTACCCTAATGCAGCATTGTTCTGTGCGTGTCACTTCAGTATCACTCTTTATCTCACCAGTGTAGTCAAGGTGCCATGTTACTGGGTCTGGCCTTTCCAAGTCTAAGATACATGGTCGCCTACGGGATGCTGTTCCATGATATTTACATAAACCAAATCTAAACATATGAATAAGGAATGTCTTATTCAAGAATGTGCGCTGAAAATATTTTTCTGTTATGGAAAGCTGCAATCAATATTTTTATTTGAACGTATTATTTTGTCGCTGATTTTTAGTGCCTGGTAGTGATTCTGCCCACTCTTAAACTCCTTCTTATCAAACAAAATCACATGTTCTACATTGCTTTGTTTCCTATTGGAAAGTATATGTACATACCAATTGTTGTGGAACAATCTACGCTGGAATGTAGTATCAATGGGGCAGATGTTCAGGATATCCGCATGACACATTTACAGAATTTTTACCGTTGAGTTTGACGAATGCATTTTATACGTTATTAGAATCATTGTAACCCGTGACTGGGTGTTTACTCTAGAAACCTGGTATGGCTGCGCTGCCTGGAACAAGAGTTGTGGTAAAAGGACGACAACATAAATTATATTTTAGATAATCCGAAATACCTAATCCATACACGCTATAAAGTTCAAAGCTTTTGTTCATAAATTGCATAACACGCTGATTCTCAATTAGTAAGGCAAGGTGCAAAAATGCTTACCAACTTCTTGTTCCTGTGGTTCCCAGGCCGGAGGCGGAAAGTGAAGCAAGGAAACACGAGTGGAATGTAAAACAGAAGCACATCCACTTTGCTGCTTCAAAATTACACTGTCCAATGACTGCAAAACAAATGGCAGAAAATACTGAAAACACTTATTTGCAAAATGTCTTTATATATATTAATCTAGAGGGTCAAAAAACCACATATCTTGGTCAAAATAAGCCATTGCCATCAGGAAAGTCAGATAATAGGAGTACTAAATTGTGAGGTTTTTTTTTAGGTGGAAAAGTTTTAAATTATACATGGAGACGACTGCCTTAATGAAGATTAATGATCCATCCGATCGATGGAATATAATTATGGCCCCTGGTATTCTGGTAATTATGCGGCTTGGCAGTTCGGGCTGGACTGTTCCCATGAGGCACAGGGTCAGACTGATTTGCATATGGCCATGTCTGAACTGGGGTGGCAGAGTGGGCTAAAGAACGGTGATGGATCAACCCCAGATCTGTTGACTGGGTGTGAGTGTTTGATTGGTTCTGATGCTCCGTCCATCACCACCCCCTTTTGTACCGCTTTGTTCTCCATAAGTTGGCAGGGTATGCTCAGACGTGAGTCCCTTGCTCACTTTGCCAGTGGATTCAAGCAAGCCTGGCTGAAGACGGCTGAAATGCCAGAAACCGGTCTAAGAAGCTTGTTTCCGGTCCAGGGAAGGCATGGCTTGGCAGTTCGGGCAGGACTGTTCCCATGAGGCACAGGGTCAGACTGGTTTGCATATGGCCATGTCTGAACTGGGGTGGCAGACTGGGCTAAAGAACGGTGATGGATCAAACCCAGATCTGTTGACTGGGTGTGAGTGTTTGATTGGTTCTGATGCTCCGTCCATCACCACCCCCCTTTTGTACCGCATTCTGGTAATTATTCCTAAACATTTTTGTCTGAATTGGTCCATGTTTTTTCTCATCTTACTGGTATTTTCCCATATTTACAGTTTTGTTTGCTGAAACATGAATTTGCACCTACCTAGTGTATTTCCACACTTGTTTAGTTGATAAAAGTGCACTCACAATTTGATGTCTGTAAGGTTTTAGTGTAGCAATACGCTCACCTGAGAGTATTCATGTTGTACTATTGCCAAAGGTGCACTTCTGCAGCAATTTCATCCTCATTAGGAAATTGTACTACTTTAAAACGGAGGACTGGGAGCCCTGATGATGAAGTGGTCAGAGCAGATCTCCAAGAGGAGGGAGGGGGGGGGGGAGGGGGTGCGTGCGTGCGTGTGTGTGTGTGTGTGGTTGTGTGTGTGCGTGTGTGTGTTTTGAGAATGTACTTGTCTAACTGGATCTGCAGGGCTTGGCATGTGTGAGCTGGCTGGGGGAGATGTCGTGGCTTCTGATTACAAGCACATTCTCGTTAGTGTAAGGAAGCCCTTCGCTGCTGTGATTGCTCGCTGATGGACCGGAGATACCAGAAGGGGGTGCCCACGCATGGCTCTTTTAATGCTGTTCTGTCTGCATGCATGGGTCCGCTGCACGTGGCACGTTTCTATAATAGGGTGCAGTGGCCTGTGAGCCAGGTCGTCGTCTCGTTACCATCTGTCACTCAGTGTAGCAGGTTTAAGATTCAGTGAGGCGGGGCCTCTTCACTGCAGTGCTTATGTTCGTGCATAAGTAGACATATTGGATGTTGCAGTCAGAGGCGTAGCTAGAGCTTGTGGCGCCCGGGGCTATCCTTCAGATTGCTGCCCCCCTGGGGGGGGGGGGTGCTGGAGAAAAAGGACGGCGAGCACCTGAAAGAGGTCCGAGACACACGTAGTATCGCCGCTAATAGTTACCTCGATCATGCAAGTTACATGCACATACATGACACGGTCCAGGGCTAGACAGCCCCTGTCCCCAAAATATTGCTGCCTGGGGCGGACGGCCCCCACCTAGCTACGCCGCTGAAGGAAAAGCAGAAGGAAACCCAAAACTTACATCAGTTCTACCTATTCTGCTTGTGACATCTCACTCATAACATCACAGCTTGTGCAGGACCCTTGTCCCCTGTCCCCTATCTACCCCGTCCGTGACATCAGCAATGTCTGCAGAGCGGTCCACCAAACTGGGTTTGACCACGATTCCCCTGGCAGCACCTTCAGGATACTACAGGTGAGTCCAAAGCACCTGATCACTAGACTAACTTGAGTTCTGCAGTTGGGGCAGTACCAGCCCTGCAGTGGAAGCCTTCTCGCTCCACCCAAGCCCCCCATGAGAGCTCAGTAGACGCCATCCCATGTGCCCCTCCCAGGAGAGAGCAGTGGAGCCATCCACTGCCCCAGCCGCAGAAGAACTACATACCCTGACCCCCCATCCCAGGAGAGAGCAGTGTAACCATTCTACTCCTCCCTCCCACCAAACAGAGAGCATTCAACACCAACTCAGTGTCGCCTACGGTCACTGCAGTATAGTAGTGTGAGTTTTTAAAGACTGTCAGTGCTCCGAAAGCATTTCAATAAGCTGGAGTGTCAGGCCAGAGAATGTACTGGAATGTGAAAAATTCAGTTTTTACCAGGCCAGAAGGGGGATCTGACCCGTGGCCCATCGTAGAGACAGCCTTGACCCTGCATCTGTCACTACAGACAGCCCCATGCCCGCAAAAAAGATGTAAGAATCTATAGAAATATTTTCATATTTTTGTGGGGGGAAAAGGGTGTAGTAGGAGGGGACAACCCACGGAATCTGCAGAAGGAACCGTGGCAATGTATACTAATAACAGTTTAGTTTCCCAATGTAATATTAAAATGAATTGCACCCAAGGTGCCTCGTTTCAATATTCCTGAAAGTTTAGAAAGCAAAGTAATTGAATGTGAGTCCTGATATCATGGTATGTGCCTGTCCTCACAAACATCTCTCGTTAGCACGTGAGTAATGCCAAGGTCTCTGCACTTTCATATCGCCCGCGCTCTTTTTGTGTGTGTTACTAAGAACACACAGGTGTTGCTTGCCACATTCACTCTTCAGCTGTAAATGTCCACTTCAGCACAGACTTATTTTGCTGAGCTGATGCTGTAATCAAAAACAAGCACTGGCAAAGCCAAAAGGTCTTGCTTATGAGAGCTATTGCTTTGGCAATGCTTTGTAGCCATGCTGTACAGCAGTGCAGATGCTTTGCAGTGTGGCTAAAACTAATTTTACATGGCACTAATACACAGCCAGGGCTAATGCACTTTTACCAGATACTGCCCCTTAAACTATCCCAACCATCAGATATCCCAATCTTCCCTCACACTGTCCCCTTCTACCTTCAATCTAGCACTTCTATGCTCAAATGATCCCCCCCTTTCAACCTAACCTCCTTCACCCAAACTGCACCAAAACAACCTCTCCAACACCAAAACTACCCCATCTTCTCGCTACCCCATACTTTTAGACTACCTCTCCACTCAAACTACTTCCTATTGTCAAAGAACTCTGCCTACAGTCAGAGTATCTCCACTTACTACCTTCTAGAACAAAGTCACCCCTTCAAACAAACTACCCCTACCTTCATGCTAACTCCACCTTCAAACTACCCCTCCAATGCTGAAACTACCTCCAGTTGTAAACGATTCCCTTCCAACTTCCTCCCCAGCACCGAAGCTACCCTATATTTTGCCACATCCCTCCTGACCTCTAAATACTTCCAACTTTCAAACTGTCCCCACTTCCTACCTACTACTCCTATACTCAGTCTCCCAGTGCCGTGTGTCCGCCGCCGCCCTCAAAACAGTGCCACCTGGGGCGGACCGCCCCCCCCCCAGCTACGCCGCTGCATCGAGCAGCCCACTACTTCCGGTGCAGCCAGGGAGAGCGCGTGCAGGGGTTGGGATGGATTCCTGCACCCCACCACCATTCCCCGATGACGTGGATGGATCCGATATGGTGCCTGACACCCCTGGATGGGACCCGTTTACGAATATAAAGTGTACTTTAAAGGTAGGAGAGCACAGTGGGTCTGAAGAGGCAGTTTTTCAAACCGGAGTGTAGTGCAAGCCCGGTTCTAGGGGGTGGGCCGGGTGGGCCAGGCCCTCCCAAACTTGAGCCTTGGCAATGGCAATGAATCTGCAACCGATGTACAACAATAATAAAAAATGTTCAGATGACTGGTGATTTATGATCTTGCTGGAGAGCAATCATTTGTCTGTTGCTAGTTTTTAAATGCAGATAAACTGTATTTTATGTGGGTAGCTCGGTGGGTTACTGCCTTTGTCACAGTGATCCTTGTGTTACTTGCCGTTCAGAAGTTACAATCCTAAAATAGGACAGTGACCTCAGAACTGTCATCAAAGAGCTGCATACAAACTTCACCTTTTTTGTGTTGTGATATAGTTAGAACTTCTCCAGTCTTTCATTATTCTGATGTCGCTAAAAAGAGTTTGTTTGGGCAGTCATACATTTTTATCAGTAAAGCCAACCTCCAACCGCTGGAGTACCCTTTAAATCCTGAGTTTGTGCTTCTCCAGACCAAAGCCTTGTAAAATATATTGCCCACCAGTATGGATGACATGTGACTCCTTCACTTGTAATCCTCATTGGCCTATGTGACATTCCCCGTAGACTAATTTATTGTCTCTGTGTAATGTGTGCGTTATGTAAAGTACTGTGACACCATACACTGGTATGAGTAGCTCTATACAATGAATGGAATGCATATGAGAGAGGGGCAACAGAGATGAGGGGCACTGGTTAAGGGTGGCAGTGAGGGAATACGATGAGCTGGTGATGGGGTGGTGCAACTACTGAGAGATGAGGGGTACTAGTGGAGGGTGGCAGTGAGGGGAGCCAAGGAGGAGGTCATGGGGTGGGGGTGGGGTATACAGAGAGATGAGCGGCACTAGTGCAGGGTGGCAGTGAGGTAAGCGAGGAGGAGGTCATGGGGTAGGGGGGCTACGGAGCGATGAGGGGCACTGGTGGAGGGTGGCAGTGATGGAGTCTGAGGAGGAGGTCATGAGGGGGAGGGGCTGCGGAGAGATGAAGGACACTGTTGGAGGGTGGTAGTAAAGGTATCTACGGAGAAAAAGGTCATTGTTAGGGCACCATAAAAGACTTTTGCACCAGCACTAAATCCAACCCTGTCATGGCCTTTCTGTTTTCCTATATTTAATTAACAGTCGGGTGATTAGGAAAGCTGTGAAGCATACTTTAAAGTGCATGCTAATTACATTTACTGCTATATTCAATGCTTCAAGTTTGAAGGTGATTTTACTAATGTTTTTTAACCAGGAATAATGAAAATTCAACTGGATGGTGGCTCATATGGGGCTGGGGCCCAAGGTCAGCTGTGAGATAAGATGCACTGAAGAGGGTTGGTAGAAAAGTGGATAATCAAGCCTGTAAGGGGGCATGCTGCAGAGTCTGGGATCAGGTGGAGGTAGTAATGAAGAGGGATTCTTCCTGAAGGCTCACATGGAGGGAGCCTGAGTAGTGTCACTTGCCTGATACTCCCACCTTAGAAATATCCTCTTCCCATCAAAGGGACATTACATGGAGAAAAAAACACTTTTTGAGAGTAATAACATTTAGAAAGAGATTCGGAAAAGTGTGTGTTTTACTGGGCCTTGGTAGATTAAGAAGAGATAAAGGAGGGCTGGAAGCAGGCCTGGCTAGACATATAAGCGACAAATCGGGCCTGTAGTGGCCCACCCGAATGCACCCTTGGCCCACCCAAATAAAAGTTCCTGAAGGAGTAATTTAAAATGTTGGATAGTTTAAATATAGGCTGGGTTAATATAAGGCAGAGGTAGTAGGAGTATGAAGTAGTTTGGGTGTTGAAGGGGTAATTATGTTTGTGTGCATTTACTGATCTAGCACGTTCTAAATTCAGTACACTTGTGAGCAGATTTACCAAGATTCACAGTGCCAAAACTGATGTTAAACTGATGCAGTGGACAAACTGGGGGTCTCTGTAATCTACCTGCTCCTCTCCGTGGACGCCCTGTGTGTTCCTGGCCTCTCTCCCTCCCGCCGCCGCTCTGCTGAATAACGCGGCCGCCGTGCGGAGGGAACTGCATTTCTCAGATTCCCCAGCCCCGGAGGGCGGAGCCAGGCGACGCTGCTCACGCGCCCGGAGGCGCTTTAAAACCGAGCACACCTCCGGTGGAGCGGGTGCCAAAACTGATGTTAAACTGATGCAGTGGACAAACTGGGGGTCTCTGTAATCTACCTGCTCCTCTCCGTGGACGCCCTGTGTGTTCCTGGCCTCTCTCCCTCCCGCCGCCGCTCTGCTGAATAACGCGGCCGCTGTGCGGAGGGAACTGCATTTCCCAGATTCCCCAGCCCCAGAGGGCGGAGCCAGGCGACGCTGCTCACGCGCCCGGAGGCGCTTTAAAACCGAGCACACCTCCGGTGGAGCGGGTGCCAAAACTGATGTTAAACTGATGCAGTGGACAAACTGGGGGTCTCTGTAATCTACCTGCTCCTCTCCGTGGACGCCCTGTGTGTTCCTGGCCTCTCTCCCTCCCGCCGCCGCTCTGCTGAATAACGCGGAAGCCGTGCGGAGGGAACTGCATTTCCCACATTCCCCAGCCCCGGAGGGCGGAGCCAGGCGACGCTGCTCACGCGCCCGGAGGCGCTTTAAAACCGAGCACACCTCCGGTGGAGCGGGTGCCAAAACTGATGTTAGACTGATGCAGTGGACAAACTGGGGGTCTCTGTAATCTACCTGCTCCTCTCGGTGGACGCCCTGTGTGTTCCTGGCCTCTCTCCCTCCTGCCGCCACTCTGCTGAATAACGCGGCCGCCGTGCGGCGGGAACTGCATTTCCCAGATTCCCCAGCCCCGGAGGGCGGAGCCAGGCGACGCTGCTCACGCGCCCGGAGGCGCTTTAAAACCGAGCACACCTCCCGCGTCGCGGGACAGCGCGCGGGCTAAGCCGGGCTAAGCCCGGGCAAAGGGCGGACCCTCTGTGGCCCTCCGTGGGCCGATCGAGGTCGGGCTGGGCCATTCCCCTTGGTTGCTGCACCCAGATTCCAGTAAGTGTTCCGTGACTGTGTGTAAGACTTTGGGAGCTAGTGTGTTTCCCATGCATTTGGGACATTGAGTACTTTGGACCTGTACCCCATGAGACCTACAGCCCGTACACCCTTAAGTAGCTGTGGCAACTGTTAATCCCATAATGACTAAACAAAAGTCAATCATGGACAATTACCTAGTTAAAGTCGTAAGTAAGATTAACAGCGACAGGAGAAAATCCTTAGAACGAGATAATCTAACTGACCTGCCCCTGGGACTTTCCAAAGAGGATACTATTGACACTGCTGAGTCTGCGATTACCGATTGTAATTCCAAAGTTTTATCCACAGTAGTCTTAGATGTCTGCGCCCCGATTGAAGATCTACTAGTAGCCCCGGAGGCTATTCCACAGCAATGCCCGCCGGTCCCGCGCTCAGTGAAGGCATGCAGAAAAGTGACTACTAAACGGGGAGGAAATATTACTCGAAGAAAAGCAGAACCTGCACCTAAGAATTCCGTTTGTGACAAGGGGACCCTGACTAAGGACAATACAGTTACTATTAACACCGAGCAGTTTGACCTGCTAGTTGGAATTATAGAGAGTAAATTTGAGCTGATTGTCAAACCATTAATTACTAAAATAGATCAATTAACAGCTGAAGTATCTAGACTAGGGAGTGTTCTAGACGGGCATACGATTAAGATGGTTAATCCTAGGCCCCCAGTGAGGGATGTTCCAGGAGTTGAATCTGCTCCTAAGCCAGTTAATGGAAGCGCATGCTCTGTGAAAGCAGCTACATTAGGCTCACAAGCAGGTAGTCGGGCGATGCAGGCCCAAGCAGCACCAGCAAGTTTGAATGGAGTGACGGCTTGTAAGACAAGTAGAACCGTGCAGGTGCCTGTAGTGACTGCAAGACCAGTGAGGGAAGCTGCACCCAACAACAATCGATCCGTAGACCTTCCACCTGAGTGTGTACCCTATGTTGTTGTTCTAACCAATGTCCCCTCTCTAGATCTTAGCCAGACCAGAACCATTCTAGAGTCGCAGGACTCATTAAAAAACAAAACGATTTTCTGGCTAAACAGGCACTGTGGGTTCCCGGTTAAGTTCTCTGACCAAATCATATCAACCAGAAGGGTTAGTTGGATTGGTAATACAAGAAAGTCCTGTAGAGGTGACTGCGTCATCGTTAATTTCCAACACCCCCAGCATGTTGCGACGATCTTGTTAAGAGCAGCCTCCATAACACAGAATGAGACTGATGTAATTGTACGACCTTTGGGATACTTTTACAATCATCTTAGCAAGACGCCTCATGCTATTAACAGAGATAGAGCCTTCCCTCCTAATTATGCCACCACTAGAGATAGATAATTTCTCCCCAATTACGGATCAGTTTTCGAAATCCCTGTCCAGAACAGATATCAATCCCTGAGTTCCCTAGATCAGAATGATTGACATCAGAAGGCATCTGGACCCCAGTTGGCCACTACCCTGAGTGCCCTGTCTAATCAATCTAGTGTGACAAGGTTAGCCATTGTGGGTCTTCAGGTTAATGACAACCTGGAAACTATTAACAGCGGGTCAACAGTAGCAAATGCCACTGAGAGTAACCAGGAATTGACTAATGATGTAGACGGGAGTTTGGGTGTGACTGTAATTGAACTATGTGGTAATGAAGATAACTCCAACACTGCCCAAGATGAGCCCAATAGCCGTTCCTTTGGGGGTATCTTCGTCGCCAGCTGGAATATAGCTGGTTGGGCCTCTAAGGGAAACAAACTGGGATGGGAGGCTTTGATTAGATCATACGACATTCTATGTCTCCAAGAAACTTGGTGTACTGTTAAACCAAGTTTCAATGGCTATGTATGTTATAGCCTAGAAGCCTCAGAGTCCAGACATGGAAGAGCCAAGGGGGGGACTGCTTTTTCTTATATCAGTAGACCTAAAGCTGACGGTTGTAAAACATCTGTCAGTCGGAACCCATTCCCAAATCCTCTGGGTGTGACTACTAGAAGGCATAGAGGTGCTTTTAATAAACTTTTACAACAATATTTTTAATAACTCTCGGCACAAAGTGATAGATGAGCTAGATAGTGCCCTCATGAAGCTTGTAGCAGAAGCAAAATGTATTTTTACTTTTATTTGGTTAGGTGATTTTAATTCCACAACCTGTGGTTTGTCCTCCTCTAGGGCTTGCGGGGTATAAAATAATAGTGGTGAGAACACGCCCCATTTCCCACATAATGCCTATGGGGAGGCCATTAATAGTGTAATGGCAACTTATGATTTAGAGCTGGTGAGGCCTGATGTAGAGGCCAGTGGTTATTCTATTCCCACATTCACTGGGAGGAACGCTAGCTCTAGCATAGACCACATCTTGGTCTCATCTAGTTTAGTGCCCCATTGTCTGATCAAGATAAGGGATGCCTCTAATTTGAGCGATCATAACTGTATTACTATGCAAATCGAATCATGGAAGTGCAGAGATCAGCCGGCGCTAAGAATTTTAGCTAACATCGAGCCGCATAGAGTAAACGGGACTAGGCTAAGGTGGAAAGGGGAAAAATCTGCAGTAGTAGTGCCCATAATCATATCTAAAAACTTGGTAGACATTAATGCTATTTTAACACCAGGGTGTTTGCCTACCTCTGTTGTGACTAATTTTATTAATATCAATATGACTATTAATAACATATTTACGGGAAATAAGCCGGGTACGAGAGGCAAGGGTAAGGGTTGGTTTGACCATGCTTGCACAGCCCTTCTTTCCCAACTTAAACAAGCATTGGCCCTTATATCAAGGGATAATGATCAAGTCACACTTCTGCGATACGATTATAAAATGGCACTTATTAGAAGGAAGAAGGAACTACAGCAGGAAGCTTGGGATAATTTAACACAGGCGGCAGAAACCTTGGATAGCCGCTTATTCTGGTCTACCATTAATTCCCCCTTCCTACAAGTTGATAAAATCCCCCAACTTTCTTCTAATGTGAGGAGTGAGGCCTGGGTGTCCCATTTCTCAGCCATTTTCCAAGATAGTGTCCCGACTGACAATGAGCAAAGGCAATGGCCCATGGTTTCACTAGACATCTCCTTAGGTGAGGTGGAATGTAGTATTAAAGCTAGCAAGGGGGGAAAGGCACAGGGGCCCGACGGAGTCCCTATCGATGTCTATAAGGCCCAACCGCTGATTTGGGGACCGATACTTACTTTGGTCCTCAATGCAGCGGTAACCACTTTGATTCCACCCACATGGGGAGATTCAATTATTGTCCCTATTTATAACAAGCATTTGCAATGCAATAGGTCTCGCATATACGCGAGTTTGAGCTATTGACATTGTAAATGACAATGCCTTTTTGTTTTAGTTTTTAAAACATAAATAAAAGGCATTGTCATTTACAATGCCAATAGCTTAAACTCTCGTAAATGCGAGACCTATTGCATTGCAAATGCTTTTTATTAACAGGTCACAGGGACCACACAGGCTTATTAGAAAATGGAGGCATTGTTAAGATTCCCACCTCTTAGGTTGCATGAGGTATCAGATGTAGTGTACTGGCAAAGTTATTAACACGTAAACCTGAGTTATATCAGCTTTGGCATGTCACAGAAAAAGATAAGTGATTCTGGGAAAATCACTTGAACTCCCTTTGTCTAAATTAAAAATACGGTTAAAGCAATCTATATGTGAATTCTATAAAATCAAGGTAATTGTCTCAAGTCCCATATTCCCATGCCGCATCACATCACGGATTCTGTGACCCAGTCTCAACTGAATCTCGGGTGATGTACTGTTTTATGCACTGCACTTGGTTTTTGGCTGCTCCATTACACAACAAGCATCGCGGCACCGACGCTTTACTTTTAATGTTAAGAGTAAAGGGCGGGTGCCGCGATTATACTAAAAGTAAAGAAATAGTTTTTTTTTTCTATTTCTTTACTTTTGGTATAATCGCGGCACCCGCCCTTTACTTTTAACATCCAAAGTAAAGCGTGGGTGCCGAAATTATACCAAAAGTAAAGAAAATAAGCGGCACTGAAAGCGATTGCTATTGTCAACAACTAGTGGTGCGAATGCACCACGGAGAGAGGGGGGGGGAGTGGAGTGCGGAAGCGATCGCAAGGCGAACTCGCGCTGCTGCGCCTGCTGGCCACCGTCGGGAATGGGCGTTCGCCTTTGCCCAATCGCGTGCCGGGTTTTTTTTTTTTAAACGCGCAAGCCAATGCCAGACGGGGAAAGCAAAACCACACGCACGAGCGTGTGGCTAGCTTTCTAAACCCCGTACAAGAGGTCTTGTGCTGCGCACTGCAACGCTAGGCGCAAGACCTAAAAAGTCTTAGCATATATGGGACATACTTTGCAACAATACCAACAAGTGCAGGCTATAGTTTTCACCAACCGATAGTGTCTAGACAATTTAGAGCTTGTTATGCATTTTCTGCGGTGCTCCAATCAAGAGGTTAGGAGCAGCGTTTCCTAAACAAGGGGTCACAAGTCGATTTTTGATGGGCTGCGGAAGTCCAAGCAATAAATAAAGATGCTTTAAATCCTATCCATATCCTTATCCTATCCAAGCTTTTGTTACCCCTCTGGATTTCATTCCTTAAAATGTAATGTGTCGATTACTTTTCTGCTGCACGTCATTGTTTCTAGTATGCAGTTAGAATAATTTCAGATTCACCATTAGTTGTATTATTTCTTTTGAACTTTGGGATGGCCAGCAATTCCCATAAGCGTAGATGTTGGACTTTGCTTACTATTGGCATTTTACTGCTAACTGTTCCCTTTCACTCGCATCTTTAGGTCAGATGACATGGTGCATCACTTTCCCTTCTACTCCTCTCGCATTAGGTTATGTCGACCACGTGGTTAAAGTTATGTATAAAACATTTAGGATGAAATTACAATACTGCTGAATAAAGAAAACGGTCCCTATTGTGACGACCGAGCAGAGAAATTTTAAACCATAAGCAATTGGCCAGGGCACCCTACTGCCAAGCCCTCCAATAAAGCGTATGACACGTCACAATTCCTGGTTTAACAATTTAGCCCACAAAAAAACAGATTTTTCTAATTGACAGACCAGCATGCCTAATAGAAGTTTAATGCCATGGTTAGTTAATAAGGGTTTCAATCGAAGCAATTTCCTGCAGTAACAAGGGCATTTACTTTCCAGTGCAAAAGTTCTTTTCTCAGCGCAAGTAGCACTGTGCGAGGTATCCCTTCACGTTGTAATTTGGTCTGCTTAGTGCTAGGCCTAGTTGAAACTAAAATTACGCTAGCATAATTCGTGCATTTACAAGATGGTTTATGGAAAATTGCCGAAATCACGTCTCTTCACGAGATGGAGCATTCGCTGTAAAAATGTATTGTGAACGCATGCAAACTGTACATGAGTCTGTTTGCAATGCTATGTTTAAATACATCCACATAGCAACAAGCATTTGCAATGCAACAGGTCTCGCATTTACCTGAGCATGAGCTATTGGCATTGTAAATAAAAAGGCCTTTTATTTATGTTTTGGTTTTTGAAATATAAATAAAACGCATTGTCATTTACAATGCTAATAGCTTAAACTCGCGTAAATGTGAGACATATTGCATTGCAAATGCTTGTTGTTACCAGTCATTGGTACATGCTTTTTCATCCTTGCCTCATCTGTCGACGTTCCATTTATAACCAAAAATTATTCCACCAGTTTATCTACTCATATTCTGTATTTTCTGTTAACTTAGCTATCTGACACATGCTGGTGATCCAACATCCTTAAAATTATTAGCTGATTTTGCTTCAACCACAACCATAAATGTTTTCTTAATGAGCATTACTAACCCTAATGCTGCCTAGGCGAGACCTAAAAAAATATGTTTTGTGGTGCTAAGAAAGCAGTTTATATTCACTTTATGCTGTGTAAAAAGCATATTTGAGGAAGGTTGTTAGCAATGTATGGTTTACCACATTTTGGAAATCAAGCATTGGTTTTGTAGCCATGAATACAAATTAGAGACTGAATATTTTTTACATTTTGCATTTTTTCCATCAGGGAGCAATCACAAGGAGGCAGTGCCACCTATCGCACCACCATAAGTTTAAGATGTGGTTATAAATATATGGATCTCGGGAAAAAGAGTGTGTGTGTGTGTGCGAGAGAGAGAGAAAGAGCGAAAGAAAAAGAGAGGGGGAGGGAGAGAGGGAGAGAGGGAGGGACAGAAAAAGTGAGAGGGATAGAAAGAGATGGAGAGAAGAGGGAGGGAGAGAGAGAGAGGGGAGAGAGATAGAGAAAGAAAGAAAGATAGAGAGGGGGAGAGAGAGAGAGAGTAGAGCGAGAGGGAACGAAAGAGAAAGAGAGAGGGAGAGAGATAGAGGGGGAGAGAGAAAGGGAGAGAGAGAGGGAAAGAGAGGGGGAAAGAGAGAGGGGGGAAAGAAAGCTAGAGTGGGAGAGAGAAATAGAGAGAGAGAGAAAGAGAAACAGAATGAGAGAGGGAATGAAAGAGAGGGGAGAGAGAGGGAGAGCAAGAGAGGGAGAGGGAGGGAGAGAGAGAGAGGGACAGAGAAAGAGAAAAAGAGAGGGAGAGGGAGAAAGGGAGAGAGAGGGAGAGAAAGAGAAAGAGAGAGTGAAAGAAAGAGAGGGAGGGAGAGGGGAGGAGAGAGACAAAGCACAGTGGGACAGCAAGAAAGATGGAGAAAAGTCATCATGGAAGAAGCGAGGTGGGAGAGAGAAAGAAAGAGTGGGGGAGAGGGAGAGGGAGAGAGAGAGAGAGAGAGAGAGAGAGAGAGAGAGAGAGAGAGAGACTGACAGGGAAAGAAGAGGGAGAGAGAGAGAGACTGACAGGGAAAGAAGAGGGAGAGAGAGAGAGACTGACAGGGAAAGAAGAGGGAGAGAGAGAGGGGTAGAGAGAGAGCGAGAGAGAGGAGAGCTAGAGGGAAAGAAAGAGAGAGAAATGAAGGGAGAGAGAGAGAAAGAGAGTGAGAGAGAGAGAGGGGGAGAGAGAAAGAGAGAGGGAAAGAAAGAGAGAGGGAGCAGGAAAGAAAGAGAGGGAGCGAGAGAGAGAGAGAGAGACAGAGAGAGAGAGGGAGAGAGACAGAGAGAGAGAGAGAGCGCAGTGGGACTGCAAGAAAGAAGGGGAAAAGTTATCATGGAAGAAGAGGCTGAGATAGGCAAAGAGAATGAAAGGTAATAAAAGTGGAGAGAGAGAATGGCGGGAAAAAAAGATTTGCCTATTAGCTGAAAATATAGACTAGCATGCCAAAGACATGAGACAAAAAAAAGTACTAACAAAAAAAGACAACAGTAATAATAACAAGTAAAATAATAACGCCAATACAACAATTATAGGACTGCAATAGTTATTATTGATATTAATAATGATAATAACTATAAGAAGGATTTAATGTTGATAGCACTATAAGTAAAGCTATTTTATCTTTCTATTTATTATTTTACTGTTTTAGTGAAATGGTCTAATTCTTAGATATGAATGGATTCAGGTGTGATATAATTATTGAACGTGAGGGGCGCCTTAAACTATTGTGAAATCAGGCTGGTTATCTAAACAAGTGTTCATTTCTGTTTATGGCTTCATCAGTGTCACAGTAGGGTCAATATTGCATTCGTCTCGGAGCCGGTGTGCCGATGTTTAATACTGGCACTGCCCACTGTGTAAGCAGTAGTGCCATATGTGGTATCCATGGCTTTAAGGCGCCGCGTCAATGTGAAATTCATATTTAAAAGCAAGTAAGAGGCTGGCACACACATCACTGCACATGCATAATCCCTTCCAGAAGCCGTGTGCCCTGCTCGGTGGGTGCGACCACCGTGCACAAAGGCCGTAGATGTCCCTCGGGCTGGGGGATGCCACGCAGGGTTGGTACAGCGCACTCTGGGCTTTGATGCTGTGCCTGCCAGCCCCCTCACATGCCAGGCCTACTCTGCGGGGGTGAGCCAGCTGCACGGGGCCTGGGGTGTGGGCAAACATATGCTCCATTTGGGAAGGCTAGGCCCCGGCCCGGGGTAGCTTGCTCTGCAAAGGGGGCTGGACTCTGATTATAGGCAAATTTGTTTACGTCTTTGATGTCCACTGCCAGTGACAGCGCTGTGCTATGTCCTGTTTTACTAGGAAACATTTAGGTCTACAGCTCGAGTAGGGGCATCTAAGTATACGTGAGTGGTTCCGGAGCGAAGATAACAAGCATTGGCAAGGTCAAGTTTCAGATTGCCGATGTCCGACATTTGTGTCTGCCAATGTGCAGTACGCCTCGGCGGGCTTCTCCCTACCTGAGCAGGGAGATGGTGGAGGCCTGCTCGCAGAATGGGCGGACCACCGGAGGACTGCTTCTGCTGTGTTTGTGTTCGGAGGGTGGAGGGCGGCTGATAATGGAACAGAAAGCCATTGATTAAAACAGCGCGTGTGGGCTTGAAGTCAAAGCAGTGCACTTCATAAATATACAAGGAAGTTAACCGCGAAGTGACAGAATCTTGCCAAATTGCATAACGGGAGCTTGTTAAAGTGCGGCCGCGAAAGTGAAAGTGATCAAACATCAAAGCGGCCGAGCGGCCGCGAAAGTGAAAGACAACGAGTGCTTTCAGGCTGCCAAATGGTGCGCGCGCCCGGAGCACATGTACTGTAGTTGGCGGCCTGAAAGCACTCGTTTGCACTTCCAAAAGTGCTTACTATAAGTCTCGCCAGAGCAGCGCTAAAGCGCTGTCTCAGGCGAGACCTAAAAAGGGGGACAAGGCATCAGCCTGTAACTATCGGCCGATTTGTCTGTTGGACTCATCGGTGAAAATTATGAGCAGGGTGCTGTTGTCTAGATTGGAAACGTGGGCTGAGGAGAATGGGATTCTGGCCAACTCCCAATATGGCTTTAGAAAGGGCCGTGGGACCCTATATCAGTGCTTAAATTTAGAATTATTAATCGGCAAGTTTACTAAGGCTATGCATGGTAATTTGTATCTTTGCCGATCTAAGTAGCGCTTTTGATCTAGTTAACCATTCGCTCCTTTGGTCAGTTTTGTTAGAATTAGGCGCCCCCAAGGAAATCATTTTCTTCCTTGCTAGATTATACAATAAGATGCAAGCGTGTGTTCGATATGGGGTCAACGCGGAGTGTACCCCGAACTTCAGTGTGAAACGCGGAATAAGACAGGGCTGTGTCCTCGCCCCCTTGTTGTTTATTTTATTTATTAATGGGGTGGAAACCGTCCTGAAAACAGTTAAGGCTGATGCACCTCAGGTTGCCGGGATTAGTGTGCCAGTACTGCTTTACGCGGATGATGCTGTGCTCCTATCTCTGACACCTATTGGTTTACAGCGCCTGATGGACCGGTTTTCTGAATTTATAGGGGAGAGGAAGTTGCTGATAAGCAAAACCCATACCATGATTTGCGGGGCCAAGACTAGCAAGAATTATGCTTTTTTTGTAGAAGGTGTGAAAGTGCAGCAAGTAAATAATTTTTGCTATTTGGGTGTCACTTTTTCGAGTGATGGCAGTTGGGCCCAGGACTTAATAAGTGTTAGGACTAAAATGGCCAAAAGTTCCCATGGCATATTTAAATTCGCCGCAAAGTTAGGGGATAGGCGAATCAGAGACATGATGGAGATATACAAGGCTAAAAGTGTCTCCATTGCCCTATATGGGGCAGGGTTGTGGGGTTACTCTAATGTTGGTTGCTTACAGAGGGAAGAAAACATCTTCCTCTAGAAACTAATGTGTCTACCTGCTTCTGCCCCAACAGAGTTGATTCATAAAGAGGTTGGGGTCGCCTATTTGAGTGACCTTGCTTCACTTAGGCCTTTGTCGCTTTACCAAGCAATTTGGCACAAGGAAGAGACCGAGTTCAACCAACTTGTTATTAAGGATTGCCTCAAATTAGATAATTGTATGAAAATCCCATGGCTCAAGTATGTTGTTGAGAGGTACCAGGTTATTTTCGGGTTGAACTTGTTGCTAGATTCTTGTTCCCCCCCCCCCCCCCCCCGAGTTCTTGCCAAACATGATATGAAAAAATCTTTTATGTTGTTTAGAACCCAAAAACGTTTAGCCGGGACTGGTCCCCTCACTACTGTTCAACTTTATAACAAATACACTGTAAGCGAGGGTTTCCAGCAGTATCTGAACATGGTAACCCGACCAGCTCACAGATTTGTCTTAACCAGATTAAGGTTAGGAATGGTACATGTCTTGGTGGCCTTCCCCCAACAAAAAAGGTACCCTGTTGGCCCTTGCCCGTGCGATGGTCATTCAAAACAAAGCAGCATGCACTTTATGCTTATCTGCACTCTCTTCTTGAATGTAAGGATTACATTTTTAAAACCCATGTTTTTAAAATATGGTATTTCTAATATGGAAGATGCAATGAGGTTGCTTTTTAATATGAACTCCCCAGATATGTTTTTATACTGCCAGTTTTATCTGTAAATCTATTTATTACAGGAGAAGTATGACTTTTTAAATGTGATTTTATTTTGTTAGTATTTTTTGTATTTCTGCATTTTGCCGTGTGCTTTTATGGTCATTACATGTTATGAACCGAATAAAGCTTCATGAACTGAACTGAACTGATTCACAGTATGCAACTATGTGCAATAGTCTCCCTTGCACAACCAAAATTAGCATTGCATTGTATTTACTGCACATTGTGCCACAATGATGGCATCAGCCACACACATGCAAATAGCTCTGTTATTTGTGACAAATATGATTTTTAATTTATGCAAAGACAGAGAAACAATAATTTGTATGAGTTTTGTGTTTTGAGTAAACCCTTGAATGCAATTCTTTTGTGCAGACAGCCTCCTAAGGGTAAATTGGGCACTGTGCGTAATTTTAGCAAATATCACACCTAATATGCTTTGAAATATTTTGGCATTTCCCATTGTCTGTTGTTTGTACTGGGCTACGCTAGTTTGTATGGCTTTAGTTTAGTTGATATGGCTTTGCTTGGACTTCTAGGCCTGTTGGTGTGGTTCCTACCCCATTACACCCACTTTGCAAGAATTGTAAGGGGTTTTGTGCTACGCGACTATAATTAGATTACTCAAATTTATGTTGTTACATATATATTATAATTTATGGAATAATAAAATGTAAGAGGAGAGAGGGTGAATTTCAATATCAGTAAATAAGACCAGTTCTAGGAATCTTTGGTATAGTGAAAGGGAAGGGGCATGGGGTATTGAGGCTGACATTGTGACATCGAAGATTTGCTCAGGTAAAATGGGTCATGCTGAGAGCGCAGGGTAAGTTGATACTGGGAGACTGAGTATGGGAGTAGTAGGTAGGAAGTGGGGACAGTTTGAAAGTTGGAAGTATTTAGAGGTCAGGAGGGATGTGGCAAAATACATGGTAGCTTCGGTGCTGGGGAGGAAGTTGGAAGGGAATAGTTTACAACTGGAGGTAGTTTCAGCATTGGAGGGTTAGTTTGAAGGTGGAGTTCGCATGAAGGTAGGGGTAGTTTGTTTGAAGGGGTGACTTTGTTCTAGAAGGTAGTAAGTGGAGATACTCTGACTGTAGGCAGAGTTCTTTGACAATAGGAAGTAGTTTGAGTGGAGAGGTATTCTAAAAGTATGGGGTAGTGAGAAGATGGGGTAGTTTTGGTGTTGGAGAGGTTGTTTTGGTGCAGTTTGGGTGAAGGAGGTTAGGTTGAAAGGGGGGGATCATTTGAGCATAGAAGTGCTAGATTGAAGGTAGAAGGGGACAGTGTGAGGGAAGATTGGGATATCTGATGGTTGGGATAGTTTAAGGGGCAGTATCTGGTAAAAGTGCATTAGCCCTGGCTGTGTATTAGTGCCATTTAAAATTAGTTTTAGCCACACTGCAAAGCATCTGCACTGCTGTACAGCATGGCTACAAAGCATTGCCAAAGCAATAGCTCTCATATGCAAGACCTTTTGGCTTTGCCAGAGCTTGTTTTTGATTACAGCGTCAGCTCAGCAAAGTAAGTCTGTGCTGAAGTGGACATTTACAGCTGAAGAGTGAATGTGGCAAGCAACACCTGTGTGTTCTTAGTAACACACACAAAAAGAGCGCGGGGCGATATGAAAGTGCAGAGACCTTGGCATTACTCACGTGCTAACGAGAGATGTTTGTGAGGACAGGCACATACCATGATATCAGGACTCACATTCAATTACTTTGCTTTCTAAACTTTCAGGAATATTGAAACGAGGCACCTTGGGTGCAATTCATTTTAATATTACATTGGGAAACTAAACTGTTATTAGTATACATTGCCACGGTTCCTTCTGCAGATTCCGTGGGTTGTCCCCTCCTAGTATACCCTTTTCTCCCCACAAAAATGTGAAAATATTTCTATAGATTTTTACATCTTTTTTGCGGGCATGGGGCTGTCTGTAGTGACAGGTGCAGGGTCAAGGCTGTCTCTACGATGGGCCACGGGTCAGATCCCCCTTCTGGCCTGGTAAAAACTGAATTTTTCACATTCTACTACATTCTCTGGCCTGACACTCCAGCTTATTGAAATGCTTTCGGAGCACTGACAGTCTTTAACAAGCATTTACAATGCAATGGTCTCGGCATTGGTAAAGTTAGAGCTATTGGCATTGCTCATGACATTATTTTTGTTTATGTTTTTGTTTTTAAAACATTTAAAGAAACAGCATTGTCATGAGCAATGCCAATAGCTCTAACTTTAACAATGCCGAGACCGTTGCATTGTAAATGCTTTTTTTTGTTCCTGACATAGGTCAGCTAATAAAAGCTCACAAACTGAAACCAAGTCATCGAGAGCTAACTACAGCAGGAATTGCTGTCTATGTTTCGTTTTGGATGTAATGGGCACAAATAACTGGAGAGTGAAAAAATTGACACACATTCATAATCACTAATTAATGTAATAAACTTAGTTTTGTGACTAGGCAACGAATCTCCAAAAAGCTAAAGACAATTAAATTAGGAAATCCACACACCGCTTTAAAACTGAACGCTGCTATTAGCCTCACAGCCTCACAGCTACACTGTAAATTGTTTTTTAACTGAAACAAGATACTTAAAAATAAATATTAAAAGCCTCACTGAGAGCATGAATGCCTTAGGTCTGTAGTCCAGATCTATTTAACACAGTGTTTCTGAGCTTACAAACATCGCACTCCACTCATTATCGGGCAAAGTTGAGGTATTTAGATGGCAGTGAAATAAGCAGTCTCCGGGGGATTTAATGACCCGGGGATGAAAGCTAAGGTGTACACACAACGTTATTATAATTCGCAAAGGAACGAAAACGTGGAGAAGAGAGCATCACTGAAGAAGGCATTGTCACGAAGCTGGACTATTACTTATGGAGAATGTGGCGTTATGGCCAGAGCTGCCAACTTTGGACCTGGGGAATCAGGTTTGAGTCTCAGCGTAGGCTCAACACCCTGTGATTCTGGGCAAATTACTTAATCACCCCCATGCCTAGAAAAAAGTCATGTGTCCTTCTGTAATGTAACTAACAGGTGCCTGTATAAAGCGCTCCAATACTTCCAGGTCGAGTTTCAGTTATATAAGACTGTAAAACATAAAAAAAAACGTAATGGAAAGTGGGCTCCCTGGACAACTCTGAAACACTGAACACAGACGTTTCTACCCTGCAATATTTAGCCTCTAATTACGTCTCTACTAACCCCCTCGCGATCGGTCACTCTCATACCCGAAAGGCAAGGGAATTCCACTTGTCAGATTCTGGGAGCTGCAGGTCTCCTCCAGGGAAAAGACTGATAGCCTGCCCCTCCCTACCGACCCCAGTGTAAGACTCTCGCAACCTACGCTCCCTCATCTAATCAGAGAGAGCCTTCGGATCGCAAACTGCTGGAGGGCTCACTACACTCCGCACATTATCCAGACATGATACACAGACTTGACTGTCGCGCTCACTTTAGGACCCCACTCATAGGAACGTATGGCCTGTATTGTCGCTCCAACTATGTCACTGCTAGTACTACATCACAACACGACCTCTAACCCTTAAACGTTCTGATCTACCGGCAGAAGTAGTGAGCCTTCTCTCCCGTCCACTCTGCTAAGACCCCATATAATAAACAGTACTCAGAAAAGACGAGGGCACTGCAGTTTGCACCAAACATTGCCCCTGCCATACTGCCAATAATAGTAACACAAGTACGAACCATTACACAACCACACACGGACGTGGGAATGATGCGGGCTGTGCTTTTCCGGCTTTAACGTCTCCGTCAATTAGTCATAGACATATGGAAAGGAACACGCCTTTATGTGGTGTGGCCCCCGTCCCCTTTGGTCATTTTGGTGTTTTATTTTAGCATCTGCGGGACAGGCAGTGAGGGTGTTGTCCACGCCTGGGGTGCATTGAACAGCATGTCTTCTGAAGGGGCACTGGCAGCCGCAAATATCAAGTTGTATGTAAATATTTCATAACATCACTCCCTTCAGTGACCGCTTACAGTATTACAGGCGTGAAGTGTATCCAAAGGCGAATAGGAAGACTTAACACATACACCACTAGCGGAATGGACTCACCCGACTACATGAACTCTCGCGATGATGATGCTCGCCAGGAAGAGGCCTGTGGCGTGATTACGCAATGTTTAGGGCAGGGTCCATAAATAAAAAAAGGGGAGTTAAAGCGCCATTGTAACTTAAATCTTCTGAAGGGGCACTGGCAGCCGCAAATATCAAGTTGTATGTAAATATTTCATAACATCACTCCCTTCAGTGACCGCTTACAGTATTACAGGCGTGAAGTGTATCCAAAGGCGAATAGGAAGACTTAACACATACACCACTAGCGGAATGGACTCACCCGACTACATGAACTCTCGCGATGACTATTTTACCTGAGGATGGTGACGCTACCCCTCCGCACAGGCAAAAACACCACTGGCTCGGACACCCGGATCGGCTTGAACTGGAACTTGCAGCCGAAGCACAGCGCCGAGTCGCTGAAGACGGACACAGAAACGATGGGCCTTTCGAAGATGTGGATGGGGTCCAGGTGCGAGATGATGCAGCCTCCGGGCTGGTAATCGTTGATGACGAAGGAGATCAGGTGAGGGAGCAACGCCGGGACACCACCGCCTTTCTCCGAGGCACAGCAGAAAATGCCTCGGAGAAAGGGAGTGTCCTTTTCGGATTGGGGGGGCGTGTTTTGCTGTTGTCTCCTCCCTGAGACTTCTCGCAAAAAACACGCCCCCCGATCCGAAAAGGACGGGGCAGGATTAGAGTGACGGGACCTCTTCTCCAATGGCTGGCCAGCATTTACTAGGCCAGCCAATGGAGAACAGGGAAGAAGAGGGGCGGGTTCAAGCCCCTCTTCTCCCAAGTCATTATGTCTCGCGAGCGAGACTGCGCAAGCGCAGCCATCGCTAGCCGAGACCTAAAAACTCACACTATTATACTGCAGTGACCGTAGGCGACACTGAGTTGGTGTTGAATGCTCTCTGTTTGGTGGGAGGGAGGAGTAGAATGGTTACACTGCTCTCTCCTGGGATGGGGGGTCAGGGTATGTAGTTCTTCTGCGACTGGGGCAGTGGATGGCTCCACTGCTCTCTCCTGGGAGGGGCACATGGGATGGCGTCTACTGAGCTCTCATGGGGGGCTTGGGTGGAGTGAGAAGGCTTCCACTGCAGGGTTGGTACTGCCCCAACTGTAGAACTCAAGTTAGTCTAGTGATCAGGTGCTTTGGACTCACCTGTAGTGTCCTGAAGGTGCTGCCAGGGGAATCGTGGTCAAACCCAGTTTGGTGGACCGGTCTGCAGACATTGAGGTCACGGACGGGGTAGATAGGGGACAGGGGACAAGGGTCCTGCACAAGCTGTGATGTTATGAGTGAGATGTCACAAGCAGAGTAGGTAGAACTGATGTAAGTTTTGGGTTTCCTTCTGCTTTTCCTTCAGTGGCGTAGCTAGGTGGGGGCCGTCCGCCCCAGGCGGCAATATTTTGGGGACAGGGGCTGTCTAGCCCTGGACCGTGTCATGTATGTGCATGTAACTTGCATGATTGAGGTAACTATTGGCGGCGATACTACGTGTGTCTCGGACCTCTTTCAGGTGCTCGCCGTCCTTTTTCTCCAGCACCCCCCCCCCCCCAGGGGGGCAGCAATCTGAAGGATAGCCCCGGGCGCCACAAGCTCTAGCTACGCCTCTGGCTCGACGCCACGGTGCACGCGCTGTAGCGTGTTCCACCGCGCGCCCAAATAGCCCAATCTCGCAACGTGGTGCGTGTGCTGCAGGCGGCAATTTATTGCTTTTTTGCAAGCACGTGAGCAGTGCTTGTACTTCAAACGGCGGCCGCGCGGCACTGGCCCAATGCGGCGGCCTTTATAATTTATTTGGGTACACTGACTGTCAGTGTCCCCAAATAAATTATAAAGGCCGCCGCAATGGGCCAGTGCCGCGCGGCCACCGCCACCCTCAAAACAGTGCCGCCTGGGGCGGACGGCCCCCACCGCCCCCCCCTAGCTACGCCGCTGGTTGCAGTTTCTAATTGTGAGTGGAGACCCGGCACGCAGGGTGTAAGCATTGAACTGCTCACTGAGCTGGGTCGAGTGGCTTAATGGACTGGACTAAAGCAAAGACTGCAGGGAACTATACTATATCACGTGGTCAGAGGTTTGAATCTAGGTCCACCCAGTCTTTCATCCACGCAAGGACGATAAACGAAATACTTTGAATTGTGTAGCAATAAACATCCATTTATAAAGCGCCAAGAAACCCCTGAGCGATCCTGCACGTTATAAACCCCTACCATGGTATAGTCATTGAATATTTCAGCGGTTTATGCGTTCTGTTAAATGACAATAGTTAAACCGAGATAGAAGTGAGGAATATGTCGATTTTTCAGAAGTAAATTACATATTACAAGAGAAGCTGTCCACATCTGTAGATTTGAGCAGATGGATGCTATCATGTATGTTTTGCCCACCTTTAAGCACCACTGTGGGGGCACCCGCACGACATTTAAGTTTATTTAAGCAACTATCCCTTCAGAGGGAGTATGTATAAGTGGACACCACTCGTCTGTGTCTATGGGGTTTTATATAGTGCAAACCTAAATGAAAACTACGCTCAGCAAGGGGCTGTGGATAATCTTCTATTTAGTGTATCTAACCTATTTACTAATGTTTTATAACTAAGAAAAGTATGTAAACTATTTATATATTACCCTGCCTTTACTTTCTGTTTGTGTGTATGTGTAAGAATTATAAAGCGTCAGCCAAACCGCAAGCAGCAGAACACTGTACCTTTCTGGTACAGCAGTAAGTTGGGCACGTATCTGCTTGCTCAGTTTGTTTCATGGATACCTTCATGTTTATGGGCTGCCTCGCTTTCTTATTTAATTATGGAATTTGTAACCAGTGAGTTAGCCATATTTATCCCAAAGCGCTTCACATCCAGTCTAAAACATACTGGCAATTTAGCATGGGGGAATTTTTAGGTTATTATGTTATTGGATGACTATAAACTTCCAGGCAGAACAATAGGAAATAATTAGGAGTTCAAGCAGGAAGGGAAGGCAGCTGTGCTTCTTTTTAAGGTTTGTCTCTGTAGTGAAACTTGAGGGGAAAATGTGTATGTTTGTTTTGAAGTAAATATAAGAGAAGCCATTGAATCTCAGCATTCCTCAAGGCTCCTTGCTCAGCATAGCACTGTTAAGCACATAGACCCACATGCAAGTATCATCTAAAACCACCGACTCAACATAACACCCAGCTCATCCTCTCCCTCTCCTACTAAATCTCCAGCACTAGATGATGTTCACCAGCTGCATGCCTGAAGAAGCAAACTGGTGAGGACCAACTGCCTGGAGCTCACCTCCGACCAGATGGAAGTGGTCCTCTCTGCGTAAGACACCCCCCTGTGGTCCATATCCTGAGGGCCCTCAGAACTAGGACCAAAAGCCACCCTGTGGAACACTGCAAAGAACCTGGGGATTGTGATTGATAGTCATATCTCGATGGCTAAGCAGATCAACATGATAGCTTCCACCTGCTTCCACACCTTCCAGTTCCTCAAGAAAGTCTTCATATGGCTCTTGCAAAGCACCTGGATGACCGTCACTCAAGCACTGGTCAGCAGCTGGCTGGACTATGAAACCACCCTCTATGTCGGAATCACCTTCGAACTCAAAATAAAGATTCCAGGTCATCCAAAAAACAGCAAACACAGGTGCCTACACACACCTACCTACACACACCTACCTACACCTACCTACACACACACACCTACACCTCAGTGACCTCCACTCACTCCCTATACACAAATGCACCCTCTTTAAACCCCTCACCCATACCTAACAGAACTGTACACAAGCAAGGGCCTGCATACTTCAATACTCGCATTAAATTCCACAGCCTGAGCAGACACCTCCGCTGTGCCGACATCCTGCATGCCCACGTCCTCCTCATCTGTAGTGCCAGAGGTTGTATCTTTTCTTATCTCATTCTTCTCAAAGCCTGGAAAAAAACTCCCGTTACATATCAGATCCACCACCTCCATCTTAGAATTACAGAAGAAATTGAAAACATAGCTTTTTCAATAGGAGTCAAGGCAGCTCCCCACCTGGTCCTAGAAATCTTCTTAACATAACAATCTTGGTTGGAGTGGAGGAATATTACATTTTTCAAGTGGAGTATTTCTGTTAGAATTCAATTATAGTCAGCTTTTCGGTTCCATGTAAGGTTTGGTTGAAGTGAGTAACATTGTCAATAATGCAGGGGCGATTCCTCTATATGGGCTATGGGGCTACGCCCCCTGTAGTTTTCAACAGCAAATTGTTTTGCTTTGAGCCTTTATAAAAAAAAACAAGCATTTGCAATGCAATAGGTCTCGCATTTATAAGAGTTTGAGCTATTGGCATTGTAAAATTACAATGCCTTTTATTTATGCTTTGGTTTTAAAACAAATAAAAGGCATTGTCATTTACAATGTCAGTAGCATAAACTTGCATAAAAGCAGTGTGCGGCGTGCAGCAGTGTGTGGCGTGCAGCAGTGTGTGGCGTGCAGCAGTGTGTGGCGTGCAGCAGTGTGTGGCGTGCAGCAGTGTGAGGTGTGCTGCAGTGTGCGGCGTGCAGCAGTGTGCGGCGTGCAGCAGTGTGCGGCGTGCAGCAGTGTGCGGCGTGCAGCAGTGTGTGGCGTGCAGCAGTGTATGGCGTGCAGCAGTGTGCGGCGTGCAGCAGTGTGTGGCATGCAGCAGTGTTTCGTGTAGCAGTGTGAGGCATGCAGCACTGTGTGGCGTGCAGCGGCGTGCAGCAGTGTGCAGCGTGCAGCAGTGTGCGGCATGCAGCAGTGTGCTGCGTGCAGCAGTGTCGTGCAGCATGCAGCAGTGAGTAATGCAGCAGTGTGCAGCAGTGTGTGGCGTGCAGCAGTGTGTGGCGTGCAGCAGTGTGTGGCGTGCAGCAGTGTGTGGCGTGCAGCAGTGTTTCGTGTAGCATTGTGCGGCGTGCAGCAGTGTGTGGCGTGCAGCAGTGTGTGGCGTGCAGCAGTGTGTGGCGTGCAGCAGTGTGTGGCGTGCAGCAGTGTGTGGCGTGCAGCAGTGTGCGGCGTGCAGCAGTGTGCGGCGTGCAGCAGTGTGCGGCGTGCAGCAGTGTGCGGCGTGCAGCAGTGTGCGGCGTGCAGCAGTGTGCGGCGTGCAGCAGTGAGCGGCGTGCAGCAGTGAGCGGCGTGCAGCAGTGTGCGGCATGCAGCAGTGTGAAGCGTGCAGCAGTGTGTGGCGTGCAGCAGTGTGTGGCGTGCAGCAGTGTGTGGTACTGCAAATATGTTCTTGCTAGTCTGGGAAGCAGTTATCCGATGGGCATCTGACTACTAAACAGAATAAATATGCAACACAAACACGAATGTTAAATGACAATTTACAAACGGAAGCACGGTGCAGACAAATTATGTATAATGCAGACTGGCTAGTCATGTCTTCCTTCCCCTACATGTCATATGGTCCCCAAAAGCAGGTCGTGGTTGGAATTAGCAATTATTTATCAGTCAGGCTGTGTGCACCTCTGAGCTCCGTGCCTGCTTAGCTGGCCTGGCTGCTGCAGCTCTGCCGCTCCCTGTGTGCCCATGGGCTGTCCCTGCCTCGTGGCAATACACGGCAGGCAGAAATCAGAGGACCGCAAAAGTAAAAGCGGCCCGCGTGCAAATCATTCGGCTAATTGATTAAAAATAAGCACACCGAGACAGGAGGGCACACGCACGGCTCTCTGTCCCCGGAAGTCCCCCTCGTATGGTGCTGCCTCACTGCTGTTGCAGCGGGGAGGAGGGACAGTAACGTCGGCGTGAAAGCAGCGTGATTTTAATAGAGGCCCAATCAGAGAGCCGACTGGAGCGTGTAAACAGTGTGACTGATAAGAAATGTAGTCACGTGCAGAGACGCCGTAGACTTGGTGTCCCAAGAGCATGTCCAAACCAGGCGGGAGTTTATCAGCAGGCTGCAGCAGCTTCATAAACACTGGACAAATAAAATAGCTTGCGGGTACAGTGTGATTAAAGACAAGATGTCAGTCAATTGTCAGAAAGACGAGTGTAAATAAAACATTTATGGTTTTGCAGGGGAGGAGCGGAGCGGATGGAGCTTTGTGGGTACACGGGTGGGAAGGCAGGCGCTGTGGGTTTAAAGTGAAGTTGATGGGCATTGCTGAAGCGTGCTGCTGGTGTTGTGTTGCCAGGGGGCCATGGGCGGCGGTTATGACAGAGTTTGCCTTGTGGCCTTGTTTGCGCCATGAAGGAATAAAGCAGCTGGAGCGCGTCTGCTCCTGGCATGGGGGAGTTGTGTGTGTGGGGGGGGGGGTTCTGTGCCAGGGCAGCTGCTTTAAGAGGTGTGGGCTTGGTTTCGCTGGAGACGCATGGGGAGTATCGTAGCATGCCTGGAGTGCGGTTGCCATGGTAGGACGTGGCTGGTGTTGAGTTAATGGCCATTTGCGAAGCGTGAAAGGGCATGTTGCAGGAAGGCCACGGGTCACATGATGTTTTCGCTCCACCAGCTGTGGATAAGTCCATTGTGTTCGAGCTGCAATAAAAACCAGAACAAGCGGCGCGAAACTGAAAGTGATCGCAATCGCGATAAAACATCAAAGCGGCCGAGCGGCCGCGAGAGTGAAAGACTAAGAGTGCTTTCAGGCTGCCAAATGGTGCGCGCGCCCGGCACACATGCACAGTAGTTGGCGGCCTGAAAGCACTCGTTTGCACTTCCAAAAGTGCTTACTATAAGTCTCGCCAGAGCAGCGCTAAAGCGCTGTCTCAGGCGAGACCTAAAAAGGAACACACATACAAAGTCTGTTGGCAGTCCCTCTCAAGCAATCAAGACGACTGCTTAATCTTAATGACACATTGATGCACTGCATTAAGATGAATACTTACGGCCATTCACAGCCTATTCCCTCGGGCTGCAACTGATTGCAGAGCGGACTATTTCTCAGCCCGGGGTCCGTGATGTCATCAGCTCAGAAAAGCAATAGCCTCCTCGGCTAAGCTCCACTCCTTGATGACATGTTAAAGTTGGCTCAGGGCGCTTAAGTCAGAAGCCCTGCAGCCAGGCGCGCAACACCCATTGGCCTCAAAGGGCTTCAGCCCCCCATGCCCCCCCCCTCCCTCCCTCCCCCCGTCGTGTGTGGCAGCTTCCCGGCGCGCACACAGCCGCACCCGAGCACTTCACAGGTCTTTAAAAGACCATTTGCATGTTAACGAGGCCTCGCTGTTGTTTCACCCCTTCTACGAGCCCCTGCAGTTCCACTCTGCATTATGGCTTAAAAGATTCAGCCCCCCACCGAAATTTTTTCTTAGCCAGCCCCCCCCCCCCCCCCCCCCTTAAATTTGGCTCCAGTTGCGCCTCTGCCTGCAGCACAGTGGACTTCCCGTCCATCAAGGACTGGAGCTAGCCTCCCTACCCTTCCCCATCTCGTCACAGAGTGCGGTGGGATTAAAGACCCTACCCCCCTCTGTGACGAGAGGGAGAAGGGAGGGATTAGAATCCACTGTGCAAAATCCAGCTCGCACATTACCACGCTTCACTGAGCGCGCCCAGTAACGAAAGTGATTCTGAACAAAAGCTTGAGAAGAGTGCGAGCTATAGAGTTTTGCTAAACTGTTATTGTAAGCTCATCACGCACCTCTTCAGTGCCTGTTTTAGTAAACTGAGCTGTTTTATCCCAGACATCCCGAGAAGGGAAGTTATAAATCCCACTACGGGCCTTCGGTCGGTGTCTCAGACTGCAAGGCCTCGTAAGCAGTGGTGTTGGTGTTACTGCCTTTGTGTGCATGTGTAAGTAAGTTTGTATGCGTGACCGGGTGTTAAAGTTTAGGTGTGTGCGTGGAATTATAAAGCCTGCCTGTGATGTATTCTCCAGAGGTTGGCAAGCAGTGGTCGAAGTAGGGGAACTGTGGGCGGAGAATCAGAGGGCGGGAATAACCTGAGAATTGGATCAGTGGGCGGAGTTGGAGGTGTGGCCAGGATGCGCAAAACATCCCAATCTTTAGTATTTGTTTGGCATTTCACTGACCAGTTACAGCTTATTATGTTATTAAATTCAGCCAATTGATACACATGATTATTTAACCTCTTCGCTGCTTCTGTCGGCCAACGGCCGTCACGAGCACTTCATCCGTAGTGCTGTGCACGTCCGTTGGCCGACGCGGCCCCGCCCACCTAATTAGACCAATTCCGCCGCAGTTAAGCGGCTACCGCTTAATAGGAGTTATTGACATTAAAATAAATTCACAAAGTGGGATATGTTTCTAAACACAGAATGCCCAAATATGCTTAAAAGTGGAAGTACAAGCAATTTGTTTCCAAGCCATGGAGTTTCTGTCGTCACCAATATACACAGTCAATCAACTTTACATGTGTAAATCACTGTATAGGAAATGTTACCCAAGACAAAGGACTACAAGGTGTAGGAGTCACATGACAACCATACTAGTAGGCAGTATAGTTTAATAGTGATTGATCTGGAGAAACACAAACTCAGAATTTAAAACTTAATACCATGATTGGGGGTTCTCTTTAATAATCATAATCGATTTCTATCCAAATGAACACTTTTTGCAACATCAGGATAAACAAAGGCTTAGGAAAAAAACCATAACGCTCCAGTTTATACCTTGCAGTTTGTATGCATCTCCTAGAGGACAGTCAATAGCTCTCTGTTCTTTGTTAGGATTTTAACTTATAAACTGCAAGTAACAAAAGGATCTCACTGACAAAAGCAGTAACCCACTGACCTATTTACATTATGTGCACTTTGTGATGGGCATGGTACATTTTCTTTGCAGCAGGCACATTAACCCTCTGCTCTATCTTTCCATGAGTCAAAACTTCCACTAGACAAAACTCCGATCTCGCTCTAGAAAGAAGTTTATCCACTGGAGTTATCATGACATTTTTATTATTGCCGAAAATTGCTGGAGGCCAGGAAGGAGGCAGCAAGTGCTTTTAAAACCATAATATACGACGCCACCACTCAAAGTCAGCGCCCGTTGCGGTCACACCGGTCGCACCGCCCTAGAGCCAGCTCTTCTCAGCAGTCCTGTGACCTCAGTGTCAGAGTCACTGTTGCTCTAGGGTCTGCTACTTCGTAGGCCTGCCCGCAAGACTGGAGGTGAACTTCAGTATGGATTGTGGTGGGCAAGCCTTCAAGGTGAACCCACATTTGCCACTGCTAGGGTCCACCTGCTGGAGCTAAGACACCAGGGCTTCTCCGGTTTTGCGGGGCCTTCTAAGGTCTAGCATGGGAATGTGCTCCCTCAGGAGAATGGTCTGGGGGACTGGTCATGAAGGCTGAACCTGGTTCCCCCAGTACTAAATTCGGCAGCTCTGACCACAGTGCTACATCCGCTCCCTCACTGAACACCATACTGCCCCACTGAGAGAAATTCACACTGCCTTCAACTACAATCCAATTTGACCTGCTATAAACAACTGGATGCAACTCAATTCAAATTACGCACTAGGCAAGAGCAGCTGAAAGGAGGTTTAATTAATGCCAGATCCATGTGCAAACATAGTCAAGATGTCAGATCTAATTTTAGATCACCAACTAAACTTGTTGTTTGTCACTGAAACATGGCTAAAAGATTGGTGTAGTCCTGATGTCGCTATTTCTCTCCCACCGGTTACTCGATACACAGGAAAGATAGAATGGTAGGCAGAGGAGGGGGTCTGGCCATTATTTTACGAGATACATTCTCATGTATATATTTTGACCTTGATACTATTAAAGGAGCAGAAAGTCTTGGCTTTTGTCTCTCCCTCAATGCCACTTCATCTTTTTCAGGAGCCCCTTATCTATCGCCCACCAGGTCAAAGTACCACTTTTACAGAGTCACTGGGAGATACTTTGAGCTATCTTTTGCTCAAATATGCAAACTTTACACTTTTAGGCGATTTTAACCTTCACTTAGAAGGCAGTCCTGATCCAGGTACAGATAACTTTCTTGAAACTTTAGAACTTTTTTCGTTACAACGACTGGTGAGGGGGCCAACACATCTGGCGGGACATACCTTAGATGGGGTATGTTCTAATTTGGCCTGGCTATCGGCTGACACCCCTTCTCCCCAGGTATGGTCTGACCATTTTTTTTGTCCCCCTTACGCTTAGAATTCCCCAGAAGTCCCAATTAGATAAGTCACCTAACGAACTCCAACCAGGGCCCAAATGGGCACAAATAGCCGGGAATCCTAAATTAGCCACTGTGGCACAGGCCTATACTCCCGCCCTGACAGGTAACACAGTGTTTGATTCACGCCTCTTTCAGTCCTGGATAACTAACGTATGTAATATACTCTCTCCTCCTGAGAAGCTGAATAAGCATATGAAACTAAAAACTTTGAAAGCCCCCTGGTTTGCACCCTCATTGGCACAAGCACACTTGCTTTGTAAACAACATGAGCGGCAATGGAGAAAGTTTTATAATGCTGAACAAAAAACAGTGTTCAAAAAGAGTAGAAAGCTCTACTTTCGCCAGATTAAATTGGCTAAAAAAGAATACTTCACTAATAAAAATAAATGAAGCTAAGCAATATCAGAAAACTATTTTCTCAATAGTGAAGTCGTTCACAAATCCTAAAGCACAACAGAGAGCTTCCTGCCTCGTAGAAATTATGTGATAATATCTCACTATTCTTCGAGGAAAAAATCCCAAAAATCCAAAAAGATTTTCCTGTGTCCCCCATCCACAATCAGGATTTCGTTTTTGATCCTTTTCCAGTAAATATCACTGATTCTATTGGTACTTTTGAACCAGTCTCACTGGAACGGACTCGTGCGGCTATAGGAATGTGTAAATCAGGCTCGCTGTTGGATGCCTGCCCTCCAATGATCCTTCATAGAATCTCAGATACGGTGAATCCTATCATAAATCATATAGTTAATTCTTCCTTAAGGACAGGCATAGTACCAGACCAGTGGAAGTTCGCGCTGGTAAAACCGTTAAAAAAGAAACAAAATATTGATCCTTCGGTACTCTCAAACCTTCTCTTCTTCCTCTTTTAGGTAAAATAACAGAGAAATTTGTTCATAAGGAACTAACTAAGTTTATTGAAGGTCATCATCTCCTTCATCCACAACAATCTGGATTTCGACCAAAGCACTCTACAGAGTCGGCTCTTTTGGAAATAACCGATATTCTTAAAAGGATCGCCGATAAAGGCAGGAAAGCGGTGTTGATTCTTTTAGATTTGTCGGCTGCATTCGACAAAATTTCCCACAATATTCTTTTGAAGCGTCTCGAATGCAGCGGCATCTCCGGTACCGTACTGGAATGGATTAAGTCGTTCCTTTCTAACCATAGACCAGTAGTTACCCTAGGTACGTTCCTTTCAACAGAACGTAACTTAACGGCAGGGGTCCCTCAAGGGTCGTCTTTAAGCCCCTTATTGTTCAATGTATATATGACCCCTTATCTCTTTGATTGGATCATTTGGGATAGAGGTCACCTCATATGCTGATGATACCCAGATGATCCTTTCAATAGACAATACTACCACTGATGCTGAGACCAATTTTAAAAGTTGTCTATCTGCTGTTCTTCAACGGATGAGGAATAACCAGCTAAAATGCAATACGGACAAAACAGAAATCCTCCCGATAGGGAAAGATGTCCTTTTCCAGCCATCTAAATGATGGCCTGAGGGTGTGACTCCTCCGCCAGATGTGGTAGAGGTTGCTAAGAACTTGGAGGTACAATTTGATGCCTCACTTTCTTTCCTACCTCATGCTAAAGCGGTAGCAGGGACATGCTTCAGCCTCATCAAATCATTAAAAAAGTTCTTCAAATTTCTCCCATTGGCAGCAAGGAAATCTGTGGCAGTGGCTTTGATACTCTCGCGCCTAGATTTTTGCAATAGTCTCCTTGCAGGGGCTAATAAAGCCATCTTAAAGAAGTTACAGGTGGTGCAGCATGCAGCAGCGCGGTTAGTGATTAAACTTCCACGAAGATCTTCAGCCTCCGCAGCTCTAAATAGTCTGCACTGGCTCCCGGTGCACAAGAGAATTCTTTTCTAGATTCTCCTGATCACTTATAGAGCCAAGCTCAACGTGGGACCTAAATATCTGGCAGCACGCTGTGAGAAGTTGGCCTGATGTATGATGTCACTAGTTCTAGTGTACACCTTATATCAGTCCAAACAACCCTTATGGTGATTGGTTGTAAAGTCAACCTTATAGACCAGCTATCCTAGTGGTAGCATGGACAAGAGCAGTCTTAGGCTAAACTCTGAATGGCATGTGAAGCCAGCTGTGATACCATATATAATCCCTTGAATACCAAATGAAAGGACACCACAACAGATATATATATAAAATAAAGTGTATTTATTCTAGTCAAACCCTCAGCACTCTTTATGAGATTAGAGGTAAGTACAACACAGTCTTATTTATGCATACATTAAGTCACACAGGTAAGTAATGCAGTTAGGCCCTAGGGGCCACGCAAACCATATACTAAGTAAGTGGTATAAGGACCACTGTCACGGAAATAGGATAGGCCTAGGCCTAGGGAATCGCTGGGGCTACACTACACTAGCAACAGTTAGGAAGTGGGAGGCCCACGGGATTCAGGTGCAGAGTGGAAACACTCACGCGTAATGCGTAAAAGTCGATAGAAATAGTACTTGTTAGAAATTAACAGTTTAAGGACACTTCTGAAGCAGCTAGAGAGTCGAGACTCGGAAACTAGACCCTAGGATAGTCACTACCCTTGTGAGCACCGAAGTACCCAAGTTACCTAGCCCACAGGCTGTGGGTGCATAGGTGTGAACTTGCGTCGGGTTTCGTCGTGGACTTCTATGGATGCCTGAAGGAAAGTTGCTGACAGGCAGTCAGTGAAGAGTGTCCGGTGGATCCCAAGGCTGGAATCAAGAAGAGGAGACCTGCAAGCAGAAGGGACAGAGTCAAGGTCACTAGCCAGTGACCACGTGGAACCAGGCGATGTCGTGAAGATTGCAGGTGAAGGTGAAGCTTGTCGCTGCAGCCACGGGGACCAGGAAACGTCGAGGACGACCAGGACCAGGAGGCGAGCTGTCCCACGAAGGCTCTTGCTGGCGGCGGCGTCGAAGTTGGACTAGGACTCACCAAGCCTTGGCAAGCGGAACCAACGAAGAACGGAGGACTTGCTTCTGGTGCAGACCAGGAAGGTCTGGGGTGCTTCTCTTTTGCAAGGAAGCGGGAGCCAGTCTGGAGGAGCCAAACCAGCAGTGAAGATTTCTGGATGCGTCGTCACAAAGGCCACTAGCCAACGGGCAAGCAACCGGACAGACGCGGCAAGCAGGAAAATGCTAGGTAGCCGGTCCCACGTCTCTCGTCGCCTCCACGGATCTCAGCTCGGCTGTGGATGTGGATCAGGGTCGGAGAAGTCTGGAAGTCAAGGCTCTGGTCGGGCTCTGCAGTCGGTCCCTCGTAGAACTTCAGCAAAGCAAAGGGTAGTCTCTTGATGGTGCCTGTTTGCACAGGGTAGCCACTCCTTGGCCACAAGGGAGATTCTTCAGTCTTCTTCTTTCGTTGAATGTCGAAGGTCCAGAGTTTCTGTTCAAGTTGCAGGTTCAGGATAATCTAATCTCCTGGGGCCCAGCTACCACTCTTATACTAATCTGGGGGGCTGGGTTACCTGCTAGTTCACGCCTTATGGGTGGGACCTGGGAGGGGGGTGGTTACACCCCCTTCCCTTTGTCCAGTTTCGCGCCAGGACTGGGGCTGGAGTGCCCCAGCACCGGTTTGAACTGGACTATGCATGGGACACCTTGTGTGCCCCAGGCATGTCTCATTCCTTTCAGCCCTCCCTGCCCCAATACACTAAAGTCTGTCTGGGGAGGTGCTAGCACCTCCCCAAGCAGGAAACCTATTGTTCCTAGCCTCCCTTGCCGGGATCACTCCCAGCAGCAGGAGGTCAGACTTGTGTCTGTGGCAGCAGCATCAATTTTGTGATGCTGAGGCTTTGGTTAGAGTTAAACAGCAAAGTAGGATTTTAACATGTCTCTCCCTCTAGAAGGGAGGAATAATATCCTCATCACCAGAAATGGTATGGGGGTTTTATTCCAAAGTGTTATACACCTTACACGACATGTTTTGATAAAGCCAAACCATAGTTACCATAACCGTCTAAGATTATAAGGCACTTTAAGAGTATATGGTAGGCTATATCATAGAACAGCTATAAGGACATGATTCCGAAAGCTGCAGACAGGCTCAGCTCATGCTAGAGCACCATCTCACATGTTACCAAGCACTCTGCCTCCAGGATTGTTAAGGCCTGCCATAGGAGTGACTGATAGGTACCCATGTGTCTATATATAAGGGTAGATATAGGCATACTATATCTAAGCAAGGGGTGATTACACGACCTTGCCCCAGCTGAGTGATCAGCCAGTTGTGTCTGATTGGAAGGCCAGACCAGGGGTGGCATAATACATGCTGCAGCCCCTGGGAGGCCTAGGGTACACCTATGCCCTGGGTACCTAGGGTACACTGTACAGGGTCCAATAAGGTGATCCTTACCAATTGGGAATGTACCTAGGGTACATGGAGTCCATTTTAAAGAGAGAGCAGACAGCCTGAGACCCTGAATGGCAGGATCTCAGGCCAACTAAGTCGAAAAACCAGCTAGACACTAGGCAAAAAGTTGGGGGTAACCATAGTCAGATATCCACCTTCCTACACACGCTTTGCCCCATACACCACAATAAGACTTCTTAGGTCTTCCTCAGCAAACTTGCTTAAACCCCCCACTTTCAGATACATATTGAAAGGAGGTAAGACCGTGGCTTATCTGGGTGCCAAAGCCTGGAATCTGCTTCCATCTCATCTTAGGCTATGCAACTCAGAAACTTTATTCAGGAAGGCCTTAAAAACCTGGGTCTTTAGTGTCTCAGATGAATCTTGTCTTGCTCTTATCTAGTCCCCTTATGGTCCTTTCTCACCTCCAATCCAGCGCCAGGATACTCCTTTCGGAGTGACAGTCGCGCTTTATAAATACCAAAATCAAATCAAATCAGTATGCTGCCTAAAAGAAAAAGTAACAACATCCTGGAAAAAGCAAATACTCATAGGGTATGAAAGATTAAATAAAGCATGTGAAATGTAAGCAGAAACAACATGGTGAACTTAACGCTTTTACAGTCACTATTCAGAAATCAACGAGTATTTTTGCCTGAAAAGTTAAGGACATAACTATAGGGCCCAGAAAGGACCTATTTCAATGTCCACTGCTCATATGCTTACAAAACGTTAGTAGTATGGTTTAAAAAGACCAAATTAGTGAACACAAAGCCGCCATACACATTTTGTTTTCCAATCCTCCCATCATGCTGGTATTGCAGTACCTCCAGAAATGGTGCACTTCCCCACCGGGGAAAAACAATGCTGTTCAAAGAAAGACAAAAAAACAAAAGTAGGGCTTCACTGGCATACTCTGTAAAGTGACGCTAATGTGTTTGGATGTCAATAACACCAATCTGGCCACTTTAAGAACACTCTGTCTTGCTTTTAGTTATTTATTTTCATATTTTGAACCGTTTATTTCCGAGGCTGCACTTTGGAATAGAAAAATGTCAAAAACGGCATTTCCAGCAAATGTGGTTTTCTTGTTTGCATCCATTTCACAGGGGAACAAATGAATGACAGGAAGAAAGAGAGAATGGTGGAGATAGAAAGAGAGGCAATAAGAGTAAGAAAGAGAGGGGGAGGGGGCGCTGTTAGCGTCAGAGCAGAAGGGGACACTGTCCTTATCTTGTCTGGGCAGGAAGCAAGAGACAGAGACCTTTTCCTTCTCTGCTCCCCGCCCGTCCCTGAACAGCAACTAATGCCGAGCCTTCTCCGCAGGCCTTGGATATTTCTGGGGTCCAGGTACGCATGTTCAAAATAAAAAAGTAGGGGAACAGAATGTATAGATTTAAAGAAGTAGGGGCTCGCCGTGCCCTGCCGATCCCGCCCACTTCGACCACTGTTGGCAAAGCCTGAGGCTGGGTGCCTGTGCTGGAGTAGCCCCAGTTTAGTCTGTTTATGTAAATCGCGGCAGTGGTCTCCCGAGGTGGATAAAAAATTAGCTAGCATTCGCGCCAAGAATTTTCAATTCTATTAAGGACACGGAGGCGAGGATTATGCTTCTCTTTCTATTTATTGCCACTCACAGCAGCCAATGAAAAACTTGTATTATGTAAAAACTACATTTCTCATGATGCACATGTACACATCACATCCTGTAATGCCCCATAAGAGCCACCATTACCGGAAATCGTCCTCTTTCGTTGCTTCGAACAGTAAAAGTCCAACAATATAACTGAAGTCCAAACAATATCTTCCAACGCGGAAGAACCAGTCCAGTACGTCTTCTTAACCCGGATTACACTTAATCCGTCTTCTTCTCAGACCCTGGAAGAATGAGAGATGGAACAACCCGTAACTTCTGCGTAACCAGAGTATAAATACTGTAATGCAACCGGGTGGGATAATCCTAGCCTCCGTGTCCTTAATAGAATTGAAAATTCTGGGCGCGAATGCTAGCTAATTTTTTATTCTATTACAGGACCGGAGGCTTCGTATTATGCTAGTTTAACACTGATTAAAAACCCCACAGGATATATCACCCACCGGCTTATAATAAAACTGTTTAATTGTTGACTCAGAGGATCAATCTGCAGAATGCATGATATCCTGAATAGTAGAACCCAACATGAACGTCTTAGAGGCCATGGCGCCTCGAACAGAATACGCCCAAACACTTGAGTATTAATACCTACTTCTTGCATAACAGATTTTACCCATCTGGCTGTAGTAGCTGCAGTGACAGGCTTGTAAGGTTTCTGCAAAGCAATCAATAATTGCACCACACCATCAGGCCGAATAGACCTGGTACATTCTTCATAGGCCTTGAGACATAGAACTACACAGAGCTTGGTATTACTAGGAAAGGCATGATATTCCACATTGCGTGACATAGTTTTAGTCCTGGAAGTGATGTTAAAAGAAACTCCTTCAGGAGTAAATACTCTACCTGTAATATCTAGAGCTTTAACATCCGACGAACGTCGACATGCCGCCAGGCATAACAGCATGGCCAATTTGGATGAGAGTTGTTTCCTTGTCAACATATTGTTGCTGGGCCATTGATTGAACATGGAAAGAACTAGTGAGACATCCCACAAGGAAGAATACTTCGGCTTGGGCGTATTAGCTACTCTAATACCTTTCAAGAGTTTGCAAATTAATGGATGCATCCCTATTGGTTTGCCCTCAAGCTGAGAGTGACCCGCCGAAATTGCTGAACGGAAATTGTTGATGGAACGGTACGCCAAACCCTCAGAAGCCTTTTTGGACAAAAAACAACATAGGGTAAGTCTGCCCCCACGGGATCCACGTGCGGTTCCACATACCAACAAACCCAACATCTCCAGGCTGAAGAATACCTCTTCCTGGTGGAGGGGGCCCAAGCTTGGAGCTTGTTCCGAAAATCCTGGCATTTGCCAGCGTTGCCGGAAAGTCTCCAGGCCATCAGGGACAACTGCCCCGATATTCCCATCGGGTGCATCTATCCATGAGGGCCCTGGAGCATCGTTGAGGACCATGGAATCCTCCTGCGGAAGTCGCAACTCGTCTCCAGCAGTATTGGGAACCAAAGCTGCGACTTCCACAGGGGAGTCACTAAAATCACCTCCGCCTTCTGGCGCATTACCTGTGTGAACACTCGGGGAATCAGAATGAAGGGAGGAAAGGCATAATTCAGATTCGATGTCCAATCCTGTAAATAGGCATCCGTCGCAAGGGCCAACTGATCTGGCCTCCAGCTGAAAAACATGGTCGTTTGACGATTCAGTCTGGAGGCAAACAGGTCGATCTCGCAATGTCCCCAGATCGCCTGCAGCCACTGCATTATCTGGGGTTGGAGTTGCCAGTCGCTGTAATCCTTGAGATGTCGGGAGTTCCAGTCTGCCACTACATTCGACTGGCCCGGAATGTACTTGGCTATGACCGAGATCTGATGACTCAGGCAATAGTGCCAAAAGTCCATCGCTATTTCTACTAACATTGAGGACCTCGTGCCTCCCAGTTTGTTGATGTATTGAACCGCCGAAATGTTGTCTATCGGCAATAGGATGCATCATCAAAAAGCTTTATTCGACAGTAAATCTTAAAAGCACATAAAACATATTAGACACAAACAAAATAAATATCACATGACAATCCTCTTTGTTATATCAAAAAAAACATTAGATCCAATTAATTACTGTCAATAAAAGAATTAATATACATTTTCAATTACTAAATTTACATAAAATTTCTTTCCCTCTTTAAAAAAAGATTAAAACAGCATAGCAAATTCAAGAGGTTTACTAGCAACTAGTAAGTTGGATAGAAGTCCGGGTACGTATTATCCAAGCCCAACTTAAAAATTTGGCTACAGCCACCGCCAAACATGGCGAGCAGTCAGACCCCAATATCCTTAATGCTTCTATATGTCTACTTGAAGCTAATTTTAGACAGATAGGTCTAAGCCACTTGCGACGCGGGGCTGCATAAAGGGGACAAGCAAAGAATACATGCGCTACTGATTCAATCATATCCAGACAATTATGACATTTCTCATCCATTGTAGAGGACCATTTATTAGTGAATGCTTTGACCGTGAGAGTACCTATCCTAAATTGAAAATATAATTTACGGTCTAATGGCCTCTCGATAATATCCCAATAAGCTTCACACAATGGGCGTGATTTATAGTCTAAGAAGCGACCAGTTAAATTCGTGTGCATATTGGCTCTGTTGGATTCTGTCTGAACCATTTCCCAATATTTTTCTTTCATTAGTTTTTTAGATGGGAAAATTGAAGAATCTGGTTTGTCCCATAAGATGCTCAGGTCCAACTTTAATAAAAGAGACCTGATCTCCTTGAGCCACTTAATTTTATGAAATTGGTCGGCCAAAATCACGTCCTTCAGTCCCTGTGCATAATGTAGAAGTTCAGGAGTGGACCAAATGCGTCTCCTGTATAATAATGGTCGCAGCCTTGCTATATCTTTGATACTTTTCCTGCCCAAATCCAACAAGAGCCGAATGATTGGGGTACTTTGGGGAACACCAACTAAGTTACGTAAGAACTTATTCTCCGCTTTAACTAAATGGTTCAAGTTGTTAAAGCCCCAGAGTTCTACTCCATAAAGGGCAGTATTGATTACTTTCATATTGTAGACCTCCAAGGCAGGTGTAACAGGCCTAGTTAGGGAGGACTTGTGTTTAGAGGATAGGGCCCCTGCAAGATGGTGAAATTTTAATGTGGCCATATCCATATGACAATTCCATCCCATATTAGCCTGGAGCGAGATTCCAAGATATACAAAAGAATCAACCTGCTCAAGAGGAGTACCATTTAAGAGAATTCTACCCTTATAGGGTTTGAACAAGTTCAAAGACATGAACTTAGTTTTTGTGGTATTAATCTCAAGACCACGTCGTAGACAGAATTCTCCAAAGGCATTTACCGCCTTCAGCAAACCACTCTGGGTCCGCGAAACAATAAGGGTGTCGGCCGCGAACATGAGAACAGGCACGCGTGCACCAGCCAAAATAGGAGCATCTGTGGGGGAGCTACAAAGATGTTCAACTATTCCATTTATATAAAGTGAAAATAGAGTAGGGGCCAAGACACACCCCTGTCGAACCCCACGCTCGACAGGGAATGAATCAGTGACCTCACCCTGGGCCCCCCATCTGATTCTGGCGTAATTGTTCTCATGCAGGCGGACGAGTAGAGTCAAAAGATCAGATGGCATCCCTTGATCAGCAAGGACAGACTAAAGTTTACAACGGGGAACTAAATCAAAGGCCGATTTTAAGTCTACAAAGACTGCATATAATGATCCCTTAATTAGCAACACATTCCTCCAATACAATAGGATAAAAAAGAAGACCTGGTCGATTGAGCTGGTACAAGAAGGAAACCCAGCTTGATATGGGGATAGGATGTTTTGGTCCTCAATCCATGATTGTATTTTGTTTTGGACTAGACGACCAACCAGTTTTTGCGCCGAGTCTATGAGGCTAATAGGCCTATAATTATTTGGGAGTGATTTGTCCCCCTTTTTAAAAACTGGGATGATTTCAGCTCCCTTCCAAGAAGATGGAATGGGAGCACCTCTAGCCACTGAATTTGCCAGCAATGCAAAGTACTGGCACCAGGACGGTCTATCACTCAAGAAGATGTCAGCTGGAATACCATCCATTCCTGGTGCCCTACCTCTGGTCACACAGTCTAGTGCCATACTCACTTCTTCAGTAGTAAACGGGTTGTTTGAATAAAGGATGGTGGGTCGGAGACTACAATCCTCTATCTCACGGTGACGAGCATTTTGGGGTTTAAAAAATTCTAACCATTGAGATTGAGGAACATTGTTTTGGGGGGGTTCTCCTTTTCCACCCCTATCCCATTTTATAATATTCCAAAATTGCTTTGAATCCTTGGATGCACAAGCCAATTTCAGATCCCGCCATCTGTCCTCATCCCACTGCCTTTTTGCCACCTTCTGGGCATGCCTATAAGAATCCCTTGCCTCTCGTATTTTAATGGGATTCTTAGCCCTTAATTCTTTGTTCAGCATTAACCGAGCAAATTTACAAGATTCATTATACCACTTAGTTACCAATTTTGGTTTTCTATTTCCCCTTGGTTGTTGCTTCTGGAAAAAAACCTTAAGTCTTGCAAAAAGATTATTGTGGGCCTCAAGCATAATACAGGGGAAGTCCTGTCTATTAATTTGGGTATTTAATTTAATCAATTCCCCAATCACTTCATTTTTAAGAGCAGCCAACTGAGCAGGATTCTCCGATAAATTGTCCCATTTGACATGACGCATATTATTAGAGGCAACACTATCTAAGGTAGTTGTCCCTCCTCTTATGGGCTCAACTCGGTCCCCCCTATGTACATAAAATGACGAGCAGAGGGGGTTATGGTCGCTTTCTAACCGGGGTATAATGGCCATGTCAACCAGCCTGTGCCATAATCTAATATCCACCAGTAAATAATCAATCCAACTACTGTTCCTCCCATTGTCAAAGGAGTTCGCTCCCTGTTGATCAGAGGGAGTTCTCCCATTTGCTGCTCTTAATCCCCTTTCTAGACACATTACTTTGAGCTGGATTGCTGCAGCTGACCATCTTTTTAGAACAGGGACATCAAGTTTAGGGATTCCCCATCTATTGTCTTGATCAGCAGAAATATCCTGGTCTTCCTGGCCAAGGGGTTCATAAGTGGTGTTTAAAATCTCCCCCCACTATTGGGGCAATCTGCTCTGGAAGATCCTCCAACTGGGAATCAAGAGCTTCAATTACCTCTGAGGTTCGTCCCCCTGGTTGTCCTCTGGCATAAACATTAAAGATAGCTACTTTCCAGCCATCAGGCCATTCAAGTCTAACTGCCAGGATATCTTTTGATAATGCTCCGACCTGCTGCACCTTACATCTCAAGGACTGGCGAAACCAGATCACTAGACCTCCTGCAGGCCGACTTTTTAAATTTTTAACCGCAGGGATGTAAAAATTAAGAAATCCCATACGAAAGACCGGGGCTACAGACCACGATTCCTGGAAAAGATTAATGTCATACTGATCAATAAATCTACACCAATCCGGAGATGTTACCTTATTAGCAATTCCCGCGATGTTCCATGAAAGCAGGGTTAAACCTTCCTTTTTTGATAGAATAATATTCGTATTTTGGAGGTATTTTATTCATTCTTCGATCTCGTTCACTCCTCCCATGGAATACTCGGCGATGGAATTGTCAAGAGGGTGAGAATTTGGCATGATAGTCTGTATTTTAGTGGGTCTTTCTACACCATTTGAAATCGAGCACCCCACCATGGGGGATTAGTGTTGTGAGGGATCTCTATGATCATTGGTAGTTCCACTGAGGGACATGTGGATGTTGTGTCCTACTTGGATCCCCTCATTACCCTGCACCGGTTGCCTATTCATTTGAACATTCACATATAGGCTGCTCACTACATCATTAGAGGCACCCTGCAGTCAATCACAATCCTCCATGTCTGTCAGAGCCCCATACCTATTCCTCAAATTAATTCCTTCCGTCAAAGGTGGAAAGCCCCTTCTCATTGGTAGGTTGCTATAAGTGGGTTTTAAACTGGTCCTAAAATTATTCCCATTACACCACGATCGATCGTAAAAGAAATCTAGGGTTCATGGAATTATAGCAGAGCCCCTAAATTGGGGGGGGGGGGATAGATTTGCTAACACTTTTGACAACACTTGGGGACTTGAAAAATGTATGACTATACAGTCACCCTCAAATCTCTTCTTACTCTTTCCCAACCAGGGTACCCTCCTGGCCATTATAATTTCCTTGGCCAAATGTTGTTTGCCCTTTTCAGATGTATTGGTGTTATTTGTTAGCCAATGGAGAACTTTAATAATTAAATTGCCTACGGATTCTTCTTTGCCAGGGCATAGGCAAGGTACATTGGCCAAAACAAGTACTAGGGGCAAAACCTCAGGAATAAGCTGAAAACCCTCTCTTTCTGCAGGGATCTTATAAAAACTCGAGGGGTTAGAACTAATAGTGGATCTTACAAAGGTTGCCACGTTTCCCGATTTTACTGGGCCGCTGATATTTATAGGCCCCTTAGATACAAGGATTTCATCATTCATGCCAATGCCAACAATTGAGGATTCAGCCTGTATCTGAGATTCAGGTAGATTTATGGGCTGATCCCTTAAAGTGGCTGGCTGGCCCTCTATCTCCAGGGAAGGTGGTTCACATGGGTATTAGATGAAAGTGTCACCCCATTCCGCCTTTCCATACTAATCACTCTTTCTTCTATAGACGATATCCTGACTAAAATAGGATCCAGGATCTGGTCTAATTTATCTTTAAAAGATACCCACAGTGAATCTATTTGGTCTTCTGGTACAAGCTTAAGAGGTATTTGTTTTGCTGCCTTAGACTTAGGTTTCTGTACTCTTGATCCCCTCTGTTGGTTAGCCATGCTCTGTGGGACAATACCCCCGGCCCTAGTAACCTGTCTCTTGTTTTGGGCAGGGGGGGAAGAAATACTAGGTACAACATCCTCAGTATCACCTGAAGAGAAAGCTACATGGGGCTGGACAAGATCACTCATGGGGATTACATCGCTATCTATCAAATCCCGAAGTAGACCTGATGATGTAGGCTGGGAAACGTTCTCTTCTGGGGCGTCATGTACCAGGGCGATAGTGAGACCAGGATCCAGCGAAAGCCTCCTTTCAGTTCTTTCTATTTCGTCATTTAACATTCTGGATACTTTCACCAGATACGAGTCCAAGGTCACACCACCCCCTCCAATGGCTTTGGAACCATATGTTCTCTTTTTCACCATTTTCCGTTACTAGATGTATATCGTAATCAAGACCTTATTAATACTAACTTTTCGGGGGGGGGGGGGCGGGCCCGGCCCAGCCTAGCCTAGCCTCTTACAGCCCCGGACGGCCACAGACGGCCCGCCCTTTGCCCGGGCTTAGCCCGGCTTGTCCCGCGCGCATCCTCGCGGGACGAGGGACCGAGTCCAGCTTTAAGCGCCTCCTGGCGCGTTGTCCTGAGGATCGTGGGAGATGTGGTCCGGCGGAGCAAAGCCCGGCCAGCCGAGTCAGATATCCAAAGGAGCCCCGGTAAGTGCTAAGCAGCAGGTGTGGAGGGCGGAGCCAAGCCCGGCACCAGGAGAGCAGGGGACAGCAACTTCAAGCCACCAAACGGGGAACAGCAACACGCCGAGGGACTCAGCACCGAGTCCGGCTTTAAGCGCCTCCTGGCACATTGTTCTGAGGCGTCCTGCCCCTGAGGATCGAGGGAGATGTGGTCCGGCGGAGCCAAGCCTGGCCAGCCGAGTCAGATATCCAAAGGAGCCCCGGTAAGTGCTAAGCAGCAGGTGTGGAGGGCGGAGCCAAGCCCGGCACCAGGAGAGCAGGGGACAGCAACTTCACGCCACCAAACAGGGAACAGCAACACAAGACTCGTTTGGGTGAAAGAGTCCTTATCGCGAACCATCCTGCAAGGAGTTCCAGGCAATTGATGTGGAGGTCGAGCTCGCGTAGGGACCAACGCCCTCCTGTGGAAATATTTCCGCAGCGAGCTCCCCAGCCCCAACAGCTGGCGTCGGACTCTGACGACCTCTGGCAGGGAGCCGAAAATGGCCCTGCCGTTCCATGCCTCTACGTGGGCAAACCACCACTGGATCTCCTCCCGTACCTCTTGGGAAAGAGGTACTAGGTCTGTGTAAGAGAGGCCTTTCTGCAAGTGCTGAATCTTTAGCCTCTGAAGGGCCCGGTAATGTAGGGGCCATGGAAAAATCGCTTGAATGGATGACGCTAGAAGGCCCACTATCCGGGCAAGCACTCTGAGTGAGACCATCTGTTTGGATAACAGGGAGCACATCTCCTTCTTGATATCCCGAAGTTTGGAGCGTGGAAGACTCGACTGAGCCGTTTGAGAATTTATGACAAAACCCAGGAAATCTATCGTCTGGATAGGACACAGAACTGACTTGGGCTCGTTGATCACGAACCCCAGGTTTTGTAAGGTAGCAATGGTCATGCGCAAATGCTGAACTGCCAGAGTTGGAGATTGCACCATGAATAAGAATGTCGTCTAGATAAGCCATCATGCACACTCCCTGTTCCCTGAGATAAGCTATCACCGGCTTCAGTACCTTGGTGAAGCACCACGGTGCCGAGGAAAGTCCGAAAGGAAGGACCAAATATTCGTACCATCGGTTCCGACATTGAAATTGCAGGAATCGGCGATGGGGAGGAAAGATGGGAATAGACAGATAGGCGTCCTTCAGGTCCAGACGGACCAGCCAGTCCCCTTGTTTCAGGAGATCCGCTAAAAGATGGATGCCCTCCATCTTGAAGTGTTTGTAGGTCATGTAATGATTGAAATCTTTTAAATTGAGTACCAACCTGTAACCTCCGCCTTTCTTCTGCACCAGAAAAATATTGCTGCAGAAACTGCGAGGGCCCTCGTCGCAAGATGCTATCGCGTGTTTCTGCAGCAATCCTTCGATTTCGGAATCTATAAAATCGCACTCTAGTTGGGAAAAAGAAAGCTGTTTGGGTTGCCTGACCTGATAAGGGGGCTGAAAGAAATCGAGTTGAAAACCCTGAATTGTCTGTAATATCCAAGCATCCTGAGATAGTTGAACCCAATTGTGATAGAAAAACTGAGTACTTCCCCCCCCCCCTTCTCCCCCCCCCCCCCCCCCCCCCCCCCACCCCCCAGAGGTAGTACGAATACGTCTGGAGCACTTACCTGAAGATTCAGGGTTTTGGAAGCCTCCCCGGTAGGATCCTCTGTTGAAGCGCCTCTTGTTGAAGCGCTACCTGGTGGGGTAAAAGGTTCCGCCACGGGTGGAGTCCCACTCTCCCCTGCCTCGACTGAAGTCTCCTCTCTGAGGACCTTGTGAGAACTGTCGGCCAAACGAGCGTCCTCGGCCTCGTCCGGCCCTGTTGAAAACACCAGCCCGAAAAACCCTTTTTATGTCTAACTGCGCCTTATCCAAAGTCGTGAAAGTGCCCACATATTTGGCTATGTCTTTGACGAAACGGTCCCCGAACAGGTTCCCGTCTGCCAGGGCACCAGGTTCTGCCGCCGCCAATTCCGTGAGATTGGAGTCCATGCGCATGAGTATTGATTTGCGCCGTTCAGTGGAGATGGCACAGTTAGCATTACCCAAAAGACATATGGCTTGTTGGGTCCAGCCTGCCAGGACATGGCGATCTACTGCAGTCCCAGATTCTTGTGCTTTTAAGGCCATTTCCAGGATCTTAGCCAGAGGGCCGACCACATCTAGGAGCTTATTATGGCACCCACGCCAGTCGCGATCGATACCGTTCTTGGGTTCCTTTGCAAACTTTTTTAGGAAGGTCAAGAGGCTGGAGTCTATATCTGGGGTTTTGGCCACCATATCAGAGATATCTGGTCTAGGGCACTCAAAACGGAGCCTGTTGCGCACCTCTTTATCAAAGCTTTTGCGAAGGTTTTCGTGCAAATATACCGCAACCTCAGGGACCTGTAACCAATCCGACGACCTGGGGTGAACTAGATCAGCGGGGTTAAATGTGAATGGAGTGGGAATAGTCTGAGGTGTTTCCACGTTCTTCGATTTCTTCATTCTCTTCTTTGGAGGGGACTCGTCCGGGGTGTCAGAGCCCGTAGTATCTGGGTCTGTGTCAGTGTCTGGAGCCTTAGCTCTGTCGGCATCGGGGCGAGGAAGTGAAGAGTATGAGGCAGAGTGAGGCCAGGGCTTAGGTTGGGGAGCGTCTGCCGGAGCTGTGAAACCATGACGTTTCGCAAAGTTTTCAAGTTGCTTTGTTATTGGCTTTAAAGCAGTAGCTAGCGCCTGCTGCACAATTCCCAGAACTGCTTTCTCCAGGGCCTTGTTAACCGACTCCTGGACAGAGGCGTCCAGGGCCTCAACAATGTTGTCCACTATGGAAGGGTTTGTCACTTCCTCTTCGTATAAGGTATCTTCCTCTTCGTAATGGACCCAATCCTTCATTGTGGGACCAAATTTGTAAATGTATTTGCTCATAAGGCAAAGGACAGAGAGGAGTAAAGGGGGGAGCCATCCCACAGCACAAATCAGAAGAAAGGTACCTAGCTCCTCAGCATAAGCTGTAGCAGAGTTCTTGCAGCCCTCCGGGCGTAATGAAGCCAAAGAGCAATATGCTATACAGGAGGTGTGCTCCCTCCAGGCCCAGATCGTTTTTGCAGCCAGCCAGGCATAGGGGTGATGCTCAGTGGAAGATGCAGGGTGAAATGAGTAAAAAACGAAAGAAAAACGGGCAGTAGCGGCGTGCGTGGCCCAATCCTACTAAAATATAGCCCAATTGGGCTACGCACATCGAAACTTGAAAGAAAAACGAAAGTGGTAGGCTCCTAGCGCACTCGGCTGACAAGGGGAGCCTCCGCGCGTACATATAAATAAATAAAGTCACCGCCGAAGGCGGAGCGGTACCAACACTCAGGGGAGTAATTGAAAGAAATTTGCCAAAGCGCCCGCAGCGCTAAATACCGCCCCGCTAAGCGGGAAATTCAAACTCCTTCTCCCTGCGCCGGGAACACACTGACATGAGCGAGCACTACCCGATGACAGCGGGAGCGCCGCGGCACCTCGGGAGACCGGGCGCGAGGCTCGCGCTGTCAAAGGCATAAGAACGCCACACAAATAATGAAAGCTAAACAAAGCAAAGCATAATAAGCGCGATAGTCGCGCACAATCAATTCAAAAAGCGGCGTGAGCCTAATCAAAATGACATTTACATATCTTATACAACAATAAGACTGCTAATACTGCAACAAATCTTCAAATTTAACTTTTCTTAGGAGGACACATCTTGAAGTGAAACAAAGTGTCAAAGGCCTTTGTTTACCTTGAATTAATCAATGGATTTATTTATTTTTTGATTTTTTTAACCTTCCATTCGTAAAATTAATGACCTATTTTAAGAAATTTCTCCACACCATTCATTGATTCACATCATACATACTGGTCAAACATACTATTCATTCCTATAGATTGATCGTCCTCATACATTCATAGCACATTCAAAAACGCGTCTTACCTCGATTGTAGGCGAAGGGATAATCGTTTTATCTGTTGTAATTTTTCGAAGTCTACCAGTCATCGAGTTCTTTGGGGGACTGGGGAAAATTGGAAATAGCGTTAGCAAGCTGGCTGGTATTATGATGAAATTGCGTTACGATGGTTACAGCAATTCAAATAGAAGCATACCTAAATCCTCTCTTCGTCTATGGCGGTATTCCGATAGAGTGGAGCTGACGTCGGTCACGTGTTGATACGTGATCTAGTGTTTATATTTACTCGAATGAACATTGAAGACGGACTTTCTGAAGCGCTTCAGTTTTTATCTTTTGTTTATTCGAAGTGGCCCAAGTCACAGTGTCGATCGGTAGAAAAAAAAATTCAACCTCCTCATCAAAAGTGAACTTTATTGGCAATTACGTGGCCAAAAAGTTTTTTAGTCTAAGCGCTATTGTGACATATTGGTCGATCTAATTTAGACATGATGATAGAGTTCCTTTTTGAAAAATAAAATAATATAAAGTGGAAAGAGTGTTCCTCACTGTTTCTATTCCAATTTCTATTATCTTTGTGATTTATAAACAACTCTTATTTAATGCTTGCGTACCTGACAAAGTGCTAGATTTGTGCGAATGTTGATACAATTGGCGTTGATTGTACGTGCTGTTCATAATTGGGACAAAAACTTAGTGGACAAAACTTGATTACTGCTGGCGTGTAGTCTAAACGTTGTCGCTGTTTGGTTTTTAACCCAATTTGTAGATTTCAGAAAGCTCATTAAGTCCATTAGTAGCAGTGTTGAACTTCAATATCAACATTGCTTCTTTTCTGGATAGTTTAAGTTCCAAATCACCACCTCTTTCGTCACGTTCAATTTTAGCAATGACTGTCCATTTGAGGTCTTTAATTTGATGATTTTTAGTCTTCCAATGGTTGACTAATGGAGCTGTTTGTACATTTTTGTTGATTCGTGATTTATGTTGGGACACTCTTATTCGGATTTCTTGGCTAGTTTTTCCTATATATAATAGGTTGCAGGGACAGCGTATCCCATAGACAACAAATTTGCTTTTGAATTTGAATTGAATTTGCTCATGCTTCCAGAAAATGGCTCCGGCTGTGAATCTTTGCTGGAACCAATCTCCAAATTTGTCGAAACAAGATACACATCACCTAGTAACACTTGATGTAGTCTCTTTATACACGCAGATACCCCAGGATGAAGGTCTCTCGGTCATTCAATCATATTTACAAAACAGACTCAATCCTAAAGTACCCACAGAATTCATCATGGAACAAGAAATCCGAATAAGAGTGTCCCAACATAAATCACGAATCAACAAACAGCTCCATTAGTCAACCATTGGAAGAGTAAAAATCATCAAATTAAAGACCTCAAATGGACAGTCATTGCTAAAATTGAACGTGACGAAAGAGGTGGTGATTTGGAACTTAAACTATCATGAAAAGAAGCAATGTTGATATTGAAGTTCAACACTGCTACTAATGGACTTAATGAGCTTTCTGAAATCTACAAATTGGGTTAAAAACCAAACAGCGACAACGTTTAGACTACACGCCAGCAGTAATCAAGTTTTGTCCACTAAGTTTTTGTCCCAATTATGAACAGCACGTACAATCAACGCCAATTGTATCAACATTCGCACAAATATAGCACTTTGTCAGGTACGCAAGCATTAAATAAGAGTTGTTTATAAATCATAAAGATAATAGAAATTGGAATAGAAACAGTGAGGAACACTCTTTCCACTTTTTTTTAAATTTTATTTTACAAAAAGGAACTCTATCATCATGTCTAAATTAGATCGACCAATATGTCACAATAGCGCTTAGACTAAAAAACTTTTTGGCCACGTAATTACCAATAAAGTTCACTTTTGATGAGGAGGTTGAATTTTTTTTTCTGCCGATCGACACTGTGACTTGGGCCACTTCGAATAAACAAAAGATAAAAACTGAAGCGCTTCAGAAAGTCCGTCTTCAATGTTCATTCGAGTAAATATAAACACTAGATCACGTATCAACACGTGACCGACGTCAGCTCCACTCTATCGGAATACCGCCATAGACGAAGAGAGGATTTAGGTATGCTTCTATTTGAATTGCTGTAACCATCGTAACGCAATTTCATCATAATACCAGCCAGCTTGCTAACGCTATTTCCAATTTTTCCCCAGTCCCCCAAAGAACTCGATGACTGGTAGACTTCGAAAAATTACAACAGATAAAACGATTATCCCTTCGCCTACAATCGAGGTAAGACGCTCTTTTACATACCACAACTTCAAAACCGTTTTTTTCAAGGTTTTTTTCAATGCTTGTTCGCTCAAAATACTTAGACTTTTATGCTCTTTTTTAGTTGGCAATATATTACGTTGCAACTCCTTTGCCAAAACAGTGGTTTGAATACAACATCTAACCCTAAACAATACAAGCTTTTTTCCGACTTTCAACAACGGAATCTACAAAGTAAGTCAGTATAATTGAATGCGTGATTGTGCTATCACACACATTTCGTGTTTGCTGCTACACCTCCACTTTTCATTTCTCTCCACTCAGGTTCCATCTTTCGTTAGATTGGCTGATTCTAACAGCATTCCATTTGAGGTAAATTAAATTACAAATGAGGTTTCTAATTGCTCATAAGAGGCCTAGGGCGTCCATTGTTACTGAAAAAAAGTTTTGTTGTTTCTAACTTACAGGTCCTGATGAGAGCCCCAAGAAAGAAGGGGACTCGAAACGCGTGAAGAGACCACAAGAAATTTTGAATAATTCAAAAAAGAAACAAATATAGAAACTATTTTGTTTAATCTCTTTCTGTGGTCCAAATAGAAAGTTTCTTATGTTGATTTATCAATCAAATTCAGGAGATGTGTGTTTTTGAAGGTGCTATGAATGTATGAGGACGATCAATCTATAGGAATGAATAGTATGTTTGACCAGTATGTATGATGTGAATCAATGAATGGTGTGGAGAAATTTCTTAAAATATGTCATTAATTGACAGGTGACTCTTTAAATCATTTTTTACGAATGGAAGGTAAAAAAATCAAAAAATAAATAAATCCATAGATCAATTCAAGGTAAATGAAGGCCTTTGACACTTTTTGTTTCACTTCAAGATGTGTCCTCATAAGAAAAGTTACATTTGAAGATTTGTTGCAGTATGAGCAGTCTTATTGTTGTATATGAATAGCGGCCCAGCTTTACTGCATTCGGCCCACCTCCAGTGTTGGTTTTGATTTACATATCTTAAGCATCGATGTAAAAGGACATAGAGTACACTTAACTGCTTGCGTGAGCAGCAAAGCAAGAGGACGATTTCCGGTGATGGTGGCTCTTATGGGGCATTACAGGATGGAAATGTAGTTTTATTTACATAATACAAGTTTTTCATTGGCTGCTGTGAGTGGTAATAAATAGAAAGAGAAGCATAATACAAAGCCTCCGGGCCTGTAATAGAATTCCATATCTACTGCTTCATCAATACAAGGCGTGTTAGGAATGGGAGGCTTGGCTCGCGCTCCCTCTGACCTGCATGGACTACGATTTATGACAGCAAGGTCCGGGAGAAGGCCTGTCTACGTGTAAGTGCAGGCATCTGTTTTATTCCATAAAACTTAAGATGGATTCAACACTGCATGCGTATTATGGCACACATTGCGGTTTAACTTAGGCCTGTAGGTGGGATGAATGTGGTGCCCCGATGGCTGTTATCGATTGTATAGCCTGCAAAACATGTAAAGAAAAGAGGATAGACGTCGCATTGCAGGCGAGTGGGTTGTGTGAATGAAGTTTAAAACCATATTACTGACATTTTAGATATGTTTACTTTAAACTTCTGAGGTTTTATTAAGTCAGGGTATGTGTTACATTAAAAAGTTGCTGCTTTAGTACTATAGGAACATTTGACACGGTGTGACCAAATAGCCCCAAATACTAACAAGCATTGAAAATGCAATAGGTCTCGCCTTTGATTAAGTTAAAGCCATTTGCTTTGCTAATGGTATTCTATAGCAAAGCAATTGGCTTTAACTTAATGAAAGGCGAGACCTATTGCATTTTTAATGCTTGTTTTTTATAGTGTTTTATACAGGTAACAAAATGGCAGCACTGCTGCATCTACGTTAATTTTGCCAAAGCGTTGTAGCAGGAAGGCTAAGTAGATGGGGGTGCCTAGACAAATGCCCTTAATATCCAAAAGCAGCAGCAAGTATCACGATTCTAGCTCTGTTATAAGCCAGTATCCCACGAAAACGGTCATAAGTACTTTATGCAGGCAGGGAATCAGTGAACATCAACGGGAAGCTACGCTCGACTTTCCTGACCTGGTACATCACATGGGCTACACTTGCTTTAAAATAACAGCAAGAAAGTGGGCATTCTGACACAGAATTAGCCCACTAATCATGGTGCGGGATGCCTCCCACTCTGACTCGTCATGGTCCAGGCTTGTGATGAGCTTAGGCGCGCAAGTGATGATAGGCTTGAAATTGTATTCAGAGCTAGCCGTCATGATTGAGCGTTCACCAGCAAGAGAGGCCATCCATGTGAACACAGGCCTACCACTTCGTGACACTGTAACTAAACACTAAAAGTCAATCACCAGTATCCTCAAGCATGAGGTCTACAGAGAGCCCAAGAAAGAACCTTCCAGAAAGGTGTGATGATGTCAGAGAAGGTGGCTGCCTGAACCCTACCAAGCAACACGGCAACGAAGGAAGCTCATTTGGAGTGGTGATGCTCTGCAGATGTCAGTTCAGATGATAGGTCTACGGGAGACCTGGGACAGGATGCAACTAGGATCGCAGACCAGTCTGCCTCTTGGGGGAGAAACTGCTCTATATGGGAATAAGAGCGAGTTGGAAAGTGGTAGCGTTTGCCAGTCCACAAACGCATTTCACGAGACGTAACACCCTGTCACACAGACACTGCTCTACCCTTAGTGCAGGCTGCTGGTGCTACAGAACAGGTGTCGGAGTGTCTGCAGATAGCTTTATCTTAAAATGCCCTTTCCAGATTACATGTGCGCCAAACCAAACTGGAATTCAGCTTTTAAGCTCTTTTAAATGTCCTGTGAAGCATCAATCCACTCCTTCCCGCTAATCCATCAAAATCAACGCGCGAAAGGAGGTGGTGGTGGGATCCTGTTTAAAACTAGGATAACTGGACGACCTGCATTACCAGCAAATACCCAAGCAGTCAGAAGCACGCTTCATGTCTGAACTGAAACCAATTTAGGCCCATTTTTCTGTCCCCCCCCCCCCCCCCCTTGAAACTACCCTCATCAGAGACGAGGCTCCTGCGAAGCTTTGAAGATCTTAGAGTTGCTTTTCCTTTCTTTTATAAATGACTTAACGCTAGAGGAACTGCACTTTTATGGGCTTTGAACTAGCCAAGACACCATCCGAACATGTCCATTGCACCCACCCTTGGAAACAAATGCTGCCCCGGCTCAACTTGGAATTCTATGTCCCAGGTCCTGGAGACTCACTTTACAACTTCTAGGGATAATAAACTATCCTCTCTGCGTAGAAAGGGTGCGAAGAATACAAACATGCAACTATTTACTGTACATATTCGGGACGCAGTTTTGTGTTAAAATGTACGACGTTCGCAAGAAGGAAAGCGTTGTACTTGAAGCAATTACATCAAAGTGAATTTTAAACCAAATAAAAGCATATGACTCATAAACGCGCACCCAGATTAAAAACCGCCATAGGCAATATATAGAAAACATACGGTAAACATTTTAAAAGGCAGATGGCATGTGCTCGTGCCCCCACACCCCCACCCCACCAAATTTCATCAACAATCTCCTCTGTGCCCTGAGTCTTAACTCCAAGGCAGGAGGCACAAACACCACCTGTGAAAACAAACTCGCGTCTGCACTTGCTACACTGCCCTGTCATTCATGCTCAGAGGACTTGTAACTTCTAAATAAATGTCTTGATTTTCCATTACGTCGTGGGGTCTGCATTACTATAGCGCATTCTCTGGGGCGTAAAACAAAATGATGTTCAGGTGGACGGGGGAAGGAAGGAAAGTGAAAGCGCCCAATGCGCTGTGTTCACGCGGGGACAGGAGATGTGCACGCGTACGGAGTGCACAGCTCTTGTCCGCGCGTGCCATCTCCTGTCTCTCTTCGGCAGAAAAACCGGCGACTATAGGTCTCGCCAAGGCGAGCAGCGCATGCGCTGTGTCGCTAGGCGAGACCTAAAAAGGGCCTATGTCTTGCATGTGATGAGAATAGGAGTCCACATAACTTTACATTTCACAAGACAGGCTAATCTTTGTCCCCCATTGCTTGTTGAGAAAACTGGGGCAGTACTATGAACTTTATACAACTGGGAAATACTTGTTGGAATGTGCACCTAATGTCTTACCACATGCTGAAAACAGGATTTTCTTCTTAAATGTGCACCAACTGAAGAAAAATGTAATATGTGGATGTGTAACAATCAAGATAGGTCATGTAAACAATATTTAAGTATATAATTCATAGAAATATGAATGCAGCTGTGCAAATGGGGCTCAGCAAACCAGTTTTTGATAAGGCACACGTTATCTGTAGTACTGCCTCAGAATATTAGTGGCAGAGGAAGGTTGTGTATTCAGGAAATCTGGCCACATGAATGCAGTGGCATTTGTTTTTTATTTTTTCGACTTAAAATGTGGCAGAGTTGTGGTTGCAATGAAAAATTAGCACAAAATGAAATACAGCACTGAGCAGCATCAGCAAGAGGCAGCAACCTCTGGTCGGCTCCCCATTGGTGATGGCACTGTAAACGCTTTTTAGCTTCGAGGCACTTGCTGCAGTTCGCCTCACCACTTCTAAAGCCCACCTGCATCATAATTTGAATTTAATTAGGTCTCGCTCAGGCAGCGCGCATGCGTTGCTCTAGGAGGGCCTTTAGCTATCGGTCTGCTCCTTTTTAAGCACACTCGTGCTTGTGCTGGCATCCACCTTGCTAATTGAAAACATATGGCTTTGGCACCGCTGCTGCTCCCTCCTGCAAGGCGGAGGCCAGCACAAGCACGAGTGTGCTTTAAAAAAGCTGCTGCTTATTTGCGTTCCAAACACAGCAGGGTGCTCCGTGCATCAAGTTCTTTCGAGCCGCCTTAATAGGTTTTCATTTGAAGTTAAACTGAGGGGGCGTGCGAGTTCTCGGAACGTTCTTTAACTTTTGCAATCTTGTAGTTTGAGCGCGAGACATGGTTGTATATCGGTGCGCCAGCTAGGAGCATATTTAGATGCCAGCAGTTGCGATCTCTTCAATTGGGCCTTTTACTCTGACAGCAGTGGCCGCCCTGTGGTGCCAATGTTCTTACTAGCCAGAAAACCACAAGCACTTTAAACCTGAATCTCCCCATGCCTAACAAAGAAAAACATGAATGTGTCAGTCTGTAACGCAACTGATGCTCATGTAAAGCGCTCTGATACGTGCGATTCTAGTTAGCGCTATATAAAACTCCCCCCCCCCCCAAAAAAAAACAGCAGAAAAACCAATGCATTGTTTTTACTCTAACATTGCATGGAACGTTTGTTTCATTACACGTTAAGGTTGGTGAATTAGACTGGGAAGAAATTTTAATTACTTTTCGAAATGCGCATTTCCGTGTTTTTTCCCACCTTCGCTACCAGTCGTAGAAGCTATAAATATGCCTTTCTTCGGCAGGTAGAGACCGCTCCTGGCAGCTCACTAGCATGGGCAACAACCTCAAGCTCCGAGCGGCCTGTGGCGGTTCTGTTGCGCATTATTGATAGTCGCAGAGATATTGACGGTCTGTGCTCTGGAGGAAAATAGGAGTTTGATTTGACATATTCTGTGTCTTAGCAAGACTCATAAATAATTTTGACAAGTTTTTGTATGCATGGGAAAGTCCTTGATTCAGCCTCCCATAAAGATAAACTTCTATTTGTCAAGTAGCTGCGTGATGGATGGAGCTGCGTTTACCCCGTGGCAGTTTGATAAGTTTTAGATGCACAGCTTACTAGAGAGGATTTGCGGGCAGTAGAGAAATATTTATTCCTGGCGAAATGCATAATTTCTGTACCTGGGTTTTCATTTTTTTTCCCATCGTCGTTTGTTTCTGTTTCCTCTTCTGGACTCGAGATCACCAGCCTTACTAGTTTTCCCCAGCACGATGGCTTTTGTGTTCTGGTTCACGCCTGAAACCTGTGCCTTTTGACTGTGTCAGTACGCTTTCAACATATTACATGAACGCCTTTTAGGTAAAAACTATGCCTTGTAAGTGATTTTCAATCATCAGTTAATCTTATGTGTACATGATGGACAGACATGAAGTAAATAAACGTGCAGTTTTTCCTGTTTATTTCATCTGAAGGTTCTTTTCAATCCCTAATGTACATTTTTATTGTCCTCCCCTCCCTATCGAGGATAATAAAGAGGGCTAGACACTGATTCTTTTTTGCTAAGGAGGCTTGTTTTATCTTGTGATATTTTAGGGAAGGGAGTTCTAGTTCTGCTTGATCACGTGTACGTGTCCTTTGTAGTTTTGTTGGCACTACTTTTTAGCAGTTGTTCTTTAATTTTGATGTTACATTTTCAAGGAAGCGAATTATGTTTGATTAAGACATCTAAAGGTTAATAAAACACTCAGATATCACATTAAAATTAAATATCAAACCACTTATGATTTAATGTCGTATTACAAATACAACTAGGCCAAATATTTATTTTTTGAGAATTTAATTTTGAACAAATGAACACTAAGGGACCAAGAGGACCAGAAACATTCAAGAATACATTTTTTGTTTTCTTCGTGCTCCTAAATGTCATGTTTGTATATATTCAAACGATGCAACGTAAACACCAGTCAGACCATTAATAACTATAGATGACTTTCCAGCAATGTCACATTAAATAGTGAAACCTGACACTTCCAAATGTGCTAGTTTTACTCAATTTCAGAGAGTTTTTCCAATGTACACAAGATCATGAAACATAGAAACAACCCGAGAAACATAGAAACAATCAGGGATTACCCTAAATTGGGGCTGGTCAATGAAAAATTTTGTGTAGTTCCAAAATAACTAATCTCTTGTATTCTAACCAGGTCTAGCATACTCCTTTATTTCGACATAGCCAACTCATTTTCACTGTTGCATACAGCTTGTAAATACATACCAGCCAGACTTGCAATTCAGAACTAGGGCATTACTGCCATGTGAGGCATTTAAGACCGCTGTTTTCTTAAAGGTCTTTAGCAAAGTTTTAAAAGAGTACCCTCCATTAAAGTAGTTAGATCCACGAAGATCAGTCATAGCCTGCTGTGTCCCTTTTGAAGTAATTTTCCAGTGCTGCTTCCATTTTATTTACTAGTAAATAACACTCTGAGAAATCTATAGTCCAAGACCACCGCTAGTCTGATATTTCCCAAGATTCAATTAAAATTACATTTCTTTTCCATAAATATCATAATTTGAATTCTTGTCCAAGTAATAGTCAAATGATTTTCGTCACAGTACGCCTGTAGAACGTTTAATTGCCTTTGGTGTCCAATTGCGACTAGTCAAGAAAGACAGATTGTCTTAACTTTTTGACTAGTGTAATCCGGGATCCCCATTGAATCGTTATTGAAATCCGTTGACCCCCCCATTGAGTCATTTGCTGGAATCCAAGGACCCCGTCTTAAGCAGGTTCAATGATATTGTTTTTAATTCACAAACAAATACAAAAAAGTCTACAGTTTCATTCCAATTGGAAGTTTGCAGCTTTTCAGTTGAACTGAGGCCACCAATCGCCCATACTATAGTCTGTTTGATGCATTAATGAATTAATCTGAGGACACCGACTTAATTTATAGCCTGTTATTTCAAATTCCTTTGTGTTTATGGAACATTTTACAATTTTCTGTTTTGCTTATTTATTTATGAGCACTTTATTCATTTGTTAATATTTCGTCATACATGAGCTGCACAAGAGGCCTGCTCTTTGGGATACTGTTGAGAGGTGCATATTACAAAAGGAACAAGTGTTTAAGGACGGAAGCATATAGAAGTAGCAGCTACAGTCAATAAAGAGCCCAAGCAACTGTATAATATATATATTCTAGCCTGAAACCACACTCACCAATTGCACTACATTCCTGCCTCATACTCGGGCAACCACACACCTTCTCACTTCCCTCATACACACTGACACAACTAATCCTATGCCTCAAACTGCTACTCTAAGCTAAGCTAGCTCAAACCTCAAAGGAACATGGCGCTATTGGACTATACACACCATCATTCTCCATGGAGCCATCTCCTCTCCACGGTCACTATGCCAGCCACTCTTTACGCACACCATTCTTTGCTCCAGTTCCTGGGTAACCAATAGACGTCTGTTATTCAGCGCCAATATGCCCCTTTGCGTGTGAAAGTGCGCTTTACAAATACACGTTATGTTATGTTACTATGATGAACTGCCCCCACCTAACAATAAAAAGTATAACAAAAAAGCATTCGAACAGGCAGGGAAAAATTAGCAGCATTATATAAACAAAAAAACTAGAACACATTTTTGGTGTTAATTCTGTTTTTTATTAGGGTACTTCAGTTGTATATAATGTTTCCTAGGTTATATATAAGGTGACAAAAATAGTTATAACACTTTTTCTATAATAACTTTTAAACATGCTGCACAACATTCACAATGCTCTACAACACATATTAAAAAAATTAACAAAGCCAATAGCTCTGTCTAAACACTTATAAGGCCCCAAAGGCGAGACCTATTGGCTATGCCAATGCTAGTTATTACTGTTACGGAGACACAGAGATGGGAGTGCTTAATGGGAGCCACAGCATCTGTATCCATCATCTCTCGCCAGAGATAGGCTGGTATTTTGACTGCAGCCTTTCTTGTCATTGGTTTGAATTTGGAAAGACCCAAGAGCAGGCCTGTGCTGCATGGGAATACCCATGAGTTTGTACTCCAGTTGTGAAGTCTGAACCCAGACTGTACTATTAACTGGCCACAGCAGTGCTGTTGCCGCAGTACAGTGTTCTTATGAGAAAGGAGAAAAAGACTTCGAGGAAAGATAATGTAAGCTCCCGACGCTGAACTGGTTATGTGTGGATCCTTGCTTTGAGCTGCCAATCATTAAAGAGAGGCTAAATGCACCTAAGGCATTACGGCATGCACAGCTAGTACCTAATGTAGGAAAGCAAAATGACCCTCACTATCCTGGTAATGTCAAAAGCAAGTGTGTGTGGTTTCTCATCAGTGAGAGTGTATGTGGTTATTTGTGAAAGAGAGGGGAGAGTTTGTCTTGTTTTTTCTAAATGACTGCTCCAACTGTTTGACGTTTGTCCCACATGCGAAGAAAATGGGATGATTATGGGAGGCTGTGCTGTCTCATCTGTAAGGAAAGGGTGTGATGTAGTGTCTTGACATATCTATGTATGCATGGGCTGAGTGGTCATAGTGTGGTATATTGAGTGTGGATGCTTTGAAAATGGGATGTGTGGGTCTGTGTGCTTGTGCTAGCATGCCAGTTAATTGACACAAGTTTTAGAGCGGCGGTTGTAACTGTATACCATAACCTGAATGAAGAAATCTTACCTCCAACTTTTATGGATCCTGAAGATGTTACCTCCTTGCTAAGTGGCTCCTAGCTTGTCTATATTGAAGCTATATCTAATACAGCTGTAAATAGTGAGAGCAGATTGTTCAGGTAGAGGGATGTAAACAAACGTTTTAAGAGGGTTCATTTTAAGGTGGATGGGGGGGGGTAGTTCCAAGACTTGGCGGCGAGATAGGAGAAGAATAGTCCCCCACTGTAGCTTCGGCGGATGCAGGCAATGTGTTTAAGGGTGAAGGATGTCCTTGGTCGTAGAGGGCCTTGTAGGCATGTCAGCATCTTGAAGTGTCATATTTTCTGGAAAGGGAGCCAGTGGAGGTTCCTGAGTGATGTGGGTACATTTGGGGAGATCAAGGATGAGTCTAGCAGCTTCCCAATGCATTAAACGTACACAACCCAGTTTATTCTCCCACTACGCCTTGACTTTATGCTTGACTTTGACCATGTACAGCGCTCTGCTTCTTTTTGGCTAGATTCCCACTATAGAAATTACATATACATACACACATTTGTATGAAATGCTAATTATCTTTGCTGAAGCATAATTTGCGTGTTAAACCTCCGAAATTATTATCTTCTTGTGCCTAGGAGAGAGAGTATCCCTAAAGATATACTTTAATGCCCCATTGACAGCATCGGACACCAAGTACTGTGTATCAGGTTTGACGGCACAAAAGGAAGGCATGTGTTGTCCTTCTAGTAGCAGACTGACGGTTAATCCGCTGCAGGACCGTGTGGGTCGGTTTTGCACTGCCTTCTCTTTATTTCCCCTAAATGCACACATTGAGGATCTGAAACCTGTAGTGTTTGAAGAGTGAGTGTGTATTCTGTATAGTGGGTTGTTTAAGAGGTGCAGTAACGCTCTTTAACATGAATTTTGAGTTATTGTTGACTGTTGTATTGTATGTATTTTATTGTGTCTCCATGTTTATAGCATTATATAGGAAATAAACCCTTGGGCGTGGCATTTGTTGTCATATCTGCAGGCTCCACGTTAACAGACCCATTTATCCTTATCAGGGCGATCCCATTAAATTCCGTTTTAGTAACAGCGCTTGTAACTGTTTGTAAAACCAGGTTGTTATACTACAATGGATTGTTGTACAATTGGTGTGTCCGACCTAAATTGATTGATTACCCTCTCTATTTCCATTTTTGTACCCCAAAACATTGTTCCGTGGCCATGGTGGCGAGACCAGGCTCAGATCTACCTTCTCTGTTGTATGTTTCCGAAGCAGGCTTCAGTTGCTCACTGTCGTGCAAGCCTGCATGCACACTTCATGTTCACGCCTTCACCACAGAGTTTTACAACCCGGGAAGTGACGCAGATGAGAGAGTACAGTTAACACGGCCCTCTTGTTCTTGCTAAATATAGCCTGCGGACGGGCTTTAAAGATGCACTGCGGCGCATTATAACAAGCACTGAAAATGCAATAGGTCTCGCCTTTCTTTAAGTTAAAGCTATTTGCTTTGCTAATGGTATTCTATAGCAAAGCAAAAAGCTTTAACTTAATCAAAGGCGAGACCTATTGCATTTTTAATGCTTGTTGGTAGGGAGATTAAGTGATTTGCCCAGAATCACGGGATGTTGAGCCAACGCCGATGCTCGATCCTTGTTCCCCCAACTCTGGCCGTTAGGCCACATCCTCAAATTCTGGGAGTTCAGACTAGATTAATTTCAGCAGAAACAAATCGGCATCTTAAAACAATGTAAGAGTGGGGAACATGAAGTTATCCGGTGACCTTAAATACAAAGTGCCCCGTTTTGGCCGCCCAGCCTTAGATTGTCTCAAGCGCATATTTAGCTTTACCGCTGCCTTCGATTGACTCTGACCGGCAGGTATTACTAATCAATCAATCAATCAATCAATAAGGACTGTGGTAATCTAACTAATACAAGAAACAAACACACAAATGCTCGCCTCTGTTGTTGGCCGGAGGGGACACCTCGTCCTCGGAGGGAACACTTCTTACAACGTTGGGGGTGGCCATGCTGCACTATGAGAACCATGCACTACTCTAACAGCCAGCTGGAAAGGCCACATCACCTGCAGGGGGGTGTTTACAGAAGACAGCCCCTTGATGTTTCCCCCACTGTCCCGGAAGAAAAGTCTTTTTTCAGTGGCCATTTGGCCCCTCAGGCTAGCCGCAGTCAGTGCGAGATCTCTTCCCCATCCCCCCGGAGCGATATCTAGTCCTGGATAAAGTTGGGTATTCATGAGGGCTCACTTGCCTGGTCATCCTTGGTTTCTGGCTAGTTTTCATTCCACCTCATATCTATTTTTCTAAACACCCTACACTTTAAGTGGCCTTTGCTCACTCACTCTAGAAGTTCTAGAGAAAAACACTTTCCCAACGACAGATTATTTGTTACAGAGTCATAGAGCCGCACATCCCAGCCATGATACCCTGCGTTGCCCATAATTATGGTACATAATGCCCCCACGTGAAGCTGCACTCCGTGTCTTTACGTTTGTGCAGGCACAGGCCCCCGACTCAACCCTGCACAGTGCGCTGACCGTCACTTAGTTTACAGGCTGTTCTCGTCTGTGTTAAATTGTTAACACGGTCACTGTCTATCCATCTACGTAAAACACTCCAAAGTAAAAAAAAAACCACAAAGGTGTTTGGGGACGGCCCTTTGGCTTTGTTTTCAAAAGTATGTATTTGTTTAGGCCTAGATTGCTCCCCAGAGCAGATGTGTAATGCGATCTGAACTCTGTTCCTAGATGCGTGTCCTCCGTCGAAATCCATGCTTAAGATTCTCTGTGGCTAAAAATACACAGTTATGACTGTTTACTCGTTTAATTGGTTGCTTTTAGTATACAAGTATAGTATTGTTTTCTATAACTTACTACAAAGTCCATTTTGAAGTCATAATCCTTTCGGACTCTGGTGTAAGAACTGTGAATACCACGTGACTCAATGGCGTCCGTGTTTTCATGTCTTCGGTTCCCATTTAGCAGCCCAGTGCATTTTTTTGTTGTTGCATATTTATATAGCGCGAACTCGACCCAGAGGTATTGGAGTGCTTTACATTAGCACCAGTTGCATTAAACAAGGACACACTCCTTTTTGGTAGGGAGATTAAGTGATTTGCCCAGAATCATGGGACGTCGAGCCAATGCCGATGCTCGATCCTTGTTCCCCACTCTGGCCGTTAGGCCACATCCTCCAATTCTGGGAGTTCAGACTAGCTTAATTTCAGCTGAAACAAATCGGCATCTTAAAACAATGTAAGAGTGGGGAACATGAAGTTATCCGGTGACCTTAAATCCAAAGTGCCCCGTTTTGGCCGCCCAGCCTTAGATTGTCTCAAGCGCATATTTAGCTTTTCGTTGCCTTCGATTGACTCTGACAGGCAGGCATTACTAATCAATCAAACGCTTGATAAGGACTGTGGTAATCAAACTAATACAAGAAACAAACCAGCAAACGCTCGCCTCTGTTGTTGGTCGGAGGGGACACCTCGTCCTCCGAGGAAATACTTATTACAACGTCGGGGGGTGGCCATGCTGCACTATGAGAACCATGCACTACTCGAAAGAACCAGCCAGCTGGAAAGGCCACGTTACCCGCAGGGGGTTGTTTACAGAAGACAGCCCCTTGATGTTTCCCCCACTGTCCGGGAAGAAAAGTTTTCAGGTAGGGTAACAATTTCCTAAAATGTTATCACACCTTTATCCTTTCCCTTAATCCACTGGGAAAGTTACTTTGTTTAATTAAAAAAAAGGGGGAGAGACGTCCCCACCCCTACAAACCAGGCTAAACGGCCCCTTGATAATTATTCCCGGGTCAGGCTTTAGCGGGGCATTACGGCCCGCCGGAGCGTGCGATATTCGCTTTGAGTTTTCGGGCTGTAAGTTTTTTGCTGCTTGTTTTGTTTGGGGGGCTACTTTGAGTTTCCAATGAAGGGCGCTGAAGCGCCCCTGGACAGGGGTGAACAGCAGCTCGGCCTGCGAGGGGGCCGTGTGTGTGTTGTTTTCACCCTCTTTCCTCCCTTTGTTTGGGCCTGCGTCTGCCCAGCCGCCTTGGAGCAACTGTTTCAGCACATGGCGTAGGACCCCCATGGGCTGGTGCCCGCTCTGGAGCCTTTGAAGGGCCTGCGAGGCTTGTGCTGTGGTCGAGGGAGGGGGGAGACGTGGGGGGTTTGATTGTGAAGCTCCAGCCACAACACGCCGCACCAGAGAAATTAAAGTTTCTCTTGCAGGACACTGCGATCATTTATTTTCTAACTTTAACACTGAGCGGGGGGGAGGGGGGATGAGGACTCCATCATACGGGAAGGCACCTTTACATCTCATTCCTTATTTCAGTTTTGAAAGGAAACGTTACATAGATATGACTTTTGCAGAATCAGTGAGTGAGAACCAAATACGCAAAAAAGAAAAAGTGAAGCCGTGGGCTTTCGCGCCTCACTGCACCGCAATTTCCAAATGACCGGGGTGAAAGTCGACGACGACGCCCAGAGACTTTTCTCTTTTGGAGCCGTCCCACTTGGATGGACTGCCCTGCTGGCGTAAAAGGTTTATCTTCTTTATGGGGCCATCTGTTTCGCCCCATAAAGAAGATAAGAAACCTTTTACGCCAGCAGGAAGTCAGAACAGCCAGTCCAAGTGGGACTGCTCTAAAAGAGAAAGTGTACGTCACTGGCTGGCCACCATTTAGCATAAACGGTGACGCCAGCCAATGGAAAAGAGGGGCGGGGCTTAAACCCCGCTAGTGAAAGCTACCCAAAAACATAAAATCTCGCCAGCGAGACTGCGCATGTGCGCAGCCTACGCTAGCCGAGAACTAAAAACTGCATGTACCTTGGGCTCATTAAACATGTAGCCTGGCCTCTGCGGGGCCAGAAGCAGACAAGCTTCCAAGCCTAATGAGAGGAATCCAGGCCAGTCCACAGGCAGCGGGGGCTGTTCCATATGCGGCGGCAAATGCTTGTGCCAAAGCCACCAGGGAGTTTGAGCCCAAAAGTGATTGCTAACTTTGAGTTTCTGTGTTTTGGGTTATTTGGTGCTCGTGCCGTAAATGGCACAGGGAGGTTTTCCATTTTTGAAAAATTTTGAGCAATGGAATCCGCGAAAACTTGATCTTTGTAGTCTCTTCTGCAGTGCCTGGTTTATTAATAGATTTCCACCGCTTTAGCATTCTGTCTGACTAAAAAGATGGTCAAACTGGTATTCAAAGTTTGTATTAGTGTTTCGTGAATAGGGGGACATTAAGAAGAGAGTTAAGTTTTGCTTTGCAAACGTAGTATCGTTCAATTAAGGGTGTCTATTTTAAGTTTTTGTTGAGCAGTTTTGTCTGCTGCTTTTTTCTGTACGAATAATAGAAAAATTACGTTTGAAAGCGACGAAATATGATTATAACTTAAGACTAAAAGAGAGAAAGTCGATAAACGTATGGAAGGAAGGGATACAAAGAATGTCAGAGGTAGGCAGGAGAGGAGAGAAATAGAAAACACTACTCTCAGAGTAGATGAATTCACTAATGAAAGCGTCATACTGGCATGGTTTTCGTTGTTCTTCGGAGGTTCCTTCAACCCTCTGTTTCTCCAGCTCGAGCCCCTGGTGGTGATCCTCTCGATTACTTGATAATGTGATGCTCGGCAAATTATCTTTCTGCAGAGATTTTGTTGTATTTTGGGCGTTTCTTTGAAGAGTATGGCTACAACACTTATCAACTGCGTATAAGGGATACTTTTTGTACAGTTTTTGATGTATACTATCTGAATTATTCTTCATGAGATGTTTCTTGCTGCTACTCGGACTATAGATGCACAGAATTTGAGTTTTTCTTGTATTTTTTTTTTTCACATCCTCTTCAGTTTTAGCTTCTTGTTCATTTTCTTGCTTCCCAATAATTTCTTTCTAGCCTTTTCATCCTGGTGAAGGCAACAAAGTCGTATTTCTTAAGTGCTCAGTGTTTGAGGAAAAAAAGTAACTGCTTGCCATTTTTGGCAAAAATCCCTTTTCACAAGATGTGCTTTTGTGTCGCAGTTTTTTTTAAAGACTTTTTTGTGGTGATAGAGTGCTTTCAGCACTCTATTTTGTATGGGTGCACTGTACTCATGGTTGATACGCACCTTCACATATTCCTATTGTTTGCAGTGTTTTATGATCATTAACATGTATTCAGTAGACTCATTCAACATTCACTGTAGTTAAATGTTATATTATGATTTTGTATGTATCGTTATGCCTGCATATACTGAGAGCAGGACAGTCATATAAACACACAGTGTAACAAAGTTTAGTTTAACTTGCCCGAGTCACTAGGCCTGAAACCGTAATTGTTTTGCACCTCCTTGGCTTCTCGAGAAATAAAGAATTAAATGCATGTTGTTTTCAAGAAATAGCAGTTTTCTCATCCTACTGCAGGTATCGGAATGCCAACTCGTTATTTTCAGATTGGAAAAGATACAAGGAATGCTTTGAAGACAGTTGGAAGCGAGAAGGGGAGGATGTCTCTCGTGTCTGGCTGGTCTGGGAACCAAGGTCGACTTGGTGAACAAAGAACTTTAACAGAGCATGAACCTCCCCGCATAGAAAAAGTGGCAATAGAAATTTTTACCAAGATGAATCAGAAAATCTAATTCTATATTGTATGATGCGCAGGGACAGAGACCCCAGACTTCTGCTAGCTTTCGGATTGAAAGAAGCATCTTCGAATTAGCTCCTAACCTTAAGCACTTTAACCCATTTGACGTGAGTACTTCTCAGGAAGTCAACACGTGCTAACACCTTTGGGATTAGATGGAAGGATAGTTGGGTAGGGTCTCCTTTTAGTATAGTGTAGCGACAGATTTGTTTTATTTCTAATGAAAAGAGATTTAGATTCTGCTTCCATCCTGAGTTGTATCTTGATCCTCGATTTACAATTATATTCTTGTTATGCCGAATTACTTGTATTCGTAGAATCGGCTCTGAATTGATTTTTGTATATATATATGCTAATTTTACGATGTGTATACATCCTATTATTCTTGGCCTTATAATAAATTGACAAACCCAAAGTCGGAGTCTGTAGTACTTTCAGGTATGATATTGATATCTTGTTATGAAATGTTTCTTCCCCTCTACTACTTTTAGTAGGTAAATAAAAGATCATCGGCGCTAAATGCTAGGAAGAAGACAGGGGTGCAATTTAGCGTAATCAAATGGTAGCAGAGGATGGTTTACCTTTAAAGGTGAGGGAAAAGAGAAATGTGGTGTAGAGTAGGAAGAATAGAGGTTTGAATGCGGCGAACGGAATATCGGCGACGAGTGGCGGAGACCGGCAGACATGGAGGGTGCGGCGGAAACAGGAGTGGCGTGAGTATGAACGGTTGTGTGAGGTGTGTTAGATTGCGGTGTGTTTTATTTGTGTGATATTTTGCGGAGTTGGAATGCATGTTGAGTGATTGAGGCCGAAATAAAGTCTATGAATGAATGGATTGAGGTTATTGGTACTGGTCCGAAAACGTGTGGATCAGGTAATTTGGTGAACAGGCTCAAGAGAAGTCCAAGATCCCGGGATAGTATTGTACTGTAATTGTCTGAGTAAACTGTGGGAGTCGTGAAGCGCTATCGACTGTTCACTTGTGTTAGGGAACTTTGTGTGAGTGGGAATAATTCGCTGTGTGAAACCCCAGGTGCTGGGGGGTAGATCGCAGTGATTAAGTGACCAACGCAGATCGGGGGTCACAGCAGATGCATGTTCTTGCGTGAGTATTCTATCGCTCTTTTAGTGGACAGACAATTACTTGCTTTGTAACTGTAAGTTATTGTGAGTGTGGTAGGACCGGTTACTTGGTTAATAAATTTGGGTTATACAGTTACTTGTAGAAGCGGATGTGTGAGCGAGTGTACGAAGCGAAAGTGTAAAGGCGGGTGAACTGCTGCAAGGAGTGAGCAGTGACGTCAGCGCGCGCCGCGCTGGGATTGGTAGTTTGGTGTAGCGCTGCGCAGGGATTGGTTGCTCTGCATTCATAGTCGAATATTGGTTTGTGGGTTGCAATTTGATCAATTTTCATGATGCGTTGTTTTTGGGTGTTGAGAGATTTGTGCAGAGGCGATAGAGGGTTGGTGACTCGGGTAGGGGAGGTCCACCGGAGGATACCCCTGCACATTATATGGCAACGAATGTGAGCTTGCATACAATCGTTTGGCTTCAGAATTGGCATAAAATTACAGAGAATGAAGGGGAATTGGCTTTCCCTCATTATGGGTCATTTTGTATGGAGGTTCTGTACCAGCGGAGGGGGGTGATGGCGCCCTTAAACCTCCACCTCGAGCCACACAATTTGAGGCATTAGACGCTTGGATGAGAGCTGCATTAGCAAAGAAACAAGAGGCTTCAAAGGGACGAATGAGGAATGCGATGAAGGCATATCAAGATGCCAGATGGGATACGCAGTTGAAAGGATGGCATGTAGACACCATAGAAGGAGAGCACTTGTACCCCTTTCGATTGTTAGCAGGCAAGTCAAAGGAAAAGAGTTAGGCAAACGAGGACAGTGATACAGACGATAGTTTCCTTGACGGGCTCTTAGCAGAACGACGTCCTCCTTGTGACTTTAAGTCGGAGATGGAGAGATCGCAACCACCAGACGAGACAGTGAGAGCAGAGCAGACGGGATTGGAGGAACAGTCAACAGGAGTCAGGGGAAAAATAGCAATAGTACAGATTCCAGGAGGGCCAGGGGGAATGAGATACCCTAATTATGAATCCGCACAACCTGCAGGGAATATGCAGTTGTCAGATGCTTTGTCAGTGCCAGTCACAATTGGACCAGTGGTCCCCATATATACCCCTGCAGAGAGACCAAATGATAGTCAACAGTATACAGGGGATAGGGAAGAGACAATATCTGGAAGGGAGTCTCACACATATGTGTGAGAAAGTGCTATCTTTCTTGCATGGTATGCCCCCACTTTTTGCTGAATTGCTGAATGTACTTTGACTGAGTGTGCCCTGGACACCTGCCAATCAGATGCCCAGGGCCTATGTTCCTTCCCTAAAACAAACCAAACCCAAATTGGCAACCCTGGCCACATGTCAGCCCCTGGTAAATGGTACCCTAGGTACCCAGGGCCTTGTGACCAGGGAAGGCCTCTAAGGGCTGCAGCACTCCTTGCGCCACCCTTGGAGGCCCTGTACCCTTACACACACATACACTGCCTTTGCAGGCTGAGTGTTTGGGTGCAAGACAAAAACAAAGTCGACATGACACACATCCCTGTGTGCCATGCCCATCACCTACACTGCCATGGCATACATCAGCCACCCCTCTAGCTTGGTGCCTTATGCCAATGGTGTGGGCACAGGAGCAGGAGCCCTGTGCCCCTACAGTGCCCAGGTCCATTCCTGAGCACTGTAAGTGCAGTGCTGCCATTTAAGAGCACATGGTGCTGAGAGCTCGTCAAACACGAGCTCCACAGCACCATAATGGCAACACTAAAGGCTGAGAAGTTTGGTATCAAACTTCTCAGCACATTAAACCCGCACTAATGCCAGTGTGGGATTTAATGTACCAAGCACCCCAGAGGGCATCTTAGAGGTGCCCCCTTAAACCTAACCTACAATCCACGTCTGCTCTGAGGCTGCCTAGGCTGCCACCCAGCAGACATGTTGCTGGACCCCTGGGTAGGAGAGCCCCTGCTCTCCTGGGCCTGCAACAATGCACATCCTGGGCAAGGTGCTAAATCTCCTCCCCCAGGATGGGCAGGGGGAAGCTTCAAAGGCCTCTGTGAGCTTCCCCAGGCCACTGCAACCCCCCACTCTGGCGGGAAGCTTTGGCCGGAAACCCCAAATAAGGACAGGGGATGTGCCAGCCTGCCAACCCCACCCCTCAGGTGGGGGAGGCGAGGTGAAGCACATCTCCGGGCTCTCGCAATCTTGAAGATGGGGAGCCCTACCCTATCAGGACTAGGCTACTGCCCCCCTCATACAGGAGAGAGGCAGGATAAGGGGTGTACCCACCCCAGGACAGGGACCCATTGGTCCCTGCCCTTCACCTACCTGTAACGCCCCTAAATCTAGTATTTGGGGGCACCCTGAACCTTCCTTCCCCAGATTCCAGATTCAAAACTACAAAGAAGAGCAAGAAGAAAGAAGACCTGCCCTGCAGCTGCTAAAAAGAGGAAGACACCACCCACGACCCTGAGCGACCATAGTATACTGTCATTATTAATTGCATTAAACTCTATGAATACGGCGTCCTGGTCGCTAAAGGGCAGGGAGGCTACCTTCCAATCGTCATCTGGAAGATGCTTCTGGAATAACGCTGCCATTAATGGGGTCCAGGAGTTACTGACCGATACCCTTAGGGAATTAGAAGAGTGGAACGGAAATGAAATAATTTGTTTTGAGGAACTCATGGCAAAAATTTTATTGAATGCTAATAAAACTGTTCCCCCTAAGAAAAAAGGAGAGGTAGTTCCTCTAACTCTCCATAAGCTGAATAGGGAATTAAACAAACTTATCCGGGCACAGTACCTTGAAAGGATATTGGAACGTGGGAAAGATATTGCTAGGTTAAAAAGAAAGAGAAGCAGACTTAAGCGAAAAATTAAAAGGGACAGGGAGGATGAAGTATGGATCAAATTAAGGGAATCTGCTGCTCAAGGCAACAGTAAAGATTTTTGGGCAATAATCGGGAAAGGATGTGGTACGCGTCACTCTCCTACTCCCGTAGCTATATCCGAAGATCTATGGTCCTCTCACATCCGAGAATTGTATGCAGGAATTGGGACCATGGGTGTGGATAATTTCATGCATGTCGCACCTGAGGCCTCAGTCTTCTCTCCCTCTGAGAAGGACATCGAGTTGGCTATAAAAAACATGAGATCCTCTGGGGCTATGGGACCGGATGAGCTCCCGATGACGGTCCTAAAACAAGACCCTTCAACCTGGAGTAAAATCTTGTATCCCCTGTTTAGGGCATGCCATTTTTCTAAATGTGTCCCTGCATCGTGGAGGGGAAGCATTCTGGTCCCTATCTTCAAAAAGGGAGCAAGGGACAACCCCAGTAACTATCGCATGATTGCGCTCCTCGACTCCATCGGAAAGGTCTTTGCGAAATGTCTCCTGAGATCTCTCTCCGATTGGGTTGAGGAGCGCAACATTTTGCCGCTGGAACAGACTGGCTTCCGTAGGGAACATGGCACTCTGGATAACCTTACAGCCCTTCAGGTTATTACTGATAAATATGTCCAGGTTAGAGGGGGTGTTGTATATGCCGCTTTCATAGACTTCTCCACAGCGTTCGATAAAGTGGATCGGGGTACGCTGTGGAGAAAATTGATGGGGATGGGTGTCCCTCCTCCCCTACTGGACTTGGTACGGGCTCTACACACTGAGACCTGGTGTAGGGTCTTAATGGGGGGTGAAAGGGGGTTGTCGGCTAAAATACCATCTCAGAATGGCCTTAAACAGGGCTGCTTATTGGCGCCCCTGTTGTTCTCCCTATATACAACTGACCTCCCTGCAGCTGTGTCCCGTAGTGAGGGGATCGCACCGTTGATAGGAGGGGTGCCAATAGCCTGTCTGATGTATGCCGATGATGTTTTATTGCTCGATTTAACTCCTGCGGGTCTGGCCAACAGGCTTCAGGCTCTTCAGGACTTTGCTGGCGAGCATTATATGAAGATCAATATTAATAAAAGTAAAGTGATGTGTATTGCGGGTAGGAAGAAATGTCGCTCTACAAATTTCGGTTGGGCCATCGGAGGGCTTAGATTGGAGGTCGTAACTTGTTATACGTTTTTAGGGAAAATATTCTCATCCAACATGAGCGAGAATTCTCATATAGAGCATTGCTCCTGCAAAGCTCTTGCCCAAGGTAATGGGTTAAAGTCCCTATACCTGGCAACGGGGAAAAGACATTTCTCTAGTCTTCTAGAAGTATTTAGAGCTAAAATCCCCGCAACCATCTTGTACGGTATAGAAATAATTGAGATAAAATATTGGGACTTTTGCAATAAGACCGAGGGAAAACTCCTAAGATCCCTCTCGAATTTTAATAATGCTTGTTCACTGGCTGCGTGTAGGCTGGATTTCGGACTCAGAAGTGCCTGGGTTCAGGGGCTGTGTGCCTTAATAAGGTGGGTCGCCAACTTAGCCAGAGCGAGAGAAGGAACCCTGCGAGTCCTACTCAAAAATGAACTTTTGGGCAATTTTAAGGAGTTCTCTAAACTTGTTAACAATTTTAGAAGGGCTGTGAATATCCTTAGATTGGATGAAAGCGCTCTTTTCTCCTACTCTCCCACGCAGTTAAAGCAGGTCCTTAGGGAGGCCTCGTGGGAGTATTGTTTTCAATCCGACATAAAAACAGTTGGAGATAAAAGGAATGTGGAGCTGCTGGTCTCCTCCTATAGGTTGAAACAGCCCCAACCGTATGCCCAGTGGAATCTCCCACATGGGATTCGTAGGTTTTGGTTTTTATTACGTTATGACTTAATCCCTCTTAATGTGTTGTTGTCTAAATGGTACGGCACTTCACCGTTGTGCAACCTATGTAAATTAAATAATCAGGACTGTATACATGTACTTTTGATTTGTCCTATGTTACGAAGCTTGCGCAAGAGATGGCTTAAAGTAATTTGTCTTCGCCTTAGCATTGTCACTTTACAAGATTTTCTTCATGCACTTTATTGCCCACCAAATGAAATGTTTTGTGCCTATGTTTTTAACTTTTTTAAAGGATTTTTAGATATTTATTAAATTCTCTGGAAGATTGTGCCGGCCTGGCCATGTGGGATTGCTGGTTTGCAGTGTACCTATTACGATTTGAATACTATGTTTTATGATTTTTGTATTGTTGATGACTGTGTTGTTTTGTTTGTACATGCTTATGTGGCCCTCTTTGAGAGCCAAAACATAATAAATAAATTTGAAATTTGAGGAAGACACCAACTGCTTTGGCCCCAGCCCTACCGGCCTGTCGACCCTCGAACTTGCTCCTGCTCCAACCCGGCATCTCTTGTGGCCAGCAACCTCACAAACCCCGGAGCACCTGGCTACCCTTTGGCTCTCAGCCCCTGGGACTCCCATGAGAAGAGGCTCTACTCAAAACCTACCTCTAATCCCTGGCAGCAGCCTGGAACCGCGAACCCAGCACACTCTGCACCAGCCAAGCCTGGCCAGTGCCGGAGTGGACAAAGACCACGAGGACGACCCCACGGTGAATGTGACCCCGAGTCCGGCACCCAAGGACCTCCCTCGACACTCCTGAAGGAGCCTGCAGCCTCAGAACAAGGTGCCCCCCCAACCGCGATCAACAGAGGGTAAGATTTCCCGACACCAAAAGGCACCCCTGCATGCGGCGCCCCGCAGCCCCCTGTGCCCAATCCCGGGGTACCTACCTATCCTCCAACTACCCGACTTACCTCTCGAAGTGGTGGTGGCACCTGAAGAGTCCTCGTCCCCGAGTTTGCAGCCTTTTTCCAAACCGGAGATTTCCCATTGAAATCAATTGAGCGCCCGAAGGCTCAAAAGCACCCTGCACCCAGCTGCCCGAGTGGCCCTGGCAGTGAAACATCTACACCTACCTACTTCCCCACTTTACCTGAGTAAGTGACCAGGAGCCCAGCTCCCACAGCCGCGTGGCTTGCCAGTCAGCAGCCACCAACCAAGGCCCCTTATCCCTCATAGGATAACATTGGGCCTAACTCACTCTGCACCCGGCCGCCCTAGAGTCGCTGAGGGGGAACCAATCGTACCTACCTGACCCTGGGGGACCCCTGAGTCTATGCCCAGAACCTCAACTCTGCCAGTCGAATACTTACCCTTAAACCGATAACTCTATTTTCCTCATAGGGTAACATTGACTGGCTTTTTCCTGAAATTTCTTTGAAGTGTGGACTTTTCAAATCTTAAAATATTCACCAAAAATCAGCCGAGTAACGAAAACGAAATTACTCACCTGCTCTTAGGGGAGCTCCCAGTGCTGGATCTTGGTGCCCAGCACTGACTCTGAAAAATACTTACAACTGTACTTACCCGTAACCCAATTTTCTTCCATAGGAAATCATTGACTGTTTTTCTGTGAAATTTCTTCTAAGTGTCAATTTCTGCAATCTTTAAATATTCTTCAAAAATCGTATAATATCTGAAAACGTAATTACTTACCTGTTTTGGATAAAGGTCCCAGTACTGAGTCTAGGCACCCAGTACTGGATTACAAAAGTAACGAGAACATACTGTACCTGCAACTTGAATTTTCTTCCATAGGCAATCATTGACTGTTTACTTTGAAATATTTTCTGTCAACTTTTAAAATAGCTAAATATTGTTTAAAAATCATTACAGTAATTAAGTCGACTTTCATCACTTGATTCTGAGTACTGACCCAGGACTGAATCTAGGATCCAGTCCTGGAATTCCAAAAGTAATCTAAAAAGTAATCTGTTGCAAATAACTTGAATTTTCCATTGAGCTCAATGCATTGTTGTGTTTAAAATAGAGTTGCCTATTGCAACCACTTGTAACTGTTTACAAAAGTCAATTGCATATTGCAAAAGTATTTATATGAAACATCTCCTTCTGAGAAAGTATATTTTAAATCCAAGTGTTGGTTCTAAAATAAAACAAGCATATATTTTTTATATATAAACCATTGGCCTAGAGTTCAGTTTTGAGTGTGTGAGACCATTTGCTGACTGAGTGTGTACAACAAATGCTTTACACTGTCCTCTGATACTGCCTTACTGCTCGACCAAGCTACCACTTTAGAGAGTAAGGTTATATCTAACTTTAGCCTCTGTAAAACCCTGGGGGACTGTGGACTCTGTACACCCTGTACCTATTAAGGAACAGTATATACTTTCTCACCTTGGTGGATCAGCGGTGGGATACAAACCTGCATTTGTTGGACTACTTGGTTACCATCTGATCACACGACAGAACTCTTAAAATTGCCTTTAGAATTCTGATTGGTCTTTTCGAAAATCACTAAAAGTCTTGCTAGGGCCTTGCTTAAGTCCCATTAGAATTTTAGAAAAATAAGTCACTATAGTCAGGGTAGAGGATTAGAACTGTCAGGTTAGAATGACTCAAACAAACCCAGCTGTTAGTGACAATAATAACATGGACCTGGTGGAGGAGCTCGACCTCACACCTTACTTACACTTGTCTTTCAAGGAATTGAGGTCCCTATGCAAACTTAAAAATTTACCGATGGGCCTGCATCCAACCAAACTAGGGCTCCAGGAGATCTTGGCTGAGTATGCTAAGGACCACCCATCTGAACATGGTGATGGCCAGTCAGATGAGGAAGGGGAAGCAGAGGAGGTTGACAATAACCCCCCCCATACTATCCCCTAGGGAGGAGAGGGCACCCATACTCTTCAATCCAAGGATTAGCATCTGGGCACCTAGAGATTACACAGGTGACTCTGGTACCAGAGAGAACACTGGGGGACCCACCAGTGAAGAGGACAGCCTTATGAGGCTGGCCAGAAGCCTAGAGCTAGAGTCCAGGCTCCTGGCTCTAGAAAAAGAAAGGAGAGAGATGGGTTTAGCACCCATCAATGGTGGCAGCAATAATAAAAATAAGGATAGGGAGGAAACTTCTGACCTTAAAATCCCCAAAGGGATTGTCCCTAAATTTGAGGAAGGTGATGATATCACCAAATGGTTCACAGCCTTTGAGAGGGCTTGTGATATCAGAAAAGTAAGGAAACCTCTCTGGGGGGCACTCCTGTGGGAACTGTTCTCTGGTAACTGCAGAGACAGGCTTCCGACCCTTTCTGGGCCAGAAGCAGGATCCTATGACCTCATGAAGAAAGCTCTGATTGAGGGATTTGGATTCACCACTGAGGAGTATAGAATTAGATTCAGGGGGGGGCTCACAAAACCCAGGCCCAGTCCTGGATTGATTTTGTAGACTTCTCAGTGAAGACACTGGATGGTTGGTTAGCTGGACATGGTGTGCTGGATTTTACTGGATTGTACAATTTATTCATGAAGGAACATATATTGAGTAACTGCACCAAATGAAAAGTTGCATCAGCATTTGGTAGACCTAGGTCTAATTTCTCCCCAAGAATTGGGAAAGAAGGCAGACCACTGGGTCAAGACTAGGGTGACCAGGACAGCCACTGGGGGTGACCAAAAGAAAGTGGTCACAAAACCTCCCCAGGGGAAAGGTGGTGAGAATCCCCAAGATAAAAAGTTTGAGTCTTCCAAAGAGCCACAAAAACCTGTTCAGGTGGGTGGGACCCAAACTACTCCCTATGTGCCTCAACCCTATAAGGGGAAAAACTTTGATCCCTTAAAGGCCTGGTGTAATAACTGTAAGAAGTCAGGACACCTAACTGTAGCTTGCTCCCACAACAAAGCCCCTAAGGCACCCAGTACAGATACTCCTGGGGCAGCAAGTATACAATGGGATCAGAGGTGTACCCTGAGCAAATCTGGGAACACACTGAAGCAAGTCTAGCTTCCTTGGGAGAAGTGGAGTTTGCCACTGTAGCTGTGTGCCCCCCCAACTTAAAGAAATACTTACAGTACCCCTGGGTGAATGGAACTAGGGTAGAAGCTCTGAGGGATACAGGTGCCAGTGTCACTATGGTGAAAGACACACTGGTTTCCCCTGAGCAATACTTGATTGGGAAGTCTTACCCAGTCACCAACGCTGACAGTGTCACCACTAGTTATCCCATGGCCATGGTAACATTAGGCTGAGGGGGGGTTACTGGCCTGAAACAGGTAGTGGTCTCTCCAAAGTTGCCAGCTGCCTGTCTGCTTGGAAATGATCTGGAAACCTCAGCCTGGGCTGAGGTTGAGCTAAAGGCCCATGCGGCCATGCTGGGCATCCCTGAATTGGTGTGTGTGCAAACCAGAGCACAGAGCAAGAGGAAGGGTGAAAAAGTAGGTCTGGGGCCTGAAATAATGGCCCAGCCAACCAAGAGTAAAGGAAAGAAGACTAGGGAACCAGCTTCTACACAGCAAAACATTCAGGACCCCTCTCCCCAGGGAGAGGATTTGGATACCCCTGAGGGAACTGAGTCCATGGAGCTTGACCCTTACCAGGTTGAACTCTTGGGCCCAGGGGGACCCTCTAGGGAAGAGCTGTGCCAGGGTCAGCGAGACTGTCCCACTCTTGAAAGCCTGAGGCAGCAAGCTGTTTCAGAAGCAAGGGGAGATGTCGGTGGTACCCACAGAGCTTATTGGGAAGAGGGATTACTGTATGCTGAGGCAAGAAACCCCACTCCTGGAGCCACCAGGTGGGTGGTAGTGCCACAGAAGTACAGGGAGTTCCTCCTAACTTTGGCTCATGATGTCCCCCTAGCTGGACATCTGGGGCAATCCAAAACTTGGGAAAGGCTAGTGAGCCACTTTTACTGGCCCCAGATGCACCAAAAGGTGAAGGGGTTTGTCAGCTCCTGTGTTACCTGTCAAGCCGGTGGCAAGACAGGTGGCTACCCAAAGGCCCCCATCATCCCACTACCAGTGGTGGGGGTCCCCTTTCAAAGGGTAGGAGTGGACATTGTGGGTCCACTTGAACCTCACACAGCCTCAGGGAACAAATTTATTCTAGTGGTAGTGGATCATGCCACTAGGTACCCTGAAGCAATTCCACTTAGGACTACTACAGCTCCTGCAGTAGCCAAGGCCCTCCTGGGTGTCTTCACCAGAGTGGGGTTTCCTAAGGAGGTGGTTTCAGACAGAGGTTCCAACTTCATGTCTGCTTACCTAACACACATGTGGAAGGAGTGTGGAGTGCAGTACAAGTTTACTACACCCTACCACCCACAAATAAATGGCCTTGTTGAGAGATTCAACTAGACATTGAAAGGTATGATCATGGGTCTCCCTGAAAAACTCAAAAGGAGATGGGATGTCCTGTTACCATGCCTGCTTTTCGCTTACAGGGAGGTACCACAGAAGGGAGTAGGTTTCTCACCCTTTGAACTTCTGTTTGGTCATCCTGTAAGGGGACCACTTTGTCTTGTAAAAGAGGGCTGGGAGAGGCCTCTTCAAGAGCTCAAACAAGACATAGTGGACTATGTGCATGGCCTAAGGTCCAGAATGGCTGAGTACATGGAAAAAGCATCCAAGAACCTTGAGGCCAGCCAGGAGCTCCAGAAGCACTGGTGTGACCAAAAAGCTGCACTGGTTGAATTTCAACCTGGGCAACAGGTGTGGGTTTTGGAGCCAGTGGCACCAAGGGCTCTCCAAGATACATGGAGTGGCCCTTACCCTATCCTAGAAAGAAAGAGTGAGGTCACCTATCTAGTTGACCTGGGCACTAGCAGGACACCCAAGAGGGTCATCCATGTGAACCGCCTCAAGCTCTACAATGACAGGGCTGACATCACCATGCTGATGGTGACTGATGAGGAGCAGGAAGCAGAGAGTGAACCTCTCCCTGACCTCCTCTCCTACAGCCCAAAAGATGGGTCAGTAGATGGTGTGATCTTCTCAGACACCCTCTCTGCCCAACAGTAGACTGACTGCAAGCAAGTCTTGCAGCAGTATGCTAGCCTCTTTTCCCTGACCTCTGGTCTGACAAACTGGTGTACCCATGATGTGGACACTGGTGACAGTGCACCTGTCAAAAACAAAATCTATCGACAGTCAGACCAAGTCAAGGAGAGCATCAAAGCTGAGGTTAGCAAGATGCTGGAGTTAGGGGTCATTGAACCCTCTGAGAGCCCCTGGGCCAGCCCAGTGGTTCTGGTCCCCAAACCTCAACAAGATGAAAAGAGAGAGTTGAGGTTCTGTGTGGACTATAGAGGGCTCAACTCTGTCACCAAGACAGATGCTCACCCTATCCCAAGAGCAAATGAGCTGATAGATAAATTAGGGGCTGCCCAATTCCTCAGTCCCTCTGACTTAACTGCAGGGTACTGGCAGATTGGCATGGCCCCAGGAGCAAAAGAAAAGACAGCATTCTCCACCCCTGATGGGCATCATCAGTTTCCTGTGATGCCCTTTGGGTTAAGGAATGCCTCTGCCACTTTCCAGAGGCTGGTGCACCATGTCCTGGCTGGGCTGGAGTCCTTTAGTTCAGCTTATCTTGATGATATTGCTGTCTTTAGCTCCACCTGGCAGGATCACCTGATCCACCTTGGAAAAGTTTTAGAGGCTCTGCACAATGCAGGTCTCACTATCAAGGCATCCAAATGCCAGATAGGGCAGGGCACTGTGTTGTACTTGGGCCACCTTGTAGGTGGAGGCCAGGTACAGCCCTTACAACCCAAGATCCAGGCCATCATGGACTGGATAGCTCCAACAACCCAGACCCAAGTCAGGGCATTCCTTGGCTTGACTGGATACTACAGGAGGTTTGTGAAGGTGTATGGGTCCATTGTGACCCCCCTCACAGAACTCACCTCCAAGAAGATGCCCAAGAAGGTTAACTGGACAGTTGGTTGCCAAAAGGCTTTTGACACCCTAAAAGAAGCAATGTGCTCAGCACCAATTCTAAAAGCTCCAGATTATGCCAAGCAGTTCATAGTGCAGACTGATGCCTCTGTGCTAGGGATAGGAGCAGTCCTATCCCAGACCAATGATGAAGGCCAAGACCAACCTGTTGCTTTTATAAGCAGGAGGCTACTCCCCAGAGAGCAGCATTGGAGTGCCATTGAGAGGGAGGCCTTTGCTGTGGTTTGGTCCCTGAAGAAGTTGAGGCCATACTTGTTTGGTACTCACTTCCTGGTTCAAACTGACCACAGACCTCTCAGATGGCTAATGCAGATGAAAGGGGAAAATCCAGAACTACTAAGGTGGTCAATCCTCCCTACGGGAAATGGACTTTGAAGTGGAACACAGACCAGGGACTGCCCATGCCAATGCAGATGGACTTTCCAGGTTCTTCCACTTAGACAATGAAGACTCCATAGGGCAAGGTTAGTCTCATCACCTTTCGTTTGGGAGGGGGGGGGGGGGGGGGAGTTGTGTGAGAAAGTGCCATCTTTCTTGCATGGTATGCCCCCACTTTTTGCTGAATTGTTGAATGTACTTTGACTGAGTGTGCCTTGGACTCCTGCCAACCAGGTGCCCAGGGCCTATGTTTCTTCCCTAAACACACAAAACCCAAATTGGCAAACCCTGGCCACATGTCAGCCCTGGTAAATGGTACCCTAGGTACCGAGGGCCTTGTGACCAGGGAAGGCCTCTAAGGGCTGCAGCACTCATTATGCCACCCTTAGAGGCCCTGTACCCTTACACACACACACTGCCCTTGCAGGCTGGGTGTCTGGGTGCAAGACAAAACAAAGAGTCGACATGGCACACATGCCTGTGTGCCATGCCCATCACCTACACTGCCATGGCATGTATCAGCCACCCCTCTAGCTGGGTGCCCTATGCCAATGGTGTGGGCCCAGGAGTAGGAGCCCTGTGCTCCTACAGTACCCAGGTCCATTCCTGGGTACTGTAAGTGCGGTGCTGCCATTTAAAAGTACATGGTGCTGAGAGCTCGTCAAACACGAACTCCACAGCACCATAATGGTAACCCCCTCCTTTTTTTTGCCTAACAGCCGATGCACTTTTCCTTGTTGTGCCCTGGGCTTCTGCCAATCAGGTGCCCAGGGCCTGTGTTCCTTCCCTAAAACAAACCAAACCCAAATTGGCAAACCCTGACCACATGTCAGCCCCTGGTAAATGGTACCCTAGGTACCCAGGGCCTTGTGACCAGTAAAGGCCTCTAAGGGCTGCAGCACTCCTTGTGCCACCCTTAGAGGCCCTGTACTCTTACACACACACACTGCCTTTGCAGGCTGAGTGTTTGGGTGCAAGACAAAAACAAAGTCGACATGACACACGTCCCTGTGTGCCATGTCCATCACCTACCCCATGGCATACATCATCCACCCCTCTAGCTGGGTGCCTTATGCCAATGGTGTGGGCACAGGAGCAGGAGCCCTGTACCCCTACAGTGCCCAGGTCCATTCCTAAGCACTGTAGGTGCAGTGCTGCCATTTAAGAGTACATGGTGCTGAGAGCTTGTCAAACACGAGCTCCACAGCACCATAATGGTAACACTAAAGACTGAGAAGTTTGGTATCAAACTTCTCAGCAAATTAAACCCACACTGATGCCAGTGTGGGATTTAATGTACCAAGCACGCCAGAGGGCATCTTAGAGGTGCCCCCTTAAACCTAACCTACAATCCACGTCTGCTCTGAGGCTGCCTAGGCTGCCACCCAGCAGACATGTTGCTGGACCCCTGGGTAGGAGAGCCCCTGCTCTCCTGGGCCTGCAACAATGCACATCCGGGGCGAGGTGCTAAATCTCCATCCCCAGGATGCGCAGGGGGAAGCTTCAAAGGCATGCCGCCTCTGTGAGCTTCCCCAGGCCACTGCAACCCCCCACTCTGGCGGGAAGCTTTGGCCAGAAACCCCAAATAAGGACAAGGGATGTGCCAGCCTGCCAGCCCCACCCCTCAGGTGGGGGAGGCGAGGTGAAGCACATCTCCGGGCTCTCGCCATCTTGAAGATGGGGAGCCCTACCCTATCAGGACTAGGCTACTGCCCCCCTCCCACAGGAGAGAGGCAGGATAGGGGGTGTACCCACCCCAGGACAGGGACCCATTGGGACCTGTACTTCACCTACCTGTAACGCCCCTAAATCTAGTATTTAGGGGCACCCTGAACCTTCCTTCCCCAGATTCCAGATTCAAAACTACAAAGAAGAGCAAGAAGAAAGAAGACCTGCGCTGCAGCTGCTAAAAAGAGGAAGACACCAACTGCTTTGGCCCAAGCCCTACCGGCTTGTCGACCCTCGAACCTGCTCCTGCTCCAACCCGGCATCTTTTGTGGCCAGCAACCTCACAAACCCCGGAGGACCTGGCTACCTTTTGGCTCTAAGCCCCTGGGACTCCCATGAGTAGAGGCTCTACTCAAAACCTACCTCTAATCCCTGGCAGCATCCCGGAACCGTGAACCCAGCACACTCTGCACCAGCCAAGCCTGGCCAGTGCTGGAGTGGACAAAGACCACGAGGACGACCCCACGGCGACTGTGACCCCGAGTCCGGCACCCAAGGACCTCCCTCAACACTCCTGAAGGAGCCTGCAGCCTCAGAACAAGGTGCCCCCCCAACCGCGATCAACAGAGGGTAAGATTTCTTGATACCAAAAGGCACCCCTGCACGCGGCGCCCCGCGGCCCCCTGTGCCCAATCCCGGGGTACCTACCTATCCTCCAACTACCCAACTTACCTCTCGATGTGGTGGTGGCACCTGAAGAATCCTTGTCCCCGAGCTTGCAGCCTTTTTCCAAACCGGAGATTTCCCATTGAAATCAATTGAGCGCCCGAAGGCTCAAAAGCACCCTGCACCCAGCCGCCCGAGTGGCCCTGGCAGTGAAACCTCTACACCTACCTACTTCCCCACTTTCCCTGAGTAAGTGACCAGGAGCCCAGCTCCCACAGCCGCGTGGCTTGCCAGTCAGCAGCCACCAACCAAGGCCCCCTATCCCTCATAGGATAACATTGGGCCTAACTCACTCTGCACCCGGCCGCCCTAGAGTCGCTGAGGGGGAACCAACCGTACCTACCTGACCCTGGGGGACCCCTGAGTCTATCCCCATAACCTCAACTCTGCCAGTCGAATACTTACCCTTAAACCGATAACTCTATTTTCCTCATAGGGTAACATTGACTGGCTTTTTCCTGAAATTTCTTTGAAGTGTGGACTTTTCAAATCTTAAAATATTCACCAAAAATCAGCCAAGTAACGAAAACGATATTACTCACCTGCTCTTAGGTGAGCTCCCAGTGCTGGATCTTGGTGCCCAGCACTGACTCTGAAAAATACTTACAACTGTACTTACCCGTAACCCAATTTTCTTCCATAGGAAACCATTGACTGTTTTTCTGTGAAACTTCTTCTAAGTGTCAATTTCTGCAATCTTTAAATATTCTTCGAAAATCGTATAATATCTGAAAACGTAATTACTTACCTGTTTTGGATAAAGGTCCCAGTACTGAGTCTAGGCACCCAGTACTGGATTACAAAAGTAACAAGAACATACTGTACCTGCAACTTGAATTTTCTTCCATAGGGAATCATTGACTGTTTTCTTTGAAATAGCCAAATATTGTTTAAAAATCATTACAGTAATTAAGTCGACTTTCATCACTTGATTCTGAGTACTGACCCAGGACTGAATCTAGGATCCAGTCCTGGAATTCCAAAAGTAATCTAAAAAGTAATCTGTTGCAAATAACTTGAATTTTCTATTGAGCTCAATGCATTGTTGTGTTTAAAATAGTTGCCTATTGCAACCACTTGTAACTGTTTACAAAAGTCAATTGCATATTGCCAAAGTATTTATATGACACATCTCCTTCTGAGAAAGTATATTTTAAATCCAAGTGTTGGTTCAAAATAAAAACAAGCATATATTTTTTATATATAAACCATTGGCCTAGAGTTCAGTTATTGAATGTGTGAGACCATTTGCTGACTGTGTACAACAAATGCTTTACACTGTCCTCTGATTCTGCCTTACTGCTCGACAAAGCTACCACTTTAGAGAGTAAGGTTATATCTAACTTTAGCCTCTGTCAAACCCTGGGGGACTGGGGACTCTGTACACCCTGTACCTATTAAGGAACAGTATATACAGAGCCACTTTCTCACAATATGGGAACAGGTCTAGGACAGGCACCCGTGGCTTATAGTACTCCACTGCCTGCTACTGCAGATCCATCAAGAATGGACAGTGGGTCAGAACGGAGACCAACAGAAATTTTTGCGAAGTATAGGTCGGATATCTGAATGTGGGTTCAACCAGTGAGAGAGACAATGTTGCCAAGAGAAGAAAGGACGAGGGCAGAACCTTCTAGGATACTGTTTGGGCCGCAGGTTGTGTGTTCAGGTAATCATTGGAGGAGTAGGAGCTGGGATAGAGAAGCTCGTACAGCCTCGAAGAGGGAAGAAGGAGCAATACCAAGGAGAACACAAAGTTGTGACAGAGGATGTAGAAAGGGAAAGAATTCAAAAGTGTTTCAGAGTGCAATAAAAGCACCAATGTTAGATGTGATTCGATTAAAGGTGGAAATAGATGAAGTGGTTGAAGGAAATGTGCCTTTGGAGAGAATTGAGACCTATGATCCAAATGAACTGTTATTTGTGGCCAAAGATACTACAAGAAAGGCAAAGCGGGCTTACGATGCCCTATGGCAGTTAGCACGAAGGTATGATGTTGATTTGACAAAAACACAAGATGATGCAGGGGTCTTGCAGATTAAATTATACAGACAAGGAGTTGGAGGAAAAGCAAACTGTTGGGCTGAAAGCCCAGATAAGAGAACTGGTACTAGGAATGCGAAAGCACTAGACAGATGGGAAGAGAGATGGGCCAAGAAGAAATGTGCTAAGACTTGAATAGGTACCTCTTCACCTCAGGGGGTAGGAATGAAAGCCACCGCAAATTTTCCCATGAGAGAAGTGCAGAACGGAGGGTATGTACTTGTGCCATGGAGGTTAAGAGCCACAAGTACAGGTGCCACAGCCTCCCAGAATATCCATGTATAATCAGACATATCCGCAGATGCCGTATTTTGAAATACGAGACAGATACGAACAATCTCAAGGTCCTCTGGAGTGCCAGAGGGGGGCACAGGAAGAATACCCTCTCGATACAGTATTGGATGTAGATCAGAGTGGGCCATTCGTGGATGCCAATGTGAATGGATATCCTGTCACCTTTTTATTAAATACTGGAGCTGCGTGCTCCACAGTAAGAACAGATGTGGTCCCCAGCTGATCTCTTTCTGGGCAATCGATTCAAGTAGTGGGTGTCAATAATCAGAAAATGACCAACCGATTAACAAATGCATTACCTGTTAGAATAGGGACGTTCAAGGATAAGCATCAGTTCGTGGTGTGTAATACAAGTCCGGTTTGTCTTTTGGCCCGTGATCTTTTGTGCAAATTAAATTGTAACATCTCATGCACTCCGAGAGGTGTGGAACTGCAGACCTATGATGATGATGATTTGAAAATGGCTAATATGAGCATGTGTGCAGAACTGTTTGTGGTTCTCACAAAAGCAGAATTGCCGCATGATTTGAGAGATTCAGTTGACCCGAAGTTGTGGGATTTCACAGGTGAGGAGATAGGGTTAATCCTAGGAGTGAAACCTGTTAAGATACAGGTGAGACCAAATGCTGAGTTTCCGCGAACCCCACAATATAAACTGTCTGCAGAGACAGTGGCGGGGATAACTCCTGTCATTGAGTCAATGATCACACAAGGCATTCTAAAGGAGATACGAGGAAGTCCCTGTAATTCACCGATCATGGTATTGCAGAAGGCTAGTCGCAAGTATAGAATAGTACAAGACCTGCGCAGGATTAATGAAATCGTGATTCCCTGTTGTCCCATGGTACTGAATCCGGCTGTTATTCTCTTCCAAATACCATGTGAAGCAGAATGGTTTACCGTCATAGATTTGTGTCAAGCATTCTTTTCCATACCTTTACACAAAGAAAGTCAGTATTTATTTGCATTCCGGATGGGCGATCATGTCTTAGCATGGTGTAGAATCCCTCAGGGGTATACAGAAAGCCCCTCTATCATTAGCCAGTGTCTGAAAAAAAAATCTTGAAGGGCTGGCGATGGCTCAGAAATCAGTTCTGGTTCAGTATATTGACGACCTTTGGGTCGCCTCAGAAAATGAAGATGTGTGCAGGATAGACACAGTGGCTTTGTTGAACCATTTGGCAGAGAATGGACATAAGGTGTCCCCAAATAAGCTGCAGTATTGTTTACCTGAAGTTCAATATCTGGGACATCGTATTGAGAAGGGAAAGCGGAGGGTGTCACCAGATCGCATAGAAGCGATCTTGCAAATGGGAACTCCGAAAACACAGAAAGAAGTCTGCATGTTTTTGGGTATGGTCGGCTATTGTCGACAGTGGATCCCAAACTTTTCCTTACAAGCAAAGCCTCTGTTAAGACTAAAACGAAAAGACATCAGTATTCAGGTACCATGGGATGAAGAATGCTTGAGAGCCTTCCATGAACTGCGAGAAAGCATAGGTCGTGCCCCAGCTCTGGGAAGGCCAGACTATAATAAAGCGTTTTCGCTCTTCTGCTGTGAGAAGGAGGGATGTGCAATAGCGGTCCTTGTACAAACACATTGGTAGCCCGTAGACCAGTGGCTTACTTTTCAGCTACATTAGATCCAGTAGATTCTGCGTTGCCCGGATGTCTCAAATCTGTTGCTGCAACAGGTGTCCGCATTGAAAGATGCAAAAGCATCGTGATGGGTCACCCATTAATCGTTTGTGCCTCATTCTGTAGAATTGTCGATGACCAGAACAAAAACACAGTATCTTACAAACAATAGATTGACCAAATATGAGCAAGTCATTCTAGCATCTAAAAATGTTATGTTGAGACGTTGTACCACTCTAAACCCCGCTAAATTGTTGCCTGTTCCCCAAGAGGATGGAGATGAAAATTGTGAAGAGCATGACTGTCTAGATGTCACTGAACTATCTACCAAGCCCAGACCTGACATTGTCGATGAACCTTTACCTGAATCTGATTTGATCCTTTTTGTGGAGGGTTCATGCCTAAGAGACAATGAAGGGTACCTAAAAGTGGCGTTTGCTGTATGCACCACCACCGGAGTAGTAGAAGCTGCCTGTTTGAATAGAGTATTCTCTGCTCAGGTAGTGGAAATCATTGCATTAACACGTGCCTGTATTATTTCACATGGAGTCCGAGTAACGATCTATACGGACAGCCAATACGGGTTTGGTGTAGTTCATGATTTTGGTCAGTTGTGGTCACAAAGGGTATTTTTAACATCCTCAGGGTCACTGATCTGAAATGGTGAATATGTGCGCCAACTATTGGACGCTTTGCAAAAGCCCAAAGCTATAGCAGTTTCGAAGTCCGCTGCTCACGGAAAGGAAGAAGACTTTGTCACAAAGGGAAATAATTATGCTGATGAAGTAGCTCACTTTTGTGCTATACATGCATGTGTTTTTAATGGACAATATACAGGAGAAAGCACAGAAGAGACCAAGCTCAGCATGATGTTAGCTGTCGCTGATACATGGGATGAGGTGAAGCGGTTGCAGGATGAGGTCTCGGAGGAAGAAGCTGCTTCATGGGTCAGAGCAGGCCGTGAAAAAAAGAGACGATGGCATTTGGGTGTCAACCGATAACAGAGCAGTACTTCCTAACTGTTTGTTGAGCCCAATGGCAAGGCAGATTCACGGAGCAGTACATCTAGGACGAGATGCCATGGTGCGAGTGTTCAGGCAAACATGGTTTAATCCATGCTTTCATGTGATTGCTGAAGAAGTGTGTCATAGATGTGTTAGGTGTCAGCAAATGAATGCAAGAAAGAGAACAGTGGTTACAATGAGTCACATTGGAAGATCAGGAGGTCCTTTTAACAGGCAGTGCTTAATTTGTGCCGGGGCTTTCCGGTGCTAAGCACCGGCACTTATTTTATAGGGCCGGTACTACAGTACTACAGCTGAGCTTTGTCTTCATTCGGTGTCATGGTCCGTCAGGCCAACCCACGATAGAACGTCCTCAGACCAACGTGCACTGTACTGTATGCCATGGCAATATATGCACTAAACTTATGCCTAGAAGGACTACGAATTTATGTGAGACTCTAAGTGTGCGAGCTAAAGAACTGGCATGCTTGCACTCTGTGACACGACGCTACTCTGCACCACATGTTTCAATAATGTCAGGAATGTTAATCCCAGTAATGCAGCAAGTGTGCTGCTCTTCCTGCACAGGGACACTATTATGGCATTATTAAATATCCTTAGCAAATGCTTGTATGAGCCTTAAACTTTAAGTACCTATGTTCGTAATTTATGAGCCTTAATATACAGGACGTACCTGACACTAATGCACTCCAATGCAGGGAGCCATCAACATCATTGTTTTCAAGTTGCAGGTCACGTCCGCAACATCTCGTGAGACTTCAGGAGTTACGGCCGCCTTTTGAATACAGGTCATGCCCTGAGTCACGCGCTTTTTATTAGCGCAATTCTGGCTCTGAAGCAGTGCAGAGACTGACTCCCGGCTGAACAAAGGTAGGAAGTGTGCTTCGGTTCTCATCTTCCTTTTGGTAGCGATGATTAGAACTGCATGACTGCCAATGTGCATGTCTTGGCAAAAGCATTTCTTCCAAGCAAGAGTTGACAGTATTCACGAGGAGCGCCTTTGAGCAGCGCTAGCCAAAAGATTCCTTGATTGTTTTAAAGAGGAATGGTGGTGACAGAGCGCTTTTGTTTATCGAATTGGTAGTGAATGCACGAGTATTGGACATTGAGATGTGCACTACTGAGATGTAGACTTGAGGCTATAGTGAGTGCGTATTATACCTTAGACAATTCCCACCTCACTAAATCTGAAAGTACCATACCTGTGCTTCTAACTGGTGCTTGCCAAAAGAGTGGATAGAAATCAGGTAAATGTTGCTTCAAGGCACGTGATAAATAATGGATCTGAGTACAAGAGACACGCTTGTTTGTTACTAACACCTTTTTATCCCTACAGGTAAGGTTCATTCTCAGGTGTTCTATATATTATGCCTGCTGAAAAGAACGTGTACCATCAGATGATAGAACAGTATTTCATGTGCAATGTTCAGTGGGTTGCTGCTTTTGTCACAGAGATCCTTTTGTTATTCTCACTTCATAAGTTCCAATCATTATCTAGCACAGTGAGCTATGAACTACTATCAAAGCGCTAGATGCAAACAGCATGGTACAGGTTAGAAAGTTATATTTTTCCCCGGTCTTGGACTATCCTAATTTTACTAAAAAGGGTTTGTTTGGGTAAAAAATACATTGTTATGAGTAAAGTCAACCCTAACCACTATGTTACGTTGCAGACGTTGTATTAGTCTTTTAAGCCAATTTATTCCAAAATAGTGCTTCAAATGCAGTTTTGCATTCAATTTTTTCAACATTTTCTCAGGGACGGCGGGTGGGGGCACCTTCTATCAAAACCTTACTTGAGGAAGGCTCACTTGAGGAAATTTAGATCGGGTATTACATCTGGCTTTCAGCAGTGCCAGTTGAGGATGTGGGTGGATACAATAGAGTAAGTGAGTGGAGCCAGTGGAGGAAGTGGGTGGAGCCAGGGGAAGTGGGTGTGGCCTCCTAAACAAAATTGAGCACCTCAAATTAAGCACTGTTAACAGGATACAATTGGATTTTATTGAGATGCCAAGATGCAATAGGCTGAGATATGTTATGGTGGTGGTGTGTATCTTTTCACGTTGGGTTGAGGCATAGCCAACTCGACGATGTGATGGGTCTCGCAACAGCAACTTTGCTACAGTTTGACTGATTCAGAGATATTGATTCCAGACTTCAGTGGAGACAGATAGAGGAACTCACTTCCATAGTGAACTCATGAAACTGTTGTGTGCTGCTTTAAACATAGACCAGAGATTGCATTGCAGTTACAGGCCCGAAGCGTCTGGTCTGGTGGAACAGGTGAATGGCATGATCAAAATGAGAGTGGCTAAGGTTTGTTCATCGACTGCATTGAAGTGGCCGAATGCTTTGCCTCTTGTTCTGATGAGCCTGCGTAGCATTCCTGATAGGAGAACAGGGCTATCCCCTCATGAAATACTGACAGGGAGAGCTATGAGATTGCCTATGGTGCCAGCCACAGCATTGATAAATATCACTGATGATATGGTGTTGAATTATTGTAGGGGACTGCCTGATGTGGTTAATTCTGTGTCCCACCAGGTCGAGGCTACGACTGCATCTGCCTCGAGAGACTTGCTGCATGATCTAAACCCCGGAGACTGGGTACTCTTACGCAAGCACGTGCGGAAGAACTGTCTTGATGCTCGTTGTGAGAGGACCATATCAAGTCCTATTGGTCACAAGTACAGCGGTGAAGTGTGGAGGACTGCCGCATTGGATCCACGCTTCACATACGTGCAAGGTTCCAGAGCCTGTGGAGGAAGCACCCATTCCTCAAGTTGCCCAAAGAGCAACTGAATTCGAAGACTTACAGGGAGAAACAGAGCGAGGAGAAAGAGCACTGCCTGCTGAGGAGCAGCATACAGAGCCCGAAATTGACGACATTGTGGAAGTACCCTCTGAACCAGACCAGAGTGAACGGCCTGGCGTAGAAGGAACAGACAAAGAGGGAGAGCAGATGCCACAGCAGAAAAGTGACCAACAAGAAAAGAAAAGCTGAACATAAGACTTGCACCTGAGAAAAATCTTTCTCAAATTCCTGAAACGTCCCAATCTGAACAAAGCGAACAAGAAGATAATCCAGATGATCTAAGACGCTCAAGAAGAAAAAGAACACCGTCTCCGAAGTACGCATCTCCTGAGTGGACATATCTGGTTGCAGATACAGAGCCCGAGGAATTCCGGGAGACTGGGAACTGGAACAGTGAGCTACGGAGGGGACACCCTCTCGATTGATATTCAGTTGTTAGTCCCGGGAGTCGAAGCATTTGGAACCCTGACACTGCAAGTTCCGAATCCACCCAGACTGAGTGGGTTGAGATTTTTGATCCTTAATCAGGTTGTTTTCCCTTCCTTTGGCCGACAGCTTACTGCATTGGAATTGGGAGAAATTTGAGCTGAAATCCTGCAAATGGTTCTCAACATACTCTGCTCTAACCTCATTAGAGATGAAGCTTGAACTGTGATCAAAGAACTCATTAGGCCTTCTTAGCCCCGAGTTGAAGAAGATTTAAAATAGGGTCCTTTCAATAGAGAGAAAAATTCAGGATTAGGGCTGACTACTTCTCTACAATAGGTTTAGTATTGATGGACTGAATCTGACAATAATAGGGTGAGAAATTAACTACAGACATTGAAGCTAAAAGTACAGAAAAGAAGAACAGAGACTCTCAACGTTTCTTTGGGGTGCCAAATACGACAGTATAAACATGGCTTCTAAAACATCTGGACGGAAACAGAAATTTATTATTGTAACTCTTATAGCAATAGTGCTACTTGTTATAATTGTGGGGATTGTCATATCTTTGATTGGGTCTCCCAATGATGAAAAGAATGGGGAACAAAATACCCTTACCCCACCTGTTTCAAATGCAGATATAGAAGAAGGTCAATCCATAAAAGATAAGGAATTGATTAAAGAAACTAGTCGTAGATTACATGTAGATTTGTCAAAGGGTGATTTCACGCTCAATGCATATGCCCGTTTGTTGTAGGAGTATGTGGACACAATGGAAGCAAAAGATTGTTGTGTGCATGCAATTACCAGCATCAGTAGAGGAAGGCATACAATACCATCACTTGCCCGTGACTTATGGCATCACATGCAGCGATCTATTAAGCATGTTTTGTAGTAAAGCCCATTTTGAATACTATTTCTCGAATTATGATGTGGTACTTTGAAGTTCCAGTCCTAAAATACATGAACAAATATGATTATTACAAGGAAGTAGAGCGCATGTCTAAGTATTTTGTGCCTACCATAACTCTAGATACATCCTGTGCTCACAGACATAATTTGACCTGCATGTTAACTGACATTGAAAAGGAATTCGTAGATCAGATAGAAGATCGACATAGGCAAACTTTGTTTCGACCAGATCTGAAACATAAGGTATTACCATGGACCATAGAAGAATTGAATCACAAGGCAAAAGGGAGTTCAGGACCCATAGCGTTAGACTTTCAGCAGAAAGGAAAGTTGTGCATTAGACATCCGTCCACATATTGCGACAAGATATTCGTGGGTGAAAGTGATCGTGAACACATTTTTCTGATTGAAAAGTCCATAAGGAAAGCACTACTGGATAAATTTACCATAATGCCTAATGTCTATTTTGTATGTGGAATGAATACTTACGTGAAACTGCCCAAGAATTGGTATGGGACATGCTATTTAGCTATAGTATTTCCCAAGATATTCCATGTAGATGATTTATGGCCTTTGGAAGGAAAAGGATCTCATAGAGGAACACGTGGTGTAAGTGCTGGAGAAATCATTGGTGATGTGTTTGGAGCCATGATACCTAGTCTAGGTGTGGTTTTGAATGATGTAAAAATGCAAAAGCTGGCAACGATAGTGGATAAACTCTCCGTGAATACAGCAAAAATCCTGTTATTAGTGGATGGTGAGATGGTATCAATAAGGGCTATGGTTCTTCAAAATTGTCTTGCTTTAGATGTCCTACTAGCAAAACCTGGAGGAGTCTGTAAACTTTTGAGAGTCCAACAGTGCTGCACTTCTATTTATGACAATAGTCGGGATATAAGGAAGTATATCACCAATATTTCAGATATCCATCAAGAATTGCATAATTTGGCCGCTGAAGGACTCTGGGTTCACATTGGCAAGGGTTTTGGACAGATTGGAAGTTGGTTTGGCAGTGTGGGACAGGGAATTATGGGTTACATCTTGAAACCCATCATAATAGCTGTCATTTTTATAATTGTCTTATGGGGAGCCATCAAAGCATACAAATGGCAAAAGGCCAGACATCAGGAAAATATCCTGAGAAAACTAGAACAGCAAATGGAACGACTGCAGGACAGTCATTATCAGCACCTTAAGGGGTTAGAAAGATTTAGACATGGACAGCAAGCTACATCTCCTGTTTAGGTCGGTCTCTTCTACAAGGAGGAAATTCTGAAAGAATAAAATTTGGTGTTATGACACTAGTCATCAGAGGGGGGAACTGATAGAGTGCTTTCAGCACTCTATTTTGTATGGGTGCACTATACTCATGGTTGATACGCACCTTCACATATTCCTATGGTTTGCAGTGTTTTTTGATCATTAACATGTATTCAATAGACTCATTCAACATTCATTGTAGTGAAATGTTATATTATGATTTTGTATGTATCGTTATGCCTGCATATACTGAGAGCAGGACAGTCTTATAAACACACAGTGTAACGAAGTTTAGTTTAACTTGCCCGAGTCACTAGGCCTGAAACCATAATTGTTTTGCACCTCCTTGGCTTTTTGAGAAATTAAAAATTTAAATGCATGTTGTTTTAAAATAATAGCAGTGTTCTCATCCTACTGCAGGTATCGGAATGCCAACTCGTTAGTTTCAGATTGGAAAAGATACAAGGAGTGCTTTGAAGACAGTTGGAAGTGAGAAGGGAGGTTGTCTCTCGTGTCTGGCTGGTCTGGGTACCAAGGTCGACTTGGTGAACAAGGAACTTTAATTAACAGAGCATGAACCTCCCTGCATAAAAAAAGAGGCAATGGAAATTTTTACCAAGATGAATCAGAAAATCGAATTCTATATTGTATGATGCACAGGGACAGAGACCTCAGACTTCTGCTAGCTTTCGGTGAGAAAGGAGCCTCTTAGAACTAGCTCCTAACCTTAAGCACTTTAACCCATTTGACGTGAGTACTTCTCAGGAAGTCAACACGTGCTGACACCTTTGGGATTAGATGGAAGGACAGTTGGGTAGCGTCTCCTTTTAGTATACTGTAGGGACAGATTTGTTTTATTTCTAATGAAAAGAGATTTAGATTCTGCTTCCATCCTGAGTTGTATCTTGATCCTGGAATTTACAACTGTATACTTGTTATGCCGAATTACTTGTATTCGTAGAATCGGCTTTGTATTGATTTTTCTATATCTATATATGCTAATTTTACGATGTGTATACATCCTATTATTCTTGGCCTTATAATAAATTGACAAACCCAAAGTTGGAGTCTGTGGTACTTTCAGGTATGATATTGATATCTTGTTATGAAATGTTTCTTCCCCTCCACTACGTTTAGTAGGTAAACAAAAGATCATCTGCGCTAAATGCTAGGAAGAAGACAGGGGTGCAATTTAGCGTAATCAGTGGTATGCTGAGTTAAGAGCAGAACACTAATGTAGTGTGAGAGAATGTTGAGTTTTGGGGTTTGAGGGTCCGGTATTCTGTTGGTGGATGCTCACCTGGCCACCGGTGGGTTATATTGTTATTTACTTTTTCACTAAACACTGTAAGCACAGATCTGAGTCGCCCTCATTATTCCACATATTTTTCTTTTCTAATGAAGGTTTATTCAGGTTCCCCACTGTCTTGCATCATGTGTTGGGATTTCATATTAGCGTGAACATATTATACATGAAGTATAAATTGTCCTCTGCACGTTGTAATTTGGAATTTCAGGTAGTGGTCCTAGTCTTTCCCTGTGAACACCAGTCTATAAAGGTGTCGCATATTAATTTTACAACATTCATCTTTTGATTGTATAGCAGTGTTTTGATTTCTGCACCTACTGGTACTTAACAACAAAGAGAATTGTAGGAGTTGGTATATCTTTCAGAAAGTTTCTAGGCTGTACTGAGATAATCCATATTGCTGAAGAGTCCCAAAGTTTTTGTTCAAAGAACGTGATACTGCATTCCTTGGATGGTAAGGTTGTCATAAGATTAATATGCGCTTTAGACCGATATTCCATGGCTAACCTTTTAAGTGGTCTTTAATGTGATACTGGCCTTTCTTATCCTCTCCATAAAATAACTCTAACTTGCATCCTTTTAAAAACGTAATGGCCAAAAAGCTAAACTCATGGACTCTGCCGAATTTTTCGTCCCAGTAAAAATCGTTTTTGCCTCTAACTTTGTTTTGGGCATCCCACATAATCCTCTTTCATTTTAGCTTCTGAATATTGATGTCAGATACTTTGTGTTTATAATCCACTTTTTACAGGCACTGCTTCAGTGCATTGACTGTTGAGGCCAGAAAGCTCAAGTTGTGTCCATATAACGAAAGCATAAGGCCTGTGAAGTAGCTTTGGGGTGTTTATGCTGTCTCTTGTAATAGGCAACTGGGCATTTGTGTAGAGGTAAAAAACAAATCCGGAAATTCAAAATTCTACTCTCATTTAGCCCATTTTGTGGATGAAAACGTCAGTGAGTTGGCAACTTGGGCTGCCATGGACTTCATTGATGCATGCGGCTTTCAATATTATCGATCAGGTTTGGGACTTTTGCTTGTCTCATCTTCATTCAAATATGCACCTAACACATGAGTTCTGTGGTAGAGTATATGTTGAGAATCGCTTCAGGCCACTGCATCTTAGTCTTGTTGGAATGTTCATTAAGTGGAGACCAAACAATAAAGCTTAATATGCTCTTTCCAGTACGGATTTAAAGCTTTCTTGAACAGGCCTGGGTTTGCTTTGTCTTCTAGACATAAATCAGAATCATTTTATACCATAGCTTGGCCGCCAGTGCAGATTAGGCTCTTTAGCCTGTAGAATTTAGAATTGTTCATAGCTCCTTCCTTGGACGGAGGTAACACCATACAATTCCTTAAAGATAAGGAATTTCATTCTACGTGTTACAGGGCAGAAGGGTTACCTCTGAACAGGACACTAAATTTTCCAGAAGCATTTTGAAAATCTCTTGTCAAAGGAGCTGAGCCCCTCTCCCAGTCTTCTTTTCAGATTTTAGAGCTTTATCTCCTGCTTGACTATATATTCTAGATATCAACAGATTTGTTTGTGAAACAATTTATTACCAGTTGCTCATCCTCCTCCTCTTGTATGGCTGGACTTTTTTTCAAAGCTAATTGAGCTCGTTGAACCCTCATCCTCTGGTTACGGTTGCAAAGATTTTTGTCTTGTCTGAAGCCTTTGTCTCTTCAGGTCTGGTGGCCGTTCAAGTTGAATGTCTGTCTTCTGCAGGGATTTTCTTTATAGATTATTGTGGGTAGGTCTTGAGTATAGTTTTTTTGTATGTTCAATACTTGACTTTGGGACTCATTCGCAATAAGAGAAGCGCAAGTCTCCTGTACAGCTACAGTTCATTGGATGTGGAGTAGACCGCATCTGAGAGTTTCTGTGTTCCCCTTTCATGTCCTCCTTACTTGCATAATGAAAAAGCATGAATGCAAAGCTTGTTCAGTCCAACTTCTGCACTCACTCGCCATTAGACTGTCCAGAGTGACAGGTGTTGATGATTATGGCTTCTGGGCAATAGGCCCAATGGCTCATCTTATATTGGCTGCCAACCAGGAGCAACATTGTTACTGTATCCTCTATGTACCTGTGCAACAACATGAACCTAATCACCAAGTTTGCACGTAGTTGGGTAAGATTGTCTTTAAAATCCTAATAATTCACAGTAAATGGAGCAGAAATTGAATACGTTTATTACCGATTTAGGGATAATAAATACATATTTCAGCCATATATAAATTAAGTATCAGAGCCTGGTCTGTCTTAATGTTTGCATCTTCTACTGTAACACATTTAAAAAATTTTTTTTTAAAGAATTGTCTTTTTTTCTATTCATATGTTGGCACTTGCGGAGTATAACTACCTGGTGACAGAATTACAATTTAGTAATAACTTTATATCTCATAAGGGAGTTGGTTCAGAATTGAGTAATAAAACTACTTTCTTTCACTAATGGCTTAATGCAGATTTGAATCGATGAAACGTAGATTTAAGATCACCAATAGCATTGGGTGGAGTAGGACCTTTTGAAATTATGATTTTATTTTTGTCACACCACCTGCCTGTGCAGACTTAAGTCAGTGAAATAATTGCGTTCTGTATTAGCAACGGCCAGATCCCAACTAATAAATACATTCATTTTCTTTCTTGGTATCACCTAGGTGCAGATGCCAGCCAGTGATCTAAATATATAGTCTTTCCCAAACTCCCTTGAAGTCTACAAATATAAACGTGCCGCTCAGATGTAAATTTAGCAGAGAACGGTTCAACATGGACTCTATAAGAGCATAAGGGCCTTAACATTTAATGTTCTGGTGCTGGTTGTGGAGCCTGCGCATCTGGTTAAATCTGTGCCGTCCAATGAGACGTTGGCAGCGCTGCTCTTAGCTGAAAAAAAAAAAAAATTAAATTAGAAGACCGATTTGGTTAATGTGATATTTTGAAGAATTATCTGGATAATAATGAGAAATAGACCTAGTTTACAATTTCTTTTTGCAAATGAAGCATTTCCATTGATTCAATAACTATATACATATTTTAAATCATTTACTTGATTCTAGTTTGTTAAATACGAACAGTTTAATGCCAATATGTTAAATTCTCAACAAGTAGGCTGGGAAATTAACTTGAAATAAGCATTTTACTGTGATGGATGTTTTGGGGGGGGTTCTAGTTTGCACTCCAAGCTCACCCACCTACAGATGAACTGATATAGGTAGAAGAACACACATGTCACTTGTGCGTATGCTGGAAAACAATTTAGCAAGGAAATAAACGTTTCTTTAGGTAGTATAGTTCAACCTTTTTGCTAAAGTAGTTAAAGAAGCAGAATGCCACTCTTCAAAAATGATAAGAAATAAAATGATAGTTTGAGAATGGCACATATTAAAAAGACAAGCGTTGGAGAAGTTAGACAAGAAGTTAAACTGAAGTTTGTAAATTGTGACAAAACGGCCAACAATTAAAAATAACAACATCCCCAAATTCAGTCTATTTCTGATTTACATATATATCCATCCTATTTATATTTCTCGTTGCACGAAACTAAACTGCACTCTCCTGCCTTTTGTACGCTCTTGTGTTTTGGTGTAGGTTCAATACATAGAACATCTTACTGTAGGATTACCTTTCTCTCTCTAAATCACACTACGGTAGCCAGATTTTTCCATATGTGCTACTTGCGATGTTCCTGATTTTTTTAAAAAGGATGAAAGCTGCAACTCCTGCAAGTACAACTCCAAGCAGCCCTCCTGAAAAATGAAGACCTTGGAAACAGTTCGCGGAGAGAGAATATTCGCATTAGGGACCTGGAGGAAGGGGCCGAAGGTCCTAATCAGGATGTGTTCGTGGAGGGGCTCTTTGCGGAGATTCTGGGGCCTAAACGTCTCAAGATTAAGATTGATCGAGCGCACTAGGCGGGTCCGGCGCTTTCAGGGGAACTACGTCGCACAAGGGATGTCCTGGTCAAACTCCATTCCTATAAGATCAAGGAAGCTATCTTGCAAGAGTCCCGAAAGAAAGAGTCAATCTTCTTCCAAGGCTATCGCTGTATAATATTCCAGGATCTGGCACAGGCGACCCTCCAGAGGAGACAGTCCTTTAGGCCTCTCACAGAGCAACTCCAGAAAGACCAAATCAGATATCGTTGGACATACCCATTTGGTTTAGCGTTTGAATATAAAAACAAACCGCGCCACATCGCAGAACTTAAGGAAGGCCTGGAACTGCTTGGACTCCCGCTGCCGAAGGACAAGGCTTCGAGCTCTCAGTCGGGACAACAAGGCCAGTCACGGCCCACTCCTGCATAATCGGTAACAATCTCCAAGGGGCGCTCCTCACAGGCATGAGGGACTGCTAATGAGTGAAAAGCAGGACGGAATGGGAAGAAACGCACGCGACGAGGCCCAGTGATCTATAGGACAACATGAATGAATTTACACTGTGCGCACCAGACACATTGCTGGAGGATGACAGCAAGATTTGCATCTACGTGATGCTAGTCCACTAGCTGCAGTGAACATTTTCTGTGAATTGGACAGGCATAGCGACTAAAGGTTCCTCACAATGACCTACCTGTGGGCGAGACACGACTGAGACTCTCATGCTGCATTTCTTGGCGTTGCTCAGGATCGTCAAAAACACAAAATCCGCGGGTCTCTTGAAAGAATACAGACAAAGACACAGGCAATCCAACAGAAAGATGTGAATCAGGGGAGTCCTATTTAAGAGGACGGAATCCCATCACCCACTGAGGTTGCATGCTTCATCATTTGGGATCTCCTCTTGGCTGCAACCTTGTGCCGCCAAGGAGCTACAACTCCCAGCAAGTGTATAGGAGGAGCTCGCGTATGTTTTGATATGATCCGGAGACTAGATCTCCTAAGATCGATGGAGCATGGAACAGTGTAGTGAAAATGACATAATGCAGTTTTTGAAGTGAATAATTAAAATTGACTACTAGGAGAGAAATACATTATTGGGTATCCCTTGGGGTCAAGGATTAAAAGCTGTGTGAGCGCGGTCTGAAATAATGTACGAATGCGCTGGTCAAAGCAATGAGGGTCTACATGTTTCAGCCAATCAAGATCACAAATCGATCATGGCCTTCCTCAGGACCTGTTTGTTACTACTACTGCATAAATAAGTGATTAAGAATGCACACAAATTATATTTTCTGCCAAATTAATTGGAACGATACCACCAACTTATACCTGTGTAATACTTTTTGTAGGCACTACAGGGATATGTGGTTAACACCCGTATGTAATCGGGAGGACTACCCACCGCTCCTGGTAACAACTCAGGGCGTGAGGCAACGCTCTGTCTGTTGCTACCTCGGACCCAAATCTGGTTGTCACAAGCAGTTATTATTATTGTTGCTCAGGATCGTACAGCATGCAAACACTGCGGAGGACTTGGGCTTCCAAGGGCACGAAACGCCATAGGTCTAGGGGGGTAAAGGGAAGTCCTGCGTGACACAGGAGCCTCCAGACGATACTCAGTTGAAGCCCGCACTGCAGTGAGTGAATGGCTACATTGGTCATCGAGATACAGACAGCCAGGTGACGGGCGAGGGCTGAAACCCCGGCCTGCTGCACCTCATCTTACTTCTTGCAACCGCAGGGCTTGTAAGGGCCCTGCGACCAGCCATTGTTTGTTCCTTTGTTTTTGGTTTACTGTTGAAGAGGGTGGTAGAGAAGCAGGGGAGGAAGGGGGGTGGGAAAATGCTACATCAGTGTCTGATTATGAAGTCGAGGTAGTGCGGTCCATGGGATTCAGAACCTGGCCAGGGGAAAGAACACAACACACTCGAGGGGGATCCCTAATGCAGGAAGGGTGTTACTTCATGCGATGACATCAGTCACTACATGGAATGTGAAAGGCCCCCAATTTGATGTGGTAGCGCTCCAAGACCCGCATCTTAAGAGATCGGACGAGTTGAGGCTGAGGCACAAAAGCTATTCCCTCATATATAGGTCCTCTGCCAAAACCAAACACAACGGGGTAGCATTACTGTTCCACAACAGCACGAAATTCCAGACGGATGGACAAAGATGGGAGGGTGGTTATTGTGAAAGGGAAGCTGAGGGGGAGAGGGGTGACGCTGGTCTCGGCATATGTCCCAAAATACTGGGCAAGTGACCTTCGTAAGCTCGCTACTAGATATGGTGGGTGAGTTTGCAGAAGAACAAATAATATTGATGGGGGAGTTTAATCTCACCTGGCATCCAACAGAAGATAGCTCCCACCCACATAGATCCGGGGAGGCAGATTTCCCACATCCTTGCAACAAGTGTTTCTCAATATGGGGCTCCTTGATGCCTGGCGATTCCTCCACCCCTCTGTCAAAGATTACACGTTCTTTTCCCAGGCCCACCAAACTTACTCACTCCAGGCTGGACTACAATTTTATATCTTTGAAAACAAGGAGAGGGGACTCTCAAGGCCAAAAGGCTGGAGTACCCAGGAATACAAGTATAAAAGTATATGTGCCTCTTGGCTATTGATCAACGATTACTGTCCTCTCAATCCTCAAACACACTCATATTTACACTTCACTGTCCCCCTCAATACTGAATCTGTAAGAAGCACTTGTCATGAAACACAAATGGTAAAATAAATCTGTATTTTAATAATCAATGTAAATTCATCCAAAGAATTTTTTATGTAACACAATAAATCCTACACATAAAAATCATATACAATTTAAAATGATAAAATCACCACACAATTTTTGACAATTGTTTCAAAAAAAAATTTTCATGCCATAAAAAGGAGAATGGTAATCGACCAGCAATGTGTCATACATCTGTTAATTTGGATTTGTCAAAGGCAGTGTCAGACATAAATCACTGATCCCTGTCTTTCCCTAACTGCACCAAATTTAACACTTTGAAAACAGGCGTCGACGCGTTTCGGTGGTGAAAACTTCACATAGAACCACCTTCCTCAGGACTCAAGCTATTTTCTCCTTGTGTGTATATGTGTTCAACTACGATGTCGAATTCACCGGTACAACCGTACTTCGGCAAGAATGTCTCCTACATAGGAGTACTTGTTAGTGGCCGGAAGCAATCTCGGTCGCTCTTATATCTGGAACTGCATTCATTCCATGTGGGTGTAAGTCTATATATCGCGTATTCTTATAGTTCAAAAGGGGCGAGCATATCATTTGTCATCTCCCTTGATTGTCGTTTGTCGGGGTCGCGTGTTTGTTCCTCCGTCTTTCGTTTTTTCTCCCACTTTATCGTGGGAGAAAAAACGAAAGACGGAGGAACAAACACGCTCGCCCCTTTTGAACTATAAGAATACGCGATATATGGACTTACACCCACATGGAATGAATGCAGTTCCAGATATAAGAGCGACCGAGATTGCTTCCGGCCACTAACATGAACTTGAACTGAAGTCTACCTTGTCTTTGCGTCCTATGACAAGTATTAAGCAATCTTTGCAAGCCTCCAACCATCCGCCAAGATATCTAGAAGTACTCCTATATAGGAGACATTCTTGCCGAAGTACGGTTGTACCGGTGAATTCGACATCGTAGTTGAACACATATACACACAAGGAGAAAATAGCATGAGTCCTGAGGAAGGTGGTTCTATGTGAAGTTCTCACCACCGAAACGCGTCGACGCCTGTTGTTTTCAAAGTGTTACATTTGGTGCAGTTAGGGAAAGACAGGGATCAGTGATTTATGTCTGACACTGCCTTTGACAAATCCAAATTAACAGATGTATGACACATTGCTTGTCGATTACCATTCTCCTTTTTATGGCATGAAAATTCTTTTTTTTCGAAACAATTGTGAAAAATTGTGTGGTGATTTTATCATTTTAAATTGTATATGATTTTTATGTGTATGATTTATTGTGTTACATAAAAAATTCTTTGGATGAATTTACATTGATTATTAAAATACAGATTTATTTTACCATTTTTGTTTCATGACAAGTGCTTCTTACAGATTCAGTATTGAGGGGGACAGTGAAGTGTAAATATGAGTGTGTTTGAGGATTGAGAGGACAGTAATCGTTGATCAATAGCCAAGAGGCACATATACTTTTATACTACAATTTTATATCCCAAGATCTGCAGGGCTCGCTCCAGGGGGTGAAGATTCTCCCCATTACTGTATCTGATCACAGTCCTGTTACGGTTGGCCTAAGCTGTGGACAGAAGATACAGGGATTCTCCAAATGGTACTTTCCCACTTCTGTGACAAAAGATGAGTCGATGAGGGACGAACTGAGACTTGCAATTAGAGATTTTTTTCAAAGGAATGACCCGAGTGATACATCGCCACAGAACAACTGGGACGCCTTCAAGGCGGTAGTTAGGGGGAAATATATAGGGCTGGTGTCACCTTTAACTAAGGAAAGGGCTAAGGAGCGGGAGGGGTTGGAGACTGCCCTGTCACAAGCAGAACGTGAATTTAAGGAGAATCCCACCCACAGTCTGAAGCGGCAGCTGAGTACTGTCAAAGGAAAATTGGGGGCAATTTACATCAATAGGGCTGAATTCGCACTCCTCCGGCTCTGGCGCAACGCTTACGCTCAGGGGAACAAGGTAGGTTCCCATCTCGCACAACAGCTTCGGGAGAAGAGGTCCAAGGAGTATATTGGGGGAATCTATGACGAGGAGGGGGAACTAGAACTTAACGACTAGGGTAAAACCTAGCTGTTCGATTCCTTTTATCACAATCTCTACAAAGCATCTCCCCCTGATACCGACACGCAGAAAGCTTATTTAGACACCCTAACACTCCCGAAGATCCCAGACTCCTGGAGGGAACAACTAGACGTGCCAATCACTGACGAAGAGGTACGTCTCGCGATCCAGGGGCTTAAACTCCATAAAGCGCCGGGGACGGATGGCCTAACGGCCCTTTTCTATAAAACATACACCTCCGAGCTAGTACCACATCTCACCGCCATGTTCAATGATATAGCAATGCGGCAAGCGCTCACACCCACCATGGCAGAAGCGCTCATTACAGTAATCCCCAAACCGGGGAAGGACCCCCGACACTGTGCCTCTTATAGGCCGATAGCTCTCCTCAACCTGGATGCCAAGCTCTATTCGGCTATCTTGGCGACCCGTTTGGAAAACCTGATGCACGACCTAGTCCACCCGGACCAATCTGGGTTTATAAAGGGGAGACAGACACACGATAACATCCGCAGGACTCTCCACCTTGTCAAACAAATATTGGCATCGCCAATAGGTCTCGCTTTTGGGACCTTATAACTATTTAGTTATGCAGCACAATATCCTGGGTGCAACAACATCAACTGTTGCATGGCTAAACACTTATAAAGTCCCAAAGGCGAGACCTATTGGCTATGCCAATGCTTGCAATTACCGTTTTGCATAAAAATCGCGCACAACATGTAATGCGGCCCCAAAACAGGCAAGTTTGCAAGTTTTTGTTTATAGTATAAGAAGAGGCAGGGACACCGGTCTCTGCTACCAACTAGCATCAAAGAGGGAGAAAAACAAAGTTTAAACAAGCGCAAACGAAGATCATCAGTTCTATGATAAGAGCGCTGGGAGACAGTTTTGTAGTAAGCCTGAAGAAGGTGGTTGGACCTACTATATACCACTGAAACGCATCACTTCTTGATCTACCAAACCATAGGGAGTTCCTTTACAAAATTTGTTATATGTTGAACCTGTTGCGATTATTGGTTTGGTTGTGCATCTGTATTTTTAATGTGAATTCTGATATTTGCTACACCTGCTCTACATGGTGTATGGTATGAAACAACCTGATGCTAGCTATTGTTTTAATCTGACATTATGCACTGTACATGTTTAAAAAAAAATAATAATAATTTGATTGAACAGATTTATTAAATAAACATTTTCATATTGGTTTTTTGGCTTACTCTATATATGTTGGTTATTGACTGACTGTTTGAATGTGGTGTGTTTACACTGCGGTAAGCCATTGATGAATCCCAAAGGGAATCTGTTTTTGATGTAGTGTCATGCTGCTGCGTTTTCAGCATAATTATGGATTTGCCGCATTTACCACATAATCTGCAGATTTGAACAAATAAAAACACATCTTGTTTCTAGCTCAAACAGATCAAAAGTTACTAAAATTGTGGCAACCCATTTGCTGCACAGTAGAAGGCTCTATGCAGAGCTTGACTGGTCATCCTACAGTTGCTTTTTTTTTGTTAAGAAATGTTATTATCCGAAACATACAGAAGGGCCCTTGGTGTGCCCAAGAATATACACGTACTACTTGGCTAGGCCCAGATTCTCGATTCATTATGTACTTCATATATTTACTCTTTGTAAAAAATATTCCGGCTACACCATTAACTGGGATAAGTCCCTGATGTATATCCTCAGCGGACACCCTCCGGGCTATGGGGCCAAAGTTGTGACGGAGGGCTTTCAATACTTGGGTATTTATATTATGACAGATATGGAGATTTTCTATCAACGTAATCTGCTGCCCCCCCCCCCCCCCCTCCAGCGCCTTAAAGCTGATGTGAGGCATTGGACGACCCTTCCTCTTACGCTCCTGGGAATGGCAGCCCTCTATAAAATGATGGCGCTCCCCCGCTTTTTGTACATGTTGCAGAATACACCACACTTAGTCCCGCCTCATTATTTTGCTTCCATTGACTCTGAAGTTCGCAGCCTGCTATGGAGCGATGGACCACCCCGAATCGCACTCGTCAAACTGACCAAAAGCTGGTATGATGGCGGCATAGCGTTACCGTCCATCAGATCCTACTATTGGGCTTCACAACTTATTGTTCTCAATCACTGGATGCATCGGCCCATTACCGACCCTGCGTATCGGATGGATAGGCACAATATGCTGCCTGGTACATACTTGAGGGCACTGTATAGGGGATCAAAACTGGAACCGAAATTTACTCTGACCTCTACTACTGTCTCCATCTGGCACGTGGCGAATTCAGCCCTTGGATGGAAGGGTAAACTTACGCAAGCGGCACCGCTGTTCGATTCCTGCCACTTGAGTCTGCTTTGGCGTCAGCCCAGGTTTGATAAGTGGGACATGATTGGCCTGTCCAAGTTGGGTGATCTGTGGGTTGGGGGTGGAATAGTCACGTTTAGTGACCTGCAGCAGAAATTTCACTTGCATGAGAACGAAACATTCGGTTAGCTTCAATGCACTGTCTAAGGCGTTTTCCAGGGGAGACGAAGTACCGGTGTCCTCCCCTTTGGAGGATAGACTCTTAGATGACTACCTTCCAGATAAGGCCATCTCTCTAACCTACCGAAAAATCCTTAATAATTCACCAGACCTGCTTGACAAAGTCCGTGCAAAATAGTGTGCAGACGTGGGTGATATTGACTATGAAGACTGGCGGGAAGCCTTCGCTTCGCCTCGTGAGGTAGCGATTCGGTCCCAGTTCAAATTAATTCAGCTAAAATTGCTGCATAGTCTATTATACGAGCTCTGTCTTGGTTTAATGGGTCGGCTTAATTCTCCGGTATGTCCACGTGGCTGTGGCCAGGTAGGCACCTATTTGCATCAATGGTGGGAATGTTCAACTCTTCAGAGGTATTGGGGGGGAGATCATCTCAGCCTTATCCCTGTTTTGCTGTAAGGAGATTGAGGCTACTCCGAGGCTATGTCTTTTGAATATCTGGGAAGCCAATGACCTGACTAGGCCGGAGCGACTGTGGGTCTCCCTGGGTTGTATGGTTGCTAAACGTAACATTGCGAGATCGTGGAAGGGGGGAGTGGAATTGAAATGTTCGAAATGGGAGTCCGATATGGACTGGTGCATGCAGGCTGAAAGAGCTTTGTACGCAAGTAGAGGTTGTCCAGACAAGTGGACAAAAATGTGGGCCCCCTGGAACGAAAGTAGAGGTTGGCTATGAACCCCCTTCAATGATACCTCTCCATTCAATGTTGACAACGAATCACAGTAGTCCTGTATTCCCTGAAGTCAGCCCCCAATTGGGAACTCCGGATTCTAGCTCCAGTATAATGTGCTCGTTAGTGCTATTTACGATTATTTATTGGCCACATTTGATTTCATCCTTATTGTATATTTTCATGACTGCTTTTTTGTATTTGTGTTGATCGCGCACATTATGACACATTAGAAACATTACTCCAACATCTCCCTGACCAATACAAGGAGGGAGCGGAGATCCTCATCAGGGAGGGACAACTCCTCACGAACGCATCCATTAAGTGTGCACTGGATGCCGCAGATACAGCTGCCAGAGCCATAAACACTAGCGTCATGTTACGACGACACGCCTGGTTACGAATCTCCGGATTCAAACCTGAGGTACAAAATAACATCCTCAACCAGCCGGTCAACCCCGACTACTTATTCGGGCCAGAGGTTGACACCACCCTAGAAAAAATAAAAAAGGACACAGACACGTCAAAGTCCATGGGGGCTCTCCAAACGCAGACCTTTCGGAGCGGCTCCTTTCGTCGCCCCGGAAATAGAGGAGCAGGTAGAGGACAGGGGTCACAGCAAACCTACAACAAAGGAAACACACAAAGTTCCTACGATAAAAACACCCGGGGTGGATATCGTGGCTCAAGCACAAAGGGCAGAGGACGCGGATATGGCAACACCAGGTCCTCCCCCAAGAACAAACAGTGACGCCCTCTCCCTTCCTCCCGACCACATAACACCTGTCGGGGGAAGGCTACAAAGGTTCCTGTCCACGTGGAACTCCATCACCACGGACAGGTGGGTCAAAGATATTATCAAACACGGTTACTGCCTAGAATTAACCTCCACTCCGCCCACAATACCGCCAAAAAACCGTCCTATGTCCTCAGAGCACTTAACGCTATTACAGCAGGAAGTGCTAAGTATGCTACAAAAAGGCGCAATAGAGGTCGTACCCGTCCACGAGCAAGGTACGGGGGTGTACTCCCTGTATTTTTTAATACCGAAAAAGGACGGATCACTCAGACCTATACTAGACCTGAGACCCCTCAACCGCTACATTCTCTCGGAGCATTTCCACATGCTCACCCTGCAACAAGTCCTACCACTGCTCAAACAGGGAGACTTCCTAGCCACGCTAGACCTCAAAGATGCGTATTTCCACATACCCATTCACCCATCACACAGGAAATATCTCAGGTTCACTATTCAAGGGCAGCACTACCAATTCAAGGTTCTTCCCTTCGGCGTGACAACAGCGCCCAGAGTTTTCACAAAGTGCCTGGCTACTGTGGCCGCACATCTTCGGAGGCAACACATTCATGTCTACCCCTACCTCGACGACTGGCTTGTTCAAGCAAAGTCAGCCCAGCAATGTGCCAGCCACATGTCCCGCACCATTCACCTTCTTCACAGTCTGGGGTTCTCACTAAATTACCCAAAATCCCATCTCCAACCCGCACACGTACAACAATACCTAGGTGCGACCATAGACACTCTGGCGGCCACAGCTCAGCCAAATTTAGTGAGAATCAACAGCATACAAATGCTGATTTCCAAGTTCAAACCCCAACACTCCCTTCCCGCGCGAGTGTTCATGCAGTTGATAGGGATGATGGCCTCCTGCATTTTCATAGTCCCACACGCGAGACTACATATGCGCCCGCTTCAGGAGTGCTTAGCACGTCAATGGAATCAGGCTCAAGGGCAACTAAAAGACCTAGTGTTGGTGAGCGGTCGGGCATACAACTCTCTGCATTGGTGGAATCCACAAAACCTTTGCAAGGGCCGACCGTTCCAAGAGCCTGTTCCACAGATAATACTAACAGCGGACGCGTCTCTCCAGGGATGGGGAGCTCATGTACTCAATTACACAGTGCAGGGACTATGGACAACACAACAAAAGAAGATGCACATCAACCTTCTAGAACTGATGGCAATCTTCCTGGCTATGAAAGCATTCAAAGTACACTTGTGCAACAAAGTCGTGTTGATCCGGACGGACAACATGACCGCCATGTACTACATACAGAAGCAGGGAGGAACACACTCTCCACAGTTGTCTCATCTGGCTCAGAGCATGTGGAAGTGGGCCATTCAGAGGAACATGTTCCTCATGGCGGAACACCTCCCCGGCAAGGACAACCAGATGGCGGATCTGCTCAGCAGACACAGCCACCAAATGCACGAGTGGGAGTTACACCCATCAGTACTCCAGCCGTACTTCCAGCAGTGGGGTCATCCAGACATAGACCTATTCGCCACAAGCGAAAACGCAAAATGCCAAAGCTTTGCCGCCAGGTTCCCACATCCGCAGTCGCAGGGCAATGCGATATGGATGAACTGGTCCGGCAGATTTGCGTACGCTTTTCCCCCAGCACCACTGATACGGCTGGTGGCACGCAAACTCAGACAACACTCACTGACACTCGTCCTGGTTGCTCGCCAGCCATGGTACACCACCTTTCTCGAACTTTCCGTGGTGCCGCATCAAAGACTGCGGATCAAACCCGCGCATTTGACGCAGAACCATGGAAAGATTCAGCACCCAGATCCGCAACAGCTGAACCTGGCAATCTGGCTCCTGAAGTCCTAGAGTTTGGCTACCTAAACCTCCCACCTGACTGTATGGACATCATTAAGGAGGCCAGGAGACCCACTACCAGGTCTTGCTATGCAGCCAAATGGAAAAGATTCGTCATTTATTGCAATAATAATGACATTAACCCGCTAGACGCATCCATCCAAAACATAATGTTCGAGGCATATGAGCTGCAGATCACACACTGAGGATAAGATCGCCATCTGGTGTTGGGCTCGGATGATTGCAGGTTGTTGTTGTCTTCGGAAGAAGCCTTTGGTCACGAGGTTGGTGACTCCTCCCCTGGACAACAGTGCGCATGGGCATCCACTCCATCGGCAGATTGTTTTTTTCCGCCATTGGGTTCGGATGAACTTTTTTCCGCTCCAGCAGAAAACTTCTAGCAATCATTTTAAATACTTAATCTTCATTCCATCGACGTCGAACTCAACTCGGACCGGCTCCGCAAGCGGCTGATGGACAGGACACCCTTCAAAAAATGCCCCCAGTGTGGAGCGAAGTTCCCCCACAGTGACCACCACGAGGTTTGTAACCTCTGCCTGTCGCCGGAACACAACGAGTCCACCTGTCCAGCTTGTTCCGCTTTCCGTTCGAAGAAGACCCTCCGGGACCGAAGAGCTCGACGCCATATTATGGCCAAACCAGCTCCAGAACCGGAGGACATCTTTGCTCAAGATGTTCCCGAAGACGACACCGAAGATCTCGAGATCGTGTCCGAGGCCGACGATTCCGATGACCTCATCACTCCAGGGCAGCGTGTGAGTACCACCCCCCCTGCCCCTGCCCCATCCAAAAAAGCATTGGTCAAGACTCCGCCAGCTGGGCCCAGTCCCGACCGGAAATCCTCTTCAGAAGCCCCGCCCTCGGGCCCGGCTCCGAAGACATCTAAGCCTGTGGGTGGCTCGGGCTCGAGCAAACCTCACCTGATTGTGCCTTTAACACCCTCGGCACCCAAAATCCCACTGTCGGCACCGAAACAGGCTCCAAGACCGAAATCTCCTTCGGCACAGAAACGTTCCTCGGCACCGAAGTCTCCACCGGCACCGAGACGTTCTTCAACATCGATGCCTGAAAGTCCATCGGCACCGAAACCTCAGTCGGCACCGAAACCTCAGTCGGCACCGAAAACTCAGTCGGCACCGAAAACTCAGTCGGCACCGAAAACTCAGTCGGCACCGAAAACTCAGTCGGCACCGAAAACTCAGTCGGCACCGAAAACTCAGTCGGCACCGAAAACTCAGTCGGCTCCGAAAAATCCATCGGACCCGAAAAAATCATCGGCGCCGAAAACTGCGTCCCCGCCGAAAAAAGCACATAAAGACCCGAAGCGGACATCGCAGACACCACCTTCGGAGCCAGATGAACTTTTTCGACCAGATCCTTCTCAAAAGCGGATCTACATCAATCCTAACACGGGACATGTGACTGCCATCCCATATAAAAAGCGGAAGCTGGACACTACACCTCCCCCAGCTCCCATACGGAAAAAGGACTGTGCTACTTCACCACTTCGTCCTTCCTCTCCTGTTTTACCTCCTAACCCGTCCCCCCCTCCTCCTCCTGATTCTCCTTTACCTTTACCCTTACCATCTCCCTATCATTCACCTCCTCCACAGGATGATAATGATGACTTAGGGGGAGGGGCGGACCCTGATTTATTTAATGATCCTGTTGATCCAAACGACCCTTTTACGTTCCCAGACCCAGCACCCATGGATGACTGGTCTTATCCTATACCTGACATGCCTGACCCCACTACCTACCCCTCCAAGCCCTCCCCTCCTGATGACCACCTAGGGTTCGGCCAACTTATAAATAGGGCAGCAACATTCCACGGCGTCACAATGCACACAGACGCCCTTGAAGAGGACTTTCTCCTTGATACCTTTGAGCAGTCACAAAAGACTGTGCACATACTGCCCATGATCAAAGGGGTTATAAAGCATGCTACTGAAGTCTTTAAGGACCCTGTTCGAGCTAGGGTTCTCAACCCACGCATCGAAAAAAAGTACCGACCAGCCCCGCAAGACCCTGCATACATTAAGGCCCAGCTCCCTTTAGACTCCTTAGTCGTATCAAATGCCAGGAAGCGCGCTAACTCACAGACAACTGGAGAAACGCCTCCCCCAGACAAAGAGTCTAAGCTTTTAGAAGCCTCAGGCAAATGGGTCGCCGCGCAGGCGGCTAACCATTGGCGTATTGCGAATACCCAGGCCCTGTTAGCCAGGTATGATAGAGCGCATTATGACCAACTTGAGGACCTTATGCAACATCTGCCTGAACCCTTTAAGTCCCAGGCCTCTGACCTCATCCAAGAAGGCAAATTAATATCTAATGCCTCCATTAAATGCGCCTTAGATGCAGCAGACACTGCTTCTAGAGCGGTCAATACTAGCGTCTTACTCAGACGACATGCCTGGCTCCGTATTTCCGGTTTTAAACCGGAGGTTCAAACCGCAATTCTAGCTCAACCTTTCAACCAAGAGCAGCTATTTGGCCCTGCAGTGGATACTGCATTAGAAAAAATGAAAAAGGATAATGAAACTGCCAAGTCTATGGGAGCACTGCAGTCTCCTCAAAACCGGGGTTCCTTTCGTCGCTCCTTTTATAGAGGAGGCTCCAAAAACACATCAACTGAGACCACGTCCACCTTTAAAAATTCTGGACAAACATCCCCTAACAGAGGTTATTTCCGGGGAGGTTATAGGGGAAACAATAACAAAGGTCGAGGGCGGGGCAACAACAACAACACCCGCACCTCACCAGCCACCAAACAGTGACTTGCCACCACTCCCCCCAGACCATTCCACTCCGGTCGGGGGGCGACTCCAACAATTCCTACCTGTCTGGACTTCCATCACCACAGACAGGTGGGTAAGACAAATTATCCAGTCTGGCTACTGCCTCGAACTCATACAATCCCCCCCAAACATACCGCCCAAACAACGTCCAATGTCCTCGCATCATCTCTCTCTCCTCAAACAAGAAGTTCAATCCCTATTGCAAAAACATGCGATAGAACCAGTCCCCCTTCAACATCAGGGAAAAGGGGTATATTCTCTATACTTCCTCATTCCCAAAAAGGACAAAACACTAAGGCCCATACTGGATCTCAGACTGCTAAACCAGTATATACATTCGGATCATTTTCACATGACCACTCTCCAACAAGTCCTCCCACTTTTACAACAGGGAGACTTCCTCGCCACATTGGACCTCAAGGACGCATACTTTCACATCCCTATGCATCCCGCTCACAGAAAATATCTACGATTTGTGGTAGATGGGCAACACTATCAATTTACAGTTCTCCCATTCGGAGTAACCACGGCACCCAGAGTGTTCACCAAGTGCCTAGCAGTCGTGGCAGCGCATCTCAGAAGACAACAGATCCATGTCTTCCCCTATCTGGACGATTGGCTCATAAAAGCCAATACATACCAAAAATGCGTTCTCCACACTCATCGCACGATTCAAACTCTCCACGATTTGGGATTCACTATCAACTACCCCAAATCCCACCTACAACCTTCCCACTTACATCAGTATCTAGGAGCAACCATAGATACATCCAAAGCCATTGCCTATCCCAGCACTGCCAGGATAGCCAGTATACAAAATCTCATCTCTCAATTTCAAACTCATCCATCTCTTCCAGCAAGAGTGTTCATGCAGCTCCTAGGCATGATGGCGTCATGCATCTCCATAGTCCCACACGCACGACTTCAAATGCGTCCCTTACAGGAATGCTTAGCACAACAGTGGAACCAAGCTCACGGACAACTTACCGATCTGGTGTTGGTGGACAGTCGCTCACTTCGCTCACTGAAATGGTGGAACACCATCAACCTGTCCAAAGGGAGACCGTTCTTAGAGCCTCTTCCACAAGTTGTGCTAACTACAGACGCATCTCTCACGGGGTGGGGAGCCCACCTCCTTCACCATACCACTCAGGGCAGATGGACCAGTCAACAAAAACTGCTCCACATCAACCACCTGGAACTCTTAGCAGTGTTCCTGGCACTAAAATCCTTTCAAATTCACCTAAAGAACAAAACTGTCCTCATACGCACAGACAACATGACGACAATGTATTATATACAGAAACAGGGAGGGACACACTCTCTCCAACTGTCCCAACTGGCACAGCAAATCTGGAGATGGGCAATTCCCCAAAACATCTACCTGTTAGCAGAACATCTCCCAGGGATCCACAATCAAGTGGCCGACCTCCTAAGTCGCCACACACAACAGATCCACGAATGGGAACTACACCCCAAGGTTCTACTCCCCTTCTTCCAAAAGTGGGGACAACCAGACATAGACCTGTTCGCCACTCCCGAAAACACAAAATGCCCAACCTTCGCCGCCAGGTTTCCACACCCACAGTCGAAGGGCAATGCCCTATGGATGAACTGGTCAGGCAGATTTGCGTACGCCTTTCCGCCTCTCCCACTAGTTCCATTTGTGGTACGCAAACTGAAACAACAGTCACTAACACTAATACTAGTGGCTCCCACTTGGGCACGTCAACCGTGGTTCACCACACTTCTGGAACTATCTTTAGTTCCACATCAAAAGCTACGCCTCTCCCCGGATCTGTTAACCCAGAACCATGGAGAAATCAGACACCCAGATCCTCAAACACTGAATCTAGCGAGCTGGCTCCTGAGGTCCTAGAGTTCGGTTACCTCAATCTCCCTCCAGACTGTATGAATATCATAAAAGAAGCCAGACGCCCTACTACTAGAGCGTGTTATGCCGCTAAATGGAAACGATTTGCCATCTACTGCGCTAATAATGACATACATCCATTGGATGCTTCCATCCAAAACATCATTTGCTATCTACTACACTTGCAAAGATGCAATCTAGCGTATTCCTCTATACGTTTACACCTAGCAGCCTTGGCAGCCTACTTGCAAAATAGGCAACACCTGTCCCTTTTTAAGGTACCAGCCATCAAAGCGTTTATGGAAGGTCTCAAAAGAATTCTTCCCCCAAGATTGCCACCTGCACCAGTGTGGAATCTCAATGTGGTTCTAACAAGACTCATGGGTCCCCCATTTGAACCTATGCACAAATGTGAATTGCAATTCCTAACATGGAAGGTAGCTTTCCTTATCGCAATCACTTCCCTGCGCAGAGTAAGTGAAATACAAGCCCTTACACTTGAGGAACCTTTCTTACAACTACACCGTAACAAAGTGGTTCTTAGGACAAACCCTAAATTTCTTCCAAAAGTGATTTCCCCTTTCCACCTTAACCAATCAATAGAACTACCGGTCTTTTTCCCAAATCCAGACTCGGTAGCTGAAAGGGCCCTACATACCTTAGATGTCAAAAGAGCCTTGCTTTATTACATCGACAGGACAAAACCTTTTCGAAAGACAAAACAACTCTTTGTTGCTTTCGCGCCACCACACAAAGGCAACCCGATCTCCAAATCAGGAATAGCCCGGTGGATAGTTAAATGCATCCAAATATGCTACCTCAAGGCTAAACGTACACTTACAGTTCCCCCTAGGGCGCACTCCACGCGTAAAATAGGGGCTTCTATGGCCTTCTTAGGCAATATTCCCTTAGAAGACATTTGCAAGGCAGCCACATGGTCTACCACGCATACCTTCACTAAACACTATTGTGTTGACGTGCAGGCCAAACAACAGGCCTCCGTGGGCCAGGCTGTCCTAAAAACTTTATTTCAAGCTGCTGCAACGGATACAGGCGACCACCGCTAAGGGGAGCACTGCTGTATAATCTATCCTCAGTGTGTGATCTGCAGCTCATATGCCTCGAACGGAATATGCTACTTACCAGTATGCATCTGTTCTTGGCATGTAGAGCTGCAGAGTCACACACGCCCGCCCGCCTCCCCGGGACCTGTATCTGTTCCAGCATCCGTCTTACTTAGACATTACACATGGACATCCTTTCTTTCTTTTCTATATACTCCATCTTTTCCCATCATGGCGAAAAACAATCTGCCGATGGAGTGGATGCCCATGCGCACTGTTGTCCAGGGGAGGAGTCACCAACCTCGTGACCAAAGGCTTCTTCCGAAGACAACAACAACCTGCAATCATCCGAGCCCAACACCAGATGGCGATCTTATCCTCAGTGTGTGACTCTGCAGCTCTACATGCCAAGAACAGATGCATACTGGTAAGTAGCATATTCCTGGTTACCTCTTACACCTATACCGTTGCAATCTGGCATACACCTCAATACGTGTCCATTTGACCGCAATATCAGCCTATCTCCAGAACAGGCAGCACCTCTCTTTATTCAGAGTGCCAGCCATCAAAGCATTCTTGGAAGGACTCAAACAAGTAATTCCTCCAAGCCACCCACCAGCGCCAATGTGGAACCTCAACTTGGTCCTCACACGCCTGATGGGTCCACCCTTCGAACTTCTACACTCATGCGAGATTCAATTCCTCACCTGGAAAGTAGCTTTCCTAGTAGCAATCACTTCTTTGAGGAGAGTTAGTGAACTCCAGGCACTAACCGTTCAAGAGCCATTTATACAGGTTCACGCCAACAGGGTCGTACTACGTACCAACCCCAAATTCATGCCCAAGGTGATATCGCAGTTCCACATGAATCAAACTATTGAACTGCCTGTTTTCTTTCAAAACCCACAAACTGTCGCAGAAAGAGCACTCCATACACTAGATGTAAAGAGAGCCCTCATGTACTATATCGACAGGACTAAGGTCTTTAGGAAGACTAAACAACTTTGCGTTGCCTTTGCCCCACACCACAAAGGTAACGCTATCTCCAAAGCAGGTATAGCCAGATGGATCGTTAAATGTATTCAAATTTGCTACCAAAAGGCTAAACGCACATTAACGATTCCCCCACGAGCCCACTCAACACGTAAGTTAGGGGCCTCCATGGCTTTCCTAGGAAACATTCCTTTGCATGATCTATGTAGAGCAGCCACCTGGTCCACTACACACACATTTACCAAACACTATTGTGTTGATGTGCAATCAAAACAGCAGGCAGCTGTAGGACAGGCTGTTCTCAAAACTCTTTTTCAGACCGCTGCAGCTGGCACTGGTAGCCGCCGCTAATAGGAGGTACTGCTATGTATTCTATGCACAGATATGAATTCAGCAGCCCACATGCCTCGAACTGAATATGCTACTTACCAGTGTGCATCTGTTCTTGGCATGTAGGGCTGCTGACATTCATATCGCCCTCCCTCCTCCCCGGCGCCTGTAGCAGCTGCAGCTCTCAGGATTACTGTAAGCATGGTCATCACTTTCTGTATCTACTCCATCACTGCCACAATGGCGAAAAACAATCTGAGGATGGAGAGGATGCCCATGCGCACTGTAGTCCAGGGAAGGAGTCACCTATCCCAGGATACTTCGAAGACTCTTCCAGGACAACAACGTGCAAACATCCGGACCCAACACTAGGCGGCGATCTATGCACAGATATGAATGTCAGCAGCCCTACATGCCAAGAACAGATGCACACTGGTAAGTAGCATATTCATTCCTCCACCATACATTTTTTTTTTTAGGGTGAATAAAGGTAATGTTAACCTTTTTGCACAATCACTTTATCACACTTACGAATCCAAAAAACCCGGCTCCGCTGTAATCGGGCATCGTAGCACATCAGAGGGGCATTCGACCTTTCTGGTGAGAACCCAATGATGAAGCATGTCACCAACTAGGTTGGTGAGTGAGGGTTCTTTTAGGGAACAAGAGTGACTCCTCTTCCTGGCCCTTGAGTTTTTGGCCTCACTCTTTTGTTGTTTATGATTATCTTGTCAAGAATTCCTGTCATGCGAGGGGAGGAAAACGGTAACCAGCGAAAACGGACTACATCTCCCAGGATGCTTAGCGGTTGAGAGGTTATGTAAACAGGAGAGCTGTTACATAACTCAAGGAAAACACGCCCTTATGTAAACAGGAGAGCTGTTACATAACTCAAGGAAAACACGCCCTTATGTAAACAGGAGAGCTGTTACATAACTCAAGGAAAACACGCCCTTATGTAAACAGGAGAGCTGTTACATAACTCAAGGAAAACACGCCCTATAAAGGGAGGAACCGGGAGGTACAACGCTGTCGGATATTGTGTTTACACCGACGTACCTGCTTAGTGAAGAGCAGTGTTCCGGAGTGGTGCTCCAGTAAGGCAAGAACGGAGGTAGGTCGAGTCGTTACTCCCTGGGCCGTGTCTTGCCCCATCGTCACCTGTGAAGGACCCGGAAGCTCTACCGGATAACCATTGAGCTTCGCTTTTTGACTCGGCTGAGTCAAAGCGCAGTGGCGCTTTTGCTGGTTGGAGTCGTAACTCCCAGCCCGACCAGAGATACAGGGACTGCCAGCTGTAACGCACACCAGGAGGTGTTTGCCGCGTTACAGACTCGGAAGTCCACAGGATCGATCGAGCGGCTGCTCTCGGTTTAGTCTTCTTTGCTTGTGATTGGGGTATCGGTGACGCATCACCAGGAGGTGACTCCGCGTCCCGGTGTAGTCTGAGGAAGAGGTTGAGCGGCTGCTCCCTTCAGGTAGAGACCCCAGCTGGGTGTTTCCCTGACTCCTCGATTCTCCCCAACACTCTTCGTGCCCCTCACAGCCTACCGATTGGCATTGTCGGCCATTTCATTTCTGCCCTCTGTTGGCATACGCCGGGATCGGCGTATATGCAGAGGACGGTTAGGACCATCCGTGCTGTGGGCTGGTAACGTACTTAGCCTGGAGGATTCCAGTGACTATAACCTTTGTTTATTCCTTGTATTATTTTTGCCTTCATTAAAATAACTAAACCTTCACAAGTGGTTGCGTTCTCATTATCGTGTCTGTTAAACGATCCTGAGACGTTCAGGGCGTTACAAAATATCCGACCTTAATAACACTAACTGTCTCCCGGTCGATAACAGACATGGCAACACTTGATGATGTGCTGGCTGCTTTAGCGACCGTGCAAATTGAATTGGCTGCCTCCAGGCAAGAAACAGCCGATGTAAAAGCCAGACTGGATGCTATCCAATTGGACCCGCTCACGCCCAGCACCTCCCTCACGAACCAGACCCCTGCGGTAGTAGTGGAAATGCCGGTAGCCGTCCCCTTGGCAACACCAGAGAGGTACAGTGGGGATCCTAACACAGTGCAGGTATTCCTCACACAAGTGGCGCTACAATTATCGTGCAAACCAAGGGCGTTCCCCACGAGTCAGGCTCGTGTGGCTTTCCTTATATCCTATTTGGCTGGAAACGCGGCACAATGGGCCGTACCTCTGGTGAGCAGGGACGACCCCATCTTATGTGATTGGGGTGCTTTTCGCGAGGAATTCCTGAAGGTCTTCGACAGAAGGGCTGACTCGTACACGGCGGACCGTGAAATGCTTGAGTTGAGACAGGGATCCAACGACCTGGTGCAGTATCTCAACGCGTTCCGAAGGCTGGTTGCGGAAACCAAGTGGCCTGTTGCTAAACAGACGGCGCTCTTCCATCACGGGCTGTGCGATGAGCTCAAGGACGCCGTGGCTCATATTGACCCACAACCCAAGACATGTGAGGGCCTTATCAACCTGGTATTACGGCTGGAACATAGGCTAAGTGAAAGAAAGGGGGATCATGGGAGAAAAAGAAAATCCCTTCCATCCTATGTGACAGTGGGAAGTCCTGAAACTTCCACCGCATCCAAGGGAGAACCCATGGACATCGGCGCAATACGAGCGAGCCTCACAGCCACGGAGAAAGAGTCATGCCGTAAACAAGGATTGTGCCTATATTGTGGCAAAAAAGGCCACTACGTACGTGAATGCCCTGCCAAACCGAAGACGTCACGTTATCGGGCCAACCGGTCGGTAACAGCCGTGGTGGACGTACCGGCGGAAAACTAGAGGACTCCCAGACCAAAGAAGGGGCATCTCGGAGTCACTCATCCATCCCTTCACTTTCCAACTCGGTCACTAAGGGACAACGACACCTGTTTCTCACGGTGCACGTGGGAGTGCATGACCAGTGGATACCCGTTGTGGCCATGGTGGATTCAGGGGCCACTGGTGTGTTTATGGACCACAACGAGGCATGCAGGCTAGGGCTAGTGCTTCTTCCCAAAGCTGTACCCGAAGACGTCTATGCTGTAGACGGAAGGTGATTGGTGACGGGGCCCATCGGGCAGCACACGGGGGGTCCTTCCGATGAGATGTGGGAGGAACCATTTGGAACAAATCGATTTTAACATCATCCGAGCGCCCCAATATGGCGTCATATTGGGATTGCCGTGGCTACAGAAACACAACCCCTCTGTGGATTGGCCAACACATCGCATCGAACTGACGTCACCGTATTGCATCCTGCATTGTGGAATAAGAACGGAATCCCTTGACGCAGATGAGAGCGGGAGTCAGACGGTGGCTACAGCGGCAGAAAAAGATGTGGCTCTCCCCCAGGCTTATCACAGTTTTGAGGATGTATTTGATGAGGTGAAGGCGGAAGTGCTACCACCACAGACAGTTTGACTGCCAGATCGACCTGGTGCCAGGGGCCAGCGTTCCCAGCGGCAGGCTGTATGCCCTGACGGAGCCTGAAAACGTGCATCTCCGGGGGTACCTGGATAAACTCCTCAAGCTAGGATTCATCCGCCCGTCCAAGTCTCCGGCCGCCTCGCCACTCTTCTTCATCCCGAAGGCTAATGGGGAGCTGAGAGCCTGTGTGGACTTTAGGGCATTGAATGCGATAACCGTAAAGAATCGGTACCCCTTGCCTCTCATCAGTGTACTCCTGGAACAGGTCAAGAAAGCTCGTATCTACACCAAGTTGGATTTGAAAGGGGCATACCATCTGGTGCGCATGAGGGACGGAGACGAGTGGAAGACCGCCTTTAAGACCAGGTTCGGCCTTTTTGAGTACCTCGTCATGCCGTTCGGTCTGTGCAACGCCCCGGCAGCCTTTCAGTACTTTTTGAATGAGGTATTCAGAGAGGAGTTGGATATCTACGTGGTCGTATATATCGACGACATCCTCATCTATTCGTCCAGTGTGGAGGAGCACGTACACCACGTCAAAGCTGTGCTCCAAAAGCTGAGGGAAAACGTGCTGTTTTGTAAACTCAGCAAGTGTGACTTCCACGTCACATCCGTGGAATTCCTCGGAGTGATGCTGAGTCCAGAGGGACAGGAGATGGCAGAACGAAAGATCAAGGCGGTGAAAGAATGGCCGGTGCCCCAAAGCATGAAGGACGTCCAAAGTTTCATTGGCTTCGCCAACTTTTACAGGCGGTTTATAGATGGATTTTCAGGATTGGTGGCCCCAATCACACAGCTACTGAGGAAGTCCAAGGAGTTTGTCTGGTCCCCTGAAGCGAACAAAGCCTTTGAGGCCCTGAAAAGCGCCTTTGGTAAGGCGCCGGTGTTGGCTCACCCCGATCCGGATCTCCCCTACGTGGTGGAAGCGGACGCATCGGATGTGGCGCTGGGGGCTATCTTGTCCCAACGCAACCACGACACAGGGGTGCTTCATCCCGTTGCGTACATGTCCCGCAAACTCAACGACGCCGAACGCAACTACCATATTGCGGAGAAGGAGCTTCTCGCAATCAAGGACGCCTTCACCGAATGGAGGCATTGGTTGATGGGGGCAAGACATGTGGTATCGGTGTACACGGACCATCGGAACCTACAGTTCATGACGGCCACAAGACACCTTTCTCCCAGACAGCTGCGGTGGATGATCTTCTTTGCGGGGTTCAACTTCCGCATCACATATCGGCCGGGGACGGAAAACCGGAAGGCGGACGCCCTGTCCCGTCAATCTGCAGTTAAGGAACCATTGCCTGCGACCGAGCATTCCATCATTTCCCCGAGGATGGTATTGGGGGTTATCCAACCGGATACTTTCCTGAGGGGAATAAAGAGAGGGATCAGGTCATTCGCATGGCGGAGGTGGCTCCTCAGTCACAGAGAATGGCAGCTGAAGGACGGGATACCCCTGAAGGGCAGGTGCCTATTGATACCCACGCCTAGGCTAAGGAAACAAGCATTCATCTGGTGCCATGACTCTCCATGCGCAGGTCATTTGGGCTTTGAAAAAACGGTGGCTAGCATGGGACGGCATTTCTGGTGGCCAACCATGAGAGTGGATGTCAGGAGGTGGGGACAGGAGTGTCCTACGTGTGCTACCATGAAGGCCGACCATGGCCGAACCCAAGGGCTCTTACATCCACTTCCGACCCCGGATAGACCATGGGATTGCATATCACTGGACTTCGTGGTGGGCCTAGCGGTAGACCAGGGGATGACGGCAATACTGGTGGTGGTGGATTACTTGACGAAAATGGGGCACTTCATCCCCTGCAAGAGAGTCCCTACGGCCGGGGAATTGGCGTCACTACTCCTAAAGAATGTGGTACGACTGCATGGATTACCTGGGGTGATCGTGTCGGACCGGGGGTCGCAGTTTACTGCGCAATTCTGGAAGACTTGGTGCACTGCGCTGCATGTTAAGACCGCCCTGTCCACCAGCTACCACCCTCAAACGGACGGCCAAACCGAGCGCCTGAACCAAACGCTCAAACAGTATCTGCGATGTTTTGTGGACCAGGGCAGGGAAGAATGGGTCGACTTGCTATGGGTTGCAGAGATCGCCTATAACAACGCCACTCACAGCTCCACACAGTCATCTCCGTTCTATAGCAACTATGGCCAACATCCCAGGTTCTTGCCATTTCTACATCCGTTCAGAGAGGACAGGATTCCCGCCACAGCGGACAGGGTGGCACACATAAAAGACACGTTGATGCGCTCAAGGGCTGTCCTAATAGAGGCCAAGAGAAGATGCAAGGCTGCGGCAGACAGGAAGAGAAGGCCCGGGCCACTGTACCGCACTGGAGACTACGTCTGGATATCCACAAGAAACATAAGGTTTCGAAAGAACAGTATGTTCCATCCCAAGTACATGGGCCCCTATCGAATTACCAAGTGTATGGGTCCCGTGAACGTGAAGGTGTGCTTGCCCCAGTCATTGCGGATACACCCTGTCTTTCATGTATCATTGCTCAAACCAGCACCCTCCAAGCCGTCTGGGACACCTAGGCCGGTATGCGTGGAGTCGGAGGTGGAGTATGAAGTGTCGGGCATACGGGCGTCCCAATGGCGCAGGGGGAAGCTGTGGTACCTGGTTGCGTGGAAAGGCTATGGCCCGGAGGAGCAGTCATGGGAACCGGCCGAAGGGGTTCATGCTCCGCGCTTGGTCTCCTTGTTCCATCGGCGTTTTCCTGCCAGCGCTGGACCCGTGGGGAGCCGCTGAGAGAGAGGATGTACTGTCAAGAATTCCTGTCATGCGAGGGGAGGAAAACGGTAACCAGCGAAAACGGACTACATCTCCCAGGATGCTTAGCGGTTGAGAGGTTATGTAAACAGGAGAGCTGTTACATAACTCAAGGAAAACACGCCCTTATGTAAACAGGAGAGCTGTTACATAACTCAAGGAAAACACGCCCTTATGTAAACAGGAGAGCTGTTACATAACTCAAGGAAAACACGCCCTTATGTAAACAGGAGAGCTGTTACATAACTCAAGGAAAACACGCCCTTATGTAAACAGGAGAGCTGTTACATAACTCAAGGAAAACACGCCCTATAAAGGGAGGAACCGGGAGGTACAACGCTGTCGGATATTGTGTTTACACCGACGTACCTGCTTAGTGAAGAGCAGTGTTCCGGAGTGGTGCTCCAGTAAGGCAAGAACGGAGGTAGGTCGAGTCGTTACTCCCTGGGCCGTGTCTTGCCCCATCGTCACCTGTGAAGGACCCGGAAGCTCTACCGGATAACCATTGAGCTTCGCTTTTTGACTCTGCTGAGTCAAAGCGCAGTGGCGCTTTTGCTGGTTGGAGTCGTAACTCCCAGCCCGACCAGAGATACAGGGACTGCCAGCTGTAACGCACACCAGGAGGTGTTTGCCGCGTTACAGACTCGGAAGTCCACAGGATCGATCGAGCGGCTGCTCTCGGTTCAGTCTTCTTTGCTTGTGATTGGGGTATCGGTGACGCATCACCAGGAGGTGACTCCGCGTCCCGGTCAGTCTGAGGAAGAGGTTGAGCGGCTGCTCCCTTCAGGTAGAGACCCCGGCTGGGTGTTTCCCTGACTCCTCGATTCTCCCCAACACTCTTCGTGCCCCTCACAGCCTACCGATTGGCATTGTCGGCCATTTCATTTCTGCCCTCTGTTGGCATACGCCGGGATCGGCGTATATGCAGAGGACGGTTAGGACCATCCGTGCTGTGGGCTGGTAACGTACTTAGCCTGGAGGATTCCAGTGACTATAACCTTTGTTTATTCCTTGTATTATTTTTGCCTTCATTAAAATAACTAAACCTTCACAAGTGGTTGCGTTCTCATTATCGTGTCTGTTAAACGATCCTGAGACGTTCAGGGCGTTACATATCTGTAGGGGGACCAAGATTGGCTCCAGTGTCTCTTAAAACCCTCTCACTCATTGTTCGAATGGATTGGTGTGATAGCCTAAGATGGGGGGTTGAGGTCTGTGATGCGGAAAGGGTGGTGTTGCTGCAAAGTGAATTTCTTGTTAATAATGAGGGATGTATAGTGTGGCGTCTACCGGGACTCCTTGTTGAAAACTATAGATGGGTGGTATAGCTAGGCTGTCCTGTGAGCCCGGGAAGGGCATGTTACCCTAGCTGTATCCTTGTATTCATACCATCTTTGTTCTGCAATGGATACATTCTCATGTTCTATGTGTTTAATGTATTATGCACACACCTAGTAATGCAACTCATTAGAGTATCCAATTTTTAAGTTTATTATTCTGGTTTGAAACTTTTACAAATACATTTGCTGCAGCATGACATGTATAAGGTGTACTTTTAGGCATGATGGACCATAATATGTTTTTGTCTTTGGTCATGCATTTGCACATGTGTTTTGTGTCCCCAGGCCAGGAGTCGTTACTTCTAAGACTATTTTATGCATGGTATCTGTATATTTTCTAGCTCACATTGTATTGCGTTTCCTTTTCAATTATTTTAATTGTATTACTTTCATGGCCAACAGCTGAAATAAAGTAAAGAGTGTAAGATAGGGTGGTATAGCCACAGATCGAGTCTCCTCTTTCTTGAGGATTGAATGTTGTAGCTTCAGTGGCGTAATAAAGGACCCCGCAGTGCGGTGCGGCCCCCAAGCTCCAGGGGGCCCCCTCAGCACAGTACCCTTGCCTGGGAGCTCCTGAGAGTCCAGAGGGGGGGCCAGAGTCCAGAGGGGGGCCCCTCTATGTACTTTGCAGGGGCGGCCCCCCACAAGTTTTGTTACGCCATTGTGTAGCCTGGTTTGTAGATATGTGTCCTTCATGTATAATGTGTTGTTGCTTCAGATGGAACTTCATGTCATTTATTGTGGTAGTGCGTTGCAGCCTCAGATCCCATAATTCCTTCATGATAGGTGTGCCATAGCCTCAGGCAAATGTAATGGCCTAATGAGGGCTGACATGCTGAATCCTCATATGGAGCCTAATACCTATCATGAAGGTTATATATTGTATCCTCCGCAGACCCTTTGTTCTTTTATGACGTGAGATACATTCTCACGTCCACAATGGGGCGAGATATCGAAGCCTAGTTTCTAACACCCATCATGATTGTCCTGGAGAACTGCCTTGTCTGGCCTCATGTTCATTCTTGAGAGATCTGTGCTATATCGGACTTGACACCTCCTATTCATTGTGAGAAAGGAATGCTGTGGTCTCAGATTGAGTTGTCACAATAATGTGTTATAGCCTCAACTGAGCCTAAAGTTTGATGATTGATTATTGTAGCACATGAGACTAGTGATCATGTTGAAATTAAAAAATCATAACCTCAAGGCAGCCAATTGTCTATGAGAAGTGATAATTATTGGAGCTCAATACGAGGCTCATGTACATCATGAGTGATGGGCATTGCAGCCAATGTAGGAATATAACATTTACCCCGGGGAAGGTTTGTCATATTTTCAGATGAACCTCATTTTCACTCTCAGCAGTCTCGTATCCATTAAGAACGATGGGTTTCGGCCTCAGTTTGAGCCTTGTGTCCATGATGATTGAGATGCGTTTTAGTTCGATTAAGTCTATTGCCTTCTGCAAGGCTGGTGATGAGTAATTGGTGTTGTGGTTGTCAGATGGAGTCTCGTTTATTGGTCAGGAGAGATTTCAGTGAGTAGCACGCGTAGTAAGACTGCAAGCTACCAGGCACTCATTTTAAAATATATTCATTTATAACTTTTAACTGTGTTTTTAACTTTTTTCCTCAACTTGTACTGTACTCCTTACCTGCGGTTTCACTAATTGATCTTGCTCCTTTATCCTGCTGTCCCCGGTCCGTCACGCCTTTTTGGTGCCGGTTGAACGGAGGGACGCGGCTCCTCCCCCAATTACTTCACTTCCTGCCTCCGGGTACTTAGGACAGATGGGGGCCCGGCCGCGCAGTAGACACGCGCAGTGGGTGCGCTGAAGGCGCGCCAAAGGCAAGCCCGTCTGTACCCGGAATGCGGCCAGTGCCAGCCATGCTGCCGGTTGGGGGAGCGAGGCAGACATATGCTGGTCTAGAGCCGAGCTGATGCTACTCAAAGGCACTGCTTGTCCCGAGGCACACCAGATTAACCTTGCAATGACTACATTGCCACACAGATGCCGCTCGTGTGGTCAGGTGTTAAATTACGCCGCAGCGTGCAGGAAAATAGTAGCACTGGGAGAGCTACTCCCCATGGCACAGCGTTCAAGCACACAGTAAAAATTAGGGCGTGCCTAGTCAATTGCAGATCGCTGCCCAAACATGCTGATGATGTTTGGCTAGTTTTAGCTGAGACTACTTGGGACGCCATGTTCTTAACAGAAACCTGGCTAAATGCGGATTCTGTGGCAGCGATTGCCCTTGCCATCCCGCCGGGTTTCAAAATGTGCTATGCTAATAGAGAGGGCAACAAAAGAGGGGGTGGGGTGGACATTATTTTTAAAGACTCGTGGGAGCTAGTTTCTTCTGCCCCGCTCTACATGCAGGGCATAGAAGGCCTCAATTTTTGCCTCCAAATCAACCCCTCATCCTCCTTTTCAGGCATACTCATTTATAGACCGCCTGATTCTGCAGCAAATGTATGTCAGGATCTCTGCAATTTTATTGCTCAAAAATCATTAGTTTATGCCAATTTTACGGCCCTTGGCGATTTTAATCAGCACGTGAATGATCCCAACTGTGCACAAGCAGTTCAGCTGGTCTCTTTCTTGGCATGGGCTAATCTTATGCAATTGGTATCCTCCCCTACGCATAAAGCAGGTCATACCCTGGATCTAGTTTTTTCTAACATTACTTCTATAGGTATGGAGACTCCCTGCCCTATGGTTTGGTCGGATCACTACTTGATTTCTTTTTCGTTTAATCTGGCCAAACCCGGCCAGGCCAAGGGCAGGCGTTCCATCATAAAAAGAAATTGGAAAAATTCTGCACGAAGCATCTCTAAGCCCGATTCTACAAGATAATTACCCAGCTCTATCTTCAGACCCCAATGCAGATGCCCTCGCTGTAAATCACTGGATCTCCGCTGCTGTGTAGTCCGTTGCTCCGGCCAGAGTTTTGAAGTCCCTTAGACTGTCCCCCTCCGCACCTTAGTTCTCCGACTCACTTAGAGAAGCAAAAAGTAGGTGCAAACGACTAGAACGCCAGTGGAGAGCGAGCTACTGTGACCTAGCAAAAGCAATTTATAAAAATGCATTGAAAGATTTACATAAGTCGCTAAAAGTAGCCAGGAGGAATCATATTGTCTCGAGTATCCACAAGGCAGATCACTCCAGTAAAGAGGTTTTTAAGGTGGTTCAGACCTTTTTTAAGCCTAAAGCATTAGAGACTGAAGTGCAACCGTCCCCAGCTCTGTGTGAAAAATTGCAAGTTTCTTTGCCAATAAAATATCAAGGGTCTATGACTCCTTCTCGACACCAGAGGCAATGGAGAAATCAGATACGCCATTGGGAGTAGCGGAGGTTCCTCCGTTCACTAATATACCAATTTCGCATCAAGATGCATTGGCAGAAATTCAAAAATGTAGATCAGGCGCCCCAGATGATCCATGTCCTCCTAAACTTTGGAAAGTGTTGTCTCATTCTCTTACTGGTGCGCTATCTGGAACTCTTCCCTTGAATCCGGTGTTTTTCCAGACAAGTACAAACACGCTACCCTGCTCCCCCTGAGAAAAAAAAAAAAAAATGGTGACCCAGGAGACCTCAACAATCTCAGGCCAATCTCACTGCTGCCAGACCCGGGGAAAATATTAGAGAAGTTGGTCCAGCGCCAACTGACTAACTTTATCGAGAGCAATGGCTCTTTGCATGACACACAGTTTGGATTCCGGGCGGGTTTCAGCATGGAGACTGCTTTTCTTGAGGTGGCTGAGTCAGTGAGAGGGTCGCTAGATTCAGGGGCATCAGTTTTGCTGGTGCTCCTGGATCGGTCTGCGGCATTTGACACTGTCGATCATGGCATACTGGTTCAGAGACTACGAGACACAGGCTTTGGGGGGAAGGTGCTGGCCTGGCTGAAATCATATCTGTGAGATCGCACTGAGAGAGTCGCTCTACAACTATTTGAATCAAAACCTAAACACCTTTGGTGTGGTGTCCCTCAAGGCTCAGCGCTAAGCCCTCTACTCTTTAATCTATACCTAGCTTCGTTTTTCTCTCTGATTGTCAACTGGGGAGTGAAGGCGATCTCCTACGCTGACGATACCCAGTTGGTTTTCCCTTTTCAAGAGCAGACCGTAGATGCTTTTAAGAATTGTAAAGGGTGTCTGAGAGACATATCATTATGGATGAATAAAAACAAACTAAAACTCAATGCGGGAAAAACAGAGGTGCTGTTCTTCGGAAAGGGCCCAGTGCCAGCTCCAGATCTGTGGTCGCCATCAGAAATGGGTCCACCTCCTTCCCCCGCCACTAATATCAAAAATGTAGGTGTGAGGTGGGAGGCTGATCTTTCCTTATTGGCTCAAATTCAGCAGGTCTTCGCTACTTGCTTCAGCAAATTGAGAAACCGCCGGAAATTTTTACATTTCCTGCCAGAAGATTGCAGCAAATTTGTTGTCCATGCCACAGTGACATCTAGGCTAGACTACGCAAATGGCTTATACCTTGGCCTTCCTAAATATTCGATTAGACGTCTTCAGATGTTTCAGAATGCGGCTGCGTGACTGATCAGACACATACCTTTTCGGCATCATGTCTCTCCGCAGTTACATGAGCTCCATTGGCTCCCAGTAACCAAAAAATCTTTGACTGAATTGTTTTGTTAGAACCTGTTACCCCTAGTTGTTTATTTTCTCCAAGATCACATGTACGTTTCTTGTAGATTATGGCCAAACCATGGCAGTCCCAAAGTCAGGTATCCAGAATATGTCCGTTAGAGTTTAAAATCTGCATTGTGTCCAAATATTTTACTAAGAAAGTAAAAATTATTTTGATCTTTGTCGTTGAGAACGTCTCTAATTGTTTTTCAAAAGAAACAAAACTTGGAAATAGGTAGTGAAAAAATGGGATCATAGAACATGAACAATGGATAGAATACTGCATCCATAAGCGATTAAAATGCATATTGCATTACAATATTGATAAAACGCTCAGACTTGCAGACGCTCCAATCTATAGACCTCGAAGGAGTGGAAATGCTAGACAGAGTGTGCACATGCAGCAGCGAGTGATATGTGGGAGGTTTCTTTGTATAGCTGTCTGCAGATGCTGAGGTCAGTTATTTGAAACTCGAGTAGCCCTGGATAGAATGATTATACTGTGGTGTATGGATTAGGGCTGGGCGGAATTTGCGGAATGCCTCTTTGCGGAATTTTGAAAAAAAAATTGTGGAAAATGAGCGCACAACCTGAGGGACCGTGTGCCGGGGACTGGGGTCCCTCGTGCTTGGGCAGGCTCCCCGATCTCCCCTGCCTGGCTGCGTTGAGAAGCAGGGACCGGCCCCGGGCCTCCTGATTTTTGGTCAGGGCCTGGGATCCCACGTCCTGCGGCCTGCCAAGTGTCCATCTGCCCGGGACAAGAGACCCTGGTTCAGAGCCCCGGAGCCCTGCAAGGGCAGGCGGGAGCCCTACCGCTATGGCTCTGGGCGGGCAGACGGGAGTCCTTTCAGTTGCCGGCCATCTGGTCGCTCCTTTCCCCTCGGCCATCTGGTCGCGCGCAATGCTTTCCTATAAGGGGGGCTAGATGGCTTGGGTGGCCTGGAAGTCCCGATGAGGGTCCATTCTCCTCCCGTATCCCAACCAGGGCTCCAGGAGGCCGGGCGCGTTCACCCCTAGGGTCCCCTCTGTCACTCGGAGCGCGCGGGTTTCAACAAAGGGGGGTAGCCTTCTTCCGGATTACTCGGGACAGGTTACTCTGGGACCCCTCTCGGTTCTCAGCCGGTAGCTGGACGGGCCCGGATGCTACCCTGGTTCTGTCCCGGGGCTGCCGCGTGGCAGGGTGCCTGGGACAAGGGGTCCGGAGGGTCCGGGGAGGCTCCCCCTGCGCCTGTGGTCCTGGGAGCCCCGGCTGGGTCCAGGGGCCTGGCCGGGCCCCGGGTTAGGGGCTCCGGCCCCGTCCCCCGGCCTGAGGCACTCCCAAAGGCCCGGAACAGGGTTCCGTTGTGGCCGGGGAGCCTCCCCTCGCTCGGCTGGGTTCAGGAGCTCCGGCCGGGCCCCTGAGGGCCCCGGGGAGGGCGGCCTCCCCATCTCGGGCTCCGTCCTGGGTCCTGCCGCGTGGCAGGGTGCCTGGGACAGGGTCCGGAGGGCCCGGGGAGGCTTCCCCTGAGCCTGGGTCCAGGGGCCCGGGGTCGGGGTCTCTGGCCCCGGGCACCCTTCCCTGGCCTGCGGCACTGCCAAAGGCCCGGGACGGGGTTCCGTTGTGTCCGGGGAGCCTCCCCTTGCTCATCTGGGTTCAGGAGTTCCGTCCGGGCCACTGGGGGCCCCGGCGAGGGCGGCCTCCCCGCCCCGGGCTCCGTCCTGGGTCCAGTCGCGTGGCAGGGTGCCCGGGGCAGGGTCCGGAGGGCCCGGGGAGGCTTCCCCTGTGCCTGGGGGCCCTGGCCGGGCCCCGGGTCGGGGTCTCCGGCCCCGGGCCCCGTCCCCCGGCCTGCGGCATTCCCAAAGGCCCGGGACGGGGTTCCGTTGTGTCCGGGGAGCCTCCCCTCGCTCGTCTGGGTTCAGGAGTTCCGTCCGGGCCCCTGCGGGCCCCGGGGAGGGCGGCCTCCCCGCCCCGGGCTCCGTCATGGGTCCTGCCGCGTGGCAGGGTGCCCGGGGCGGGGTCCGGAGGGCCCGGGGATGCTTCCCCTCCGCCTGCGGGCCCCGGCTGGGTCCAGGGGCCCGGCCGGGCTCCGGGTCAGGGTCTCCGGCCCCGGGCCCTGTCCCCCGGCCTGCCGCACTGCCAAAGACCTGGGACGGGGTTCCATTGTGTCCATGGAGCCTCCCCTCTCTTGTCTGGGTTCAGGAGTTCCGTCCGGGCCCCTGGGGGCCCCGGGGAGGGCGGCCTCCCCGCCCCGGGTTCCGTCATGGGTCCTGCCGCGTGGCAGGGTGCCCGGGGCGGGGTCCGGAGGGCCCGGGGCGAGGTCCGGAGGGCCCGGGGATGCTTCGCCTGCGTGCCTGTGGGCCTCGGCTGGGTCCAGGGGCCCAGCCGTGCCCCGGTTCGGGGTCTCCGGCCCCGGTCCCCGTCCCCCGGCCTGCGGCACTCCCAAAGGCCCGGGACGGGGTTCCGTTGTGTCCGGGGAGCCTCCCCTCGCTCGTCTGGGTTCAGGAGTTCCGTCCGGGCCCCTGCGGGCCCCGGGGAGGGCGGCCTCCCCGCACCGGGCTCCGTCATGGGTCCTGCCGCGTGGCAGGGTGCCCGGGGCGGGGTCCGCAGGGCCCGGGGATGCTTCCCTTGCGGGCCTGGGGGCCCCGGGTCAGGTTCTCGGGCCCCGGCCCCCGGCCCGCGGCACTCCCAAAGGCCCGGGACGGGGTTCCGCTGTGTCCGGGGAGCCTCCCCTCGCTCGTCTGGGTTCAGGAGCTCCGGCCGGGCCCCTGGGGGCCCCGGGGAGTGCTGCCCCCCCGCCCCGGGCTCCGTCCTGGGTCCTGCCGCGTGGCAAGGTGCCCGGGGCGGGGTCCGGAGGGCCCGGGGAGGCTTCCCTTTCCCTTTCCCTTTCCCCTCGCCATCTGGTCGCGCCTTTCCCCTTGGCCATCTGGTCATGCACAATGCTTTCCTATGGGGCGACCAGATGGCCGAGCTTGCCTGGAAGTCTCGATGAGGGTCCATTTGCCTCCCGGATCCCAGCGAGGGCTCCAGGAGGTCGGGTACATTCGCGCCTAGGGTCCCCTCTGTCACCTCGTGCGCACGGATTACAAGAAAGGGGGGTAATTTTCCTCCGGATTACTAGGGAGAGGGTCAGTCAGACCAAAGTGAGGTTTGGCGATTCTGAATCAGGGGAAGGCAGACCCGGGGCCTGCCCGCCGGGGCCCCCAGGGGCCCGGGTACGCTCCTGCCTCTCAGCCCCTTCCCGATGGTCCTTTTTCTCCGAGTTTACTGGGTCAGAGCTCCGTGTGGTCCGGCGACCGCGACGGGGAAGGCAGTGCCCGGGCCCGCCCGCCGGTGGCCCCTGGGGAACCGGATGCGCGCCTGCCTCCCGGCCCCTGTTGATGGGCCCTCCCTTCGAACCCGCTTGCCCCGGGAGCAGGCAGGGGTGTGAAGCCGCCATCCCCCCGCGCAGGGCGGCCTGCAGAGGGGATGCCCCGGCCGTACTCTGATACCCCCCCTCCCTCCCCCCCCTCCTCTCCCCCCCCCCCTCTCCCCCCCCCCCTCTCCCCCCCCTCCTCTCCCCCCCCCCCCTCCCCCCCTCCTCCTCCTCCCCCCCCCTCCTCCTCCTCCCCCCCTCCTCCTCCTCCCCCCCCTCCCTTCCCCCCCCCCTCCCCCCCCTCCTCCTCCCTCCCCCCACCCTCGGGGAGGCCGGCGGGCCGATCGAAACCCACCTTCCCAGGGGAGCTCAGAGGTGCGATGGAAACTGCTCCTCCCTCTCTCATCCCAATGGGAGCGCGATGTCCCCCAGCCGGAGTGGCGCCTCTAGGCCAGGGTCGCGCTGGGGCCGGGCGGCCATCATGGTGCATGAAGTGGGCACGCGGGCCCGGTGTGGCTGAAAGGAGGAAGGCCACGGACGGGGAAGTGCGGGTGTGTGTGTGTTCTGGTGGGAAGGATCGGCTAGGCCGTGTGCTCGGGGGCTGCGTGAGGTGCATTGGTCAGGTTATGTGGTGCAGGGACAGGGATGGCCATGCTACAAGGCCGGGTCTAACACGCGTCCCCCCCCAGCTGAAAGCTGGAGAGAACTACCCATCCTCTTGGGGGTTCTCTTCGCTGAGGCGGAAGAACCGGGAGAGGCCATCGGCGTTGGCGTGGTCAGTACCAGGGCGATGTTCCACGGTGAAATCCATCCCCTGGAGGGAGATTGACCACCGCAGTAGTTTGGGATTTTCTCCTCGCATCTGCATGAGCCATCGCAAGGGGCGATGGTCGGTTTGGACTTTGAAATGGGTGCCGAACAGATAGGGGCGTAACTTCTTGAGGGCCCAGACTACGGCGAACGCCTCACGCTCGATGGTGCTCCATCCCTGTTCTCTGGGCAACAGCCTTCGGCTGAGGAAGGCTACGGGCTGGTCTAGGCCTTGGTCATTCACCTGGGACAGGACGACCCCAATTCCATGCTCGGGGGCGTCCGTTTGTACCACAAACTCCTTGAAGTAGTCGGGAGCCTGAAGGACGGGGGCTGCTGTGCACATGGCCGCTTTCAGGGCATCGAACGCCTCTTGGCAGGCAGGGGTCCACTGCACTTTCTTGGGTTGTTTCTTGGACGTGAGTTCCGTGAGGGGACCGACTAGGCTGCCGTACCCCCGGATGAATCTCCGGTAGTAGCCCGTGAGGCCCAGAAAGGCTCGGACCTCCGTTTGGGTAGTGGGGGTTTCTCAGGCTAGGATGGCGTTGATCTTGGGCTGTAGAGGGGCGACCTGGCCGCTTCCGACCTGGTGCCCCAGGTAGACTACCGAACCTTGCCCAATCTGGCACTTGCTGGCTTTCACGGTGAGGCCTGCGTGGCGCAGGGCGGCTAGTACCCTCCGGAGGTGCTGGAGGTGCTCACTCCAGTCGGAACTGAAAACTGCGATATCGTCTAGATAGGCAGCGCTGAATTTTTCCAGCCAGGCCAGGACTCTATTTACCAGTCGCTGGAAGGTGGCCGGGGCATTTTTCATCCCGAAGGGCATCACGCGAAAGCGATAGTGCCCATCCGGGGTGGAGAAGGCGGACCGCTCCTTGGCTCCTTCTGTGAGCGCAATTTGCCAGTAGCCGCAGGTGAGATCGAAGGTGCTGAGGAACCGAGCAGCCCCGAGCCGGTCAATGAGCTCGTCGGCTCGGGGAATGGGGTGGGCATCGGCTCGGGTGACTTCATTGAGTCCCCGGTAGTCCACGCAGAAGCGGAGTTCTGGGGCGACACCGGGGGCAGCTGCTTTCGGGACCAGGACCACGGGGCTGGCCCAGGGACTGTCTGAGGGTTCGATCACTCCTAAGGTCAACATCTTCAAGACCTCAGCTTGAATGCAGGACCGGACCCGATCAGGGACTCGGTAGTCGCGGTGGGCTGTCTCCGGTGTCCACGTCATGGACACACCAGTCGGTGACTTGGGGGACCAGGGAGAATAGGTCGAAAAACTGCCCTAGGAGCTGGCGGCAATCCTCACGTTGCTGGGAAGTGAGGGATGGGGAGAGGTTCACTCCCTCTACGGAGCCGTCCTTCTCTTTGGTGCACAGGAGATCAGGGAGGGGATCCGACTCCTCCTCGGCCCCGTCATCGGTGGCCAGCAGGAGGCTCAGCTCCGTCCGCACAAAGTGGGGCTTGAGGCGGTTCACGTGGAGGACCTGGAGGGGGTCCCGTGGTGACTGGACGTCCACCAAGTACGTGACCTGGCTCTTCCGCTCAATCACTTTGAAGGGCCCGGTCCATTTATCCTGGAGGGCGCAGGGTTTCACGGGGGCCATGACCCATACCTGCTGGCCCGGCTGGAACTCGACCAGAGTGGCATTCTGGTTGTACCAGCGCTTCATCTCTTCCTGGCTCGCCTCCAGGTTGGCCTCGGCCATCTCTCGGAACTTCCTAGTCTGGTTTCGGAGGGTCAGGACGTATCGGAACACATCTCGGGGGTGGCCTCGGGGCGCCGCCTCCCACCCTTCCTTGACCAGGCTGAGGGGCCCCCGGACGGGGTGCCCGTAGAGTAACTCAAAGGGGCTGAACCCCAAGGATTTCTGGGGAACTTCCCGGTAGGCGAACAGGAGGCAGGGGAGCAGGACGTCCCACTTACGCCGGAGGTGCTCTTCCAGGCCCGCGATCATCCCTTTCAGAGTCCGGTTAAACCGCTCTACCAGGCCGTTTCCTTGGGGGTGGTACGGGGTGGTGAACTTATAGGACACTCCACATTGTTGCCACAAGGACGTCATGTATCTGGAGATGAAGTTCGTACCGCGATCGCTCACGACCTCGCGGGGAAAACCCATACGGGAAAAGATTCCCATCAATGCCCGGCCCACCACGGGGGCGGTGACGGTGCGCAGGGGTATGGCTTCAGGGTATCGGGTGGCATGATCCACCAGGACGAGGATAAAGCGGTGCCCTTGGGAGGTTGGGGGGGTCCAGGGGCCCCACGATGGCGATCCCGACCCGTTCAAAAGGGGTACTGACGACAGGGAAGGGTTGGAGGGGAGCCTTGCGCTTTCCTCCGCTCTTCCCACTGGCCTGGCACGTGGGACAGGACTTGCAGTGGGCTTCTACATCTGCTTTCATTCTGGGCCAGTAGAAGTGAGTCACGAGGCGTCTGTAGGATTTGTCCTGGCCCAAGTGGCCTGCGAGGGGAACGTCGTGGGCCAAGCCCAGGAGGAGGTCTCGGAAGCGTAGGGGTACCACCAGCACCCGGGCGGATCCTAGCTCCACCGACTTCTGCTTGCTGTACAAAAGGTCATTCTCCCAATACACCCGGTGCGTTCCAGTTTGGTCGCCCGCAGCCTGGGCCTCTGCTTGTTGCCGGGGCCCGACCAGGGAAGGACAGGTAGCCTGCTCTCGGCAGAACTCCTCTCGGGAGGGGCCCCCCTCGTGGCGCCACTGGGCCAACTCGGGCAGATCGCCTAACTCGGTGACCTGTGCGGAGTCGGAAGGTGGGGGTTCGTCACTGGCGACCGACCCTCCTTGTGGGGGGATGTAGGGACCCTCGGCGGGGACCATCCTGTCTTCAGTGGTCGGGGCGTCGTCGACTTCACCGAGGGGGGTCAGTCGGGCTGCCATGGATCGGGTGGTGGCGCACACCCACTCAGGGAGACCCATCATCCCTAGGTAGGTCTTGCGCTCGACTTGTTCCCCAGGAGACAGTCGACTGGCTGGGAGGTTCTCACTGCGACTTTCAGTTTACCGACCACCCCTCCCCATTCAAAAGGCAGCAGGGCTACCTTACACAGACTTTCCGTATTGTCAGCGAAAATTACCGGGCAAAAGACGTTGGGGAGGACCTGGTCTTCGTTGACCAAATGACTGAGGACACCGGTGATGCTGGCCCCGGTGTCACGGAGGGCTTCTACTTGGTGGCCATTGATCGTCACAAGCTGCCCATATTTCTGCGTGTTGGAGGGCAGGAGGCTTCCAGGGACCATTTCTCTATCTCCTAAGGATACTAGGGCCATGGCTGCGGGTTCCCACTCTACGGTCTCCTCAACCTCCTCCCCCAGTGCTACACTGGCTATCTGTCTAGCGGGGGGTGCTGCCTGGGTGGTGTGTGGGGCCATGGGGCATTCAGGGTCGTTGGCGTAATGCCCAGGCTTCTGACAACGGAAACAAGTGATGGTCACCCGGTGCCCCCGTCTCACGGGGGGGCCGGATACAGCTGGTGGGGGTGCCGGGAAAGGCGGAGGTTGGGTTTTCGGGGGACTGGACTGGGACTCTCTCTGCCCTCCCTGGTTCCCCCCCCCTGGAGGGGTGGTCCCTGACTGGCTCGGGGGTACTCTCCTACAGGGCCCCGGGAGACCCGGGTGTTGGTCCAGCGATCCGCCTCGACAGCTAGCTTTCTCGGATCCGTGAGCTTGCTGTCGAGCAGATGCTGGCGCAGTTCCACAAAGCAGTTCGCAGCCAGGTGTTCCCACAACATAAGGTCGGTTAGTTCTTCTAGGGTGGTTACCTTGCTGTCCTTGATCCACCCATCGAATGCGCGGCTGAAGAAGTTTACATACTCCACCCAGGTGGTGCCCGGGATCTTCCTGCAGTCCCGGAACCGCTGGCGGTACATCTCCGGGGTGAGGCCGTACCTTGTGAGGAGGGCCTCTTTCATGTGGTTGTAGGAGGTCTGCAGGGAGGTTGGTAGGTCAAGCAGGGTGTCTCTCCCCTCGCTCAGGAATCGTCCCCACAACCCGGCCCCCCAATCCTTCTGCGGGACCCGATGGGAGGTCATGGCGACCTCGTATGCCCTGAACCACTGTTGAATGTCATCGTTTTTGTAATATTCTTTGACCACATCCTTGGGGATGTGGACCTTCTGCTCCGCCGGGGAGGCCGCCTCTCGGTTCCCCGGGGGCCGCGCTTCTTCGCTTTTTGCTTTTAGCTCCATTTCCTTCAAGCTGCGTTCGTGCTCCAGTTGAAGTCTCCTTCCTTCGTGTTCCCATTGAAGTTTCTTCTCTTCTAGTTCTCCTTGCACTCGCATCTGTTCCACTGCTAGCTTTTTCTCGGCTAATTTCAACTCGCCCTCGATTTTGAGTTTGGCTAATTCGAGTTCGTGATGGCGACTTCTTTCTCTGTCTGCAAGTTCCTCCGGTGATATGCCCCCGTCTGGTACGAAGCTTCGCACCTGGTTGCTGCAGCGTTCTCCTTGGGAGGGTCCAGCTTCGTCGTGGGGCTCCACCGCTCCTTCTGGGCGGGGGGCTCCAGAATCCACCCAAGCTTGCAGTGCCTTCTGCATATCTTCTTTGGTGTTAAGACCAGTGGTAGCGATTTTGAGTTCTTTGCAGAATTGCTTCAGTTCTCTGTGTGTGTACTCCTCCAGTTGTTCCGCCTGGAACATGGTACTGGTGTCGTTTTCTGTGAGAACCACGGCGTTTCCTTCTGCCATCTTTGTCGGTAGTGCGTCAGCCGTTCACGGTACGATCTCTAGATTATGGGCCCGTATCCCGTCACTTGCCACCAATGTTAGAAGGCGACCTCAGAGGGGCCCGGAAGGGGCACTGACGAGCCTGAGGTCAACCCTCAAGGTATCGTAGCCGGGCACTGGCGGGAGACTCCTCGGGGGAGGAATCTCATATTTAGGATCGTACACTCGGCACCACACGACACAAAGAGACACCACACCGGGATTTCTTAAGAACAAATCTTTATCAGATCGGAGTCGTAGGATCTTTATGATCAGCAAGGCAAATATATACAAGTAGAGCACGGGCTCACAGAGTCTCGGGGGGGGGGGGGGTAGGAGGTAGCGGGACAGTCTTTGGGGATATGGATCAAATGCAGGGGCGTACCCGGCGCACAGCTCACAATCCTCGAGCTGGGGGATACGCTTGTCGTCGTCTGGGTCCGGCGGGACCAAGAAAGTCTGTGGGAGCCGCGAGTCACTCAGCAGGGCTCAAGCACAAGTCGGAGGTCTTACGATCTTTTCGGGGAGCCGCGAGTCACTCAGCAGGGCTCAAGCACAGGTTCGGAGGTCTTACGATCTTCAGGGAGCCGCGAGTCACTCAGCAGGGCTCAAGCACAAGTTCGGAGGTTTTACGATCTTCAGGGAGCCGCGAGTCACTCAGCAGGGCTCAGGTGTTTCCAAAGGCGAATCTGCCGGACAGTCCCAGAGCACCCCTTGTTATAGGACGACTCCTCTTTGATGTCCGGAGTCTGTGCAGGCAGGGGTCTTGTCACCTGGGGGTCGCTTGTCGGGGTTTCCTGCCATTGTCTTTTGATCCTTTCAGGGCCGGGTCGGGAGGAGTCCCAGCAGGCGTGGAGCCAGCCCTCGGGGAGGCCGGCGGGCCGATTGAAACCCACCTTCCCAGGGGAGCTCAGAGGTGCGATGGAAACTGCTCCTCCCTCTCTCATCCCAATGGGAGCGCGATGTCCCCCAGCCGGAGTGGCGCCTCTAGGCCAGGGTCGCGCTGGGGCCGGGCGGCCATCATGGTGCATGAAGTGGGCACGCGGGCCCGGTGTGGCCGAAAGGAGGAAGGCCACGGACGGGGAAGTCCGGGTCGGGTGTGTGTGTGTTCTGGTGGGAAGGATCGGCTAGGCCGTGTGCTCGGGGGCTGCGTGAGGTGCATGGGTCAGGTTATGTGGTGCGGGGACAGGGATGGCCATGCTACGAGGCCGGGTCTAACAGGAGCCGCCTGGCTCTTCCCTTCCGGTGCCTCCGACCCAGGCGAGGGTGGTGGTGGGCCGATCGCCAGCCTCTGCTGGCACGGCTCGGGGCCGATCCGGCGACGGACGGCTGAGGTGCAGGTGGAGCGACCCTCCCTCGTTGCCAGGTACCCGGTCCCGTGTGGCCGGGCTGAGGGGTTTGAAGACTTGCGTGGTCCCTCGCTGGTTACCCCGGGAGGGACCGGCGGCTGCGGGGCTGCCTGCTCCCGTCGCTCCAGGAGCCCCCTCCCTCGCCCCCGAGTGGGTGGGGCGAGCTCCCGGGCCGAGCGCCTGGCAATGTTTTTCCCCCCCACGACGGTGCTGTCTGACTCCCAGAGGGGAAGCCTTGAACGGGGCGCCCGAGAAGGGGGCCTTGCGACCGGTCCGCCCCGGGGCGCCTGGCTACATGCCGCGCGTGGCTGTCCGTGGTGTCCAACCGGCTGCCCGCGCGCACGTGCCTCGGGCGCCCTCCTCCGCGGCCGGCTTCCCGGCGAGGGTGAAACCCCTCCAGACGCGATCCGGGGAAAGAGGGGCGCGCTGCCGGGTACGCCAGGCCCCCCCTGCTCCGGCAGGGTTTGCCTGGCCTTCCCCGGCTCCCCCCCGAACACTCGGGCGTTTTCTTTCCGACTCCGACCTCAGATCAGACGTGGCGACCCGCTGACTTTAAGCATATTACTAAGCGGAGGAAAAGAAACTAACCACGATTCCCCCAGTAACGGCGAGTGAAGAGGGAAGTGCCCAGCGCCGAATCCCCGCCCGGCGGCGGGCGCGGGAAATGTGGCGTACAGAAGACCGACTCCCCGGCGTCGCTCAGGGGGCCCAAGTTCTTCTGATTGAGGCTCAAACAAGTGATGGTCACCCGGTGCCCCCGTCTCACGGGGGGGCCGGATACAGCTGGTGGGGGTGCCGGGAAAGGCGGAGGTTCGGTTTTCGGGGGACTGGACTGGGACTCTCTCTGCCCTCCCTGGTTCCCCCCCCCTGGAGGGGTGGTCCCTGACTGGCTCGGGGGTACTCTCCTACAGGGCCCCGGGAGACCCGGGTGTTGGTCCAGCGATCCGCCTCGACAGCTAGCTTTCTCGGATCCGTGAGCTTGCTGTCGAGCAGATGCTGACGCAGTTCCACAAAGCAGTTCGCAGCCAGGTGTTCCCACAACATAAGGTCGGTTAGTTCTTCTAGGGTGGTTACCTTGCTGTCCTTGATCCACCCATCGAATGCGCGGCTGAAGAAGTTTACATACTCCACCCAGGTGGTGCCCGGGATCTTCTTGCAGTCCCGGAACCGCTGGCGGTACATCTCCGGGGTGAGGCCGTACCTTGTGAGGAGGGCCTCTTTCATGTGGTTGTAGGAGGTCTGCAGGGAGGTTGGTAGGTCGAGCAGGGTGTCTCTCCCCTCGCTCAGGAATCGTCCCCACAACCCGGCCCCCCAATCCTTCTGCGGGACCCGATGGGAGGTCATGGCGACCTCGTATGCCCTGAACCACTGTTGAATGTCATCGTTTTTGTAATATTCTTTGACCACATCCTTGGGGATGTGGACCTTCTGCTCTGCCGGGGAGGCCGCCTCTCGGTTCCCCGGGGGCCGCGCTTCTTCGCTTTTTGCTTTTAGCTCCATTTCCTTCAAGCTGCGTTCGTGCTCCAGTTGAAGTCTCCTTCCTTCGTGTTCCCATTGGAGTTTCTTCTCTTCTAGTTCTCCTTGCACCCGCATCTGTTCCACTGCTAGCTTTTTCTCGGCTAATTTCAACTCGCCCTCGATTTTGAGTTTGGCTAATTCGAGTTTGTGATGGCGACTTCTTTCTCTGTCTGCAAGTTCCTCCGGGGATAGGCCCCCGTCTGGTACGAAGCTTCGCACCTGGTTGCTGCAGCGTTCTCCTTGGGAGGGTCCAGCTTCGTCGTGGGGCTCCACCGCTCCTTCTGGGCGGGGGGCTCCAGAATCCACCCAAGCTTTCAGTGCCTTCTGCATATCTTCTTTGGTGTTAAGACCAGTGGTAGCGATTTTGAGTTCTTTGCAGAATTGCTTCAGTTCTCTGTGTGTGTACTCCTCCAGTTGTTCCGCCTGGAACATGGTACTGGTGTCGTTTTCTGTGAGAACCACGGCGTTTCCTTCTGCCATCTTTGTCGGTAGTGCGTCAGCCGTTCACGGTACGATCTCTAGATTATGGGCCCGTATCCCGTCACTTGCCACCAATGTTAGAAGGCGACCTCAGAGGGGCCCGGAAGGGGCACTGACGAGCCTGAGGTCAACCCTCAAGGTATCGTAGCCGGGCACTGGCGGGAGACTCCTCGGGGGAGGAATCTCATATTTAGGATCGTACACTCTGCACCACACGACAAAGAGACACCACACCGGGATTTCTTAAGAACAAATCTTTATCAGATCGGAGTCGTAGGATCTTTATGATCAGCAAGGCAAATATATACAAGTAGAGCACGGGCTCACAGAGTCTCGGGGGGGGTAGGAGGTAGCGGGACAGTCTTTGGGGATATGGATCAAATGCAGGGGCGTACCCAGCGCACAGCTCACAATCCTCGAGCTGGGGGATACGCTTGTCGTCGTCGGGGTCCGGCGGGACCAAGAAAGTCTGTGGGAGCCGCGAGTCACTCAGC
>NC_140579.1:169348341-169618284 GCF_964204655.1 Triturus cristatus
GAGCTTGTCGTCTAGAATGATCCCTAAGGTTCTTGCGTGGTCTGTGGGTGTGTGTTTTGGTCCTAGCTCTCTCTGGCCTATTTGTCCTTGGCAGACCCTCCTTCTCTAACTCATCCCCAGCACTTCTTATTTGCCTAATTCTGCTCCTCTTCTCACACCCCGTACTACTTTCTCCATCCTATTTCCCTCTCCCTTTCTTGCCCCTCATTCCTTCTTCTTGACCTATCACGCTCACTTCACTTCTTTTCTCTAATCATTTTACTCCAGCTTGTGAGCAGTCACCTTGATCTCACTCTAACACAGTGGTTCCCAAACTTTTTTGACCTGTGGCTCCCTTGACCTAATTGGCAGTTGGCCGTGGCTCCCCACCATTATTTTCCCGGTGGGCGGGTGGGTGGGGATGTAAGCCCGACCGCGGTAGCACTTCCTGTTGTCTTCCTTAAATTAATTGGGATGCAATGAAGGTATTATAATCATATTTGTAACAAAATAAGAAGATAACAGTTTTTTTTTTTTTAAATTTATTTTTCTTTATTGCCATTAATAGGTACAACAGAATTGAACCATACATCATCATGAGTAATACCTTTATTGATTGATATCACATACCACACGCTATCCATTTACATTCCAAATTATACATTGAAATATATTTAAATCAAATCTCTTACAATGCCATCCATAGATCGCCACCCATTCTTCCCTCACCAAGACCCCCAATGGCTAGCACAGCGTCAAACCCTTAGTCACTCAAGTCTGATTCTGAGTCTTCAGGTGGTGGGGCACATATGTTTCCCCGAAAGGTATTCCAGTTACCCCATACGCGTTTCCATTTGCGTGCGCATCCCCTATTTATAAAAACTGCCTTTTCCGCTACCATGGTACTATCTAGATCTAGGGACCATTGCTGATGGGTGGGGGCCACCCGCGCCCCCCAGCGCTGTGCGATGTTCCGCTTGGCTAACGCGAAGGTCAGTGTCACCCACTCCTGCGCCGCGCAGCAGAGATCTGTTGGCTCCCACACATTAAGTATACATCTACGCAGTTCAGGGGAGACATCAACTCCGCAGACCTGGGTCACCGTGGTCGCCACTGCCCTCCAGTAGTGTTGAATGCTGGGACAGTCCCAGATGGTGTGATAGAATGTGCCTATAGATCTGCAGCCTCTAAGGCAAAGTGGCGTATCTGCCTTCCCTATTTTGTGAAGTGTTGATCTGGGGAAGTACACTCTGTGCAGTATTTTCAACTGCACAAGTTTTAGTCTGGAGGGGGTCGCAACCTCTCGCGGGGACGCAAGCGCCTCCTGCCAATCTTGCTCGTCCATCTCACCTATCTCCGCCTGCCATCTCTCCCTAAGGGTCTTTGTAGGGTCTTTCTGGTTATTAATCAGTTTGCGATATGTGAATGAGATCGCTTTTTTAGTTAGAGAATCAGTTAGCAAACGGTCCTCCAGAGGTGAGGACGCGGGCAGATCGCTTCCCGGAGGTATGGCCCTTGTAAGGGCATGTTTTATTTGTAAGTACCTATATTGCTCTGTCTCTGCCATCTGGTACGTGGATTGGAGTTGCGCAAACGTGACCACCTCCCCCTTTTTCCACAGGTCGCCCACCCTGGAGATGCCTATCAGATCCCACTGTTTAAAACCTTTGCTCTTACGTAGCTTACCAAACCGGGGGGAATCCCATAGTGGTGTATGTTGGGTTATCACCCCCTCCCACCCCAGTGCTTGCTGTGCTCTAAACCAGACCTGCACCGTATGGGCCGTAGGGCCGATCAGTTTGCCTATTTTTGATTTGTCATATAGGGCGCCCATTATTCCGTCCGCGCCCATCATGTGTCTGTCCATACGTAAAGCCGGTGTGTCCTGGGGGGCGTGTAGCCATTGGTTGATCACTATCAGTTGGGAGGCCCAATAATATAGATTGATGTTTGGCAGCCCAATGCCACCGTCATACCAGCTCCGCATTAGCTTACGTACAGCTATACGATGAGGTTTCCCTGCCCATAGCAGGTAACCCACCTCCGCCGCAATGGCTCTGAAATAGGAGTCGGGTATTGACATGGGTGTATTCTGTATTGCGTAAAGAAACCGGGGGGGGGCCATCATTTTAAACAGCGCCGCTCGCCCCAGCATTGTCAGCGGGAGGGAGTGCCAATTCCTCACATCACTCTTTAATCTCTGCAGCAGCGGAAGCAGGTTACGTTCTGTAAAGTGTGCATGGTTTGGTGTGATGTGAATGCCGAGGTATTTAAAACCATTCGACGCTATCTGTATTTCAGCCCCTCTGGGCAGGCGTGGGGGAGGGCCATTGAGTATATATAGTACAGATTTGTTCCAGTTAATGGAGTAACCAGAGACCCTGCCGTAGGAGGCGCAAATGTCTAATAGGCTATTGAGGGAGAGCTCTGGTTGTGTTAAATAGAATAGAATGTCATCTGCATAGAGGGAGATACGGTCCTCCCAGTCCTCTGTCCATTTCAGTCCTTTTACCACCGGGTCTGTACGAATCCATGCCGCAAGCGGCTCCAGCACTAACGCAAACAACAATGGGGAGAGGGGGCATCCCTGTCTGGTTCCCCGCCCCAGCGGAAAGTCTTCCGACAGTCGCCCGTTGACCGCTACCTGCGCCAGCGGCTGCGAATACAGCAGCTGTATCCATGCACAGATTTTGGGTCCGAACCCCAGGCGCTGCTGTACTGCGAAAAGAAATGGCCACTCTACCCGATCAAAGGCCATACTGGCATCTAGTGATAGAATGACCGCCTCTTCCTGTAGAGCAGGCGCACTAGCCAGTATACCGTGTAGGCGTCTGAGGTTCATCGCTGTGTTCCTGCCCGGCATAAACCCTGACTGGTCCGGATGTATGAGCGTCGCTAAATGGGGTTGCAGTCTAGTCGCGAGCGCTTTTGCCAATATTTTCGCTTCAGAATTGAGGAGGAAGATCGGCCAGTAGGAGGCACACTCCTGGGGGGGTTTCCCGGGCTTGAGTATCGCTATGAGTGTAGCCACCCTTTGGTCTCTCGGGAGCATCCCTTCCTCCAGACTGGTCTGGTACATTCTTAAGTGTGGTACCAGTGTGTCTGTCTCTGGTTTGTACCATTCCACCGGGATCCCGTTGGGTCCCATCGCTTTCCCGGTTTGAAGGCCTTTGATGGCCGCTGCGATTTCCTCAGTAGTGAGGTCTGCGTCTAGTAATTTTGCGTCTTGCGGGGTTAATTGTGGGAGCTGTATGTCCCGGAGGAATTCTAGATTCTCCTCAACCGTCGCTGTTGCCATAGGAGTGTACACCGTTTCGAAATGCTGCGCAAATGCCCGCATCTGGGTCAGTTATCGTCTCTCTGGTAGATAGCCGAAGGTGTGCCACCCAATGGCTGGCCCTCTCTTTTTTGTCTAGCTACGCTAGTAACTTACCAGCCTTGTCCCCAGCTACGTATATTGTATGGCGTGTTTTTGCGATCCGCGTCTTGGCTATCTCCCATACGTGGTCTCTATGTCTGTCGAGCTAAATGTAGGGCCTGGGTGTTGATGTCATTTGGATCTGCTGCATGGTCACTCTCAGCGCGGTCTACCGCTCGTTCCAATTCCAATACTTGTTGTGCCAGTGCTCGTTTATGTGCGGTGATCGTCGAGATGGCCTGTCCTCGTATAACTACTTTATATGCCTTCCAGAGGACACCTGGAGACTTAACTGTATGTGTGTTTTCCTGAAAGTAGTGCTTCGTGGTCTTGTGCATGGTTTTTCTAATCTGTGGAACTTTAAGGTACCCTGGGTGAATGGGGAAAATACGTCTTCTACCTCTGAGCTGTGAGGAGTATGTTAATAGTAGGGGTGAATGATCAGAGATGCCACTCGGGAGTGGTTTGACCTCTTGTATGCCGTCCAACCCTGTTTGGGTGGTGAGAAAATAGTCTATCCGGGAAAGACTATTGTGCGCTCCCGAGTGGTGTGTGTATTGATACTCTGAGGGATGACGCACACGCCAGACATCCACCAGGCCTAGTGCGTCTGTGAAATCTTGTAGGGGCGAAGAACCCGTTCCGTGACCCCGGGGGGGGACATCTATTGCGCGCGGCATCCATTACGGTGTTAAGATCACCTCCCACTATGAGCTCCCCGGGGGGCAGTTTCAGCAGGAACTTGCCAAGGGCCTTGAAAGCTAACGTGTGTAGTGCCGGAGGAATTTATAGCGAGCCAAAGTTAAAAACCCGCCCCTCCCATTGACAGGAGGCCGCCGCGAATCGCCCCTGATCATCAGTCCAGGTTGCAGTGAGGATCAGAGGGCAGGCCTTACGAAGCAGGATCCCAACCCCCCTGGAGCCTGATGTGAATTCAGAGTGGGTCACCATTTTGAAGCCCCATCTGTCCAATGCTTTGACTGCTGTACCTACCAGGTGCGTTTCTTGTATCATGGTGACAGACGGGGCGTGTCTTTTGAGATATTGCAGCACCAGGCCTCTTTTTATCTTGTTACCAAGGCCGTTGACATTCCAGGAGACCACTGTTAGAGGCGACCCCAGTGTATTCGCTTTGCTCGCTTGTGTCTTACAGGTAGTGTCTGTCATAGCCTTATGAGTTTGGTGACGAGGACATGAAGGCAAGTCTTAGGCAGCGACATACCTGGCGCGTGTAGTGACTCTTGTGTGACTAATTCCAAGAGATGTGTATAAGCTTGTGTGCCGAATGCGTAATAAGCAACTAAAGACATAAAACAAACTTCACTTAATGAAAAAAGAAAAAATGAAGAAAGAAAAAACCCCTTCTCCTCCCCCCTCCTTGCCTCCCTGCCTGACGGATTCTCAACTACCCGCCTCCCCAACAATGCAGAGTGCTTCAATCCCATTAAACAATACTTGCGTGCGGGGGGAGGAAGTCCGAGAAGCGCTTGGATGTCCCCCTTCTCAAAGACAAGTAACAAACTATTAGTCTTATCATGCGTGAGCATCGATAGAGTGCGTCGTGCCACTGGCATTCCGGTCATGCCGCTCGAAACCCAGCAGCGTTGGTCAATCTCCACGCCCACTTTATCCCTCTTGTTCCGATTCTTCCTGTGTTTACAGTTCGTCTTATGCTTACTACTGATTACGGGCCAGTCTGTACTTCAGGTCGATACTCAACAGTTTAAGGGCAAGGGACATCGCTGTCCAGCCGATGGTGCGGGGAGGCCTCCTTGTTGGTCTCGACAGTCCGATCGTCCACTTCGTTCCCCTCTGGGAGTCGTTGCATATGTCTTCCTCCCCGTCGAGGTCCACCTGCCCGTCGCCAGCTCTCTACCCAATCCCGTGCCTCCTCCGGTGTGTCGAAGAACCACGTTTTCCCTTCCGCCACTACTCTCAGCCTGGCCGGGAATAACATGGAGTACGATACTTCTCTGCTTCTGAGTTCTTTTTTGACCTCCATGAAGCTTCGTCTTCGCTTTGTGACTGCCGCGGTGTAATCAGGAAAAAAGGAGATAACCGAGTTCTGGACTCGCAACGGGGGAGCCACCCGTGCGGTCTGTAATATGACGTCTCGCTCACGAAAATTGAAAATATGGGCTAGGATAGGCCTGGGGGGTGCCCCCGGTTTAGGCTTGCCCCCCGGGACCCGATGTGCCCTCTCCACTGAAAAGGAGGAGAGCCCCCTGGGCTGAAGCTGTGTTTTGATCAGTTCTTCGACGTAAAGATCCATGGCTTGACTACCTTCGTTCTCCGGGACTTCTGTGATTCTTACATTATTGCGTCTAGAACGGCCTTCCTGGTCATCCAGTTTTGCCGCCATGATCTTGTTGTCAGCTTCCAATTGGCGAACCTTCCGTTGTAACTCGCCCGTGTCTGTCGCAAGAACGGTCGTCTTCTTCTCCACCTCGGTGACTCTAGTGGCCATTTTCTGAAAGTCCGCTCTCAGAAATGAGACATCTGAGGAGATTGATCCTACTGTGGTTTGCACATTCGTAAGGGCAGACATTATATCTTCAAGCGTGACTTTGGGCGACCCTTCAGATGTGTGGCCCGCTTCCGCTGGGGCCCGTCGCTCAGGCATTGCTGGAGAGTCTTTAGCGTATGCATATTTATCCAATTTGAGCTGCGAAGTCGTGCAAGGCCCTCTGCCCCCCATCTCTGGCTGATCACCAAGGTCTTTAAAGGCCTATATCCCACCACTGGGCGGTAGTTGCCGCCGCCTGCCGTGCGCCAACAGGACACACGCGGCCTGTCGGTTTTCCCAAGCACCCAGCTAGATGGGAGGTGGGCAGGATTATAGCCCCCTCAGGGCAGGTCTTCTCCGCGCGTATCCAGGCAGTGTGGGCCTGCTACAGGGTGAGGGTGAGGGTGAGGGCGGTGCCGCTTACACTCCCCTCCGGATATTCGGCGTCCTGTAAGGTCGATTCCTCCTGGGCTATGAATCACCACTGGCTGCCGCGTATCCTACCTGGCAGTCAATACTCCTGGGTTCAGTTATCTTTGATAGATCATGGATCTTGCCAAGTAAGCCCTTGCGGCATCCCCAACCAGTTGGCTCTCATGCCCCCCAGTTCTGCACTGGCCGCTTGCTCCCTGTATGTGCAGCGGGTTATCCAGTCCAGGCGGGCGCCCACACTGCCAGCACTCTTCAATGCCTCAGTCGACGCCGCCACGTCTGTCCGGCCACACTCCTTTCCGGCCCCGGCACAGAGGCCCAGACTGCTAGCCGGTGTCAAGATTACCTCTCCAGCGTCGCAATCCACGTGGTCACACAGCCTACACCTCGGAAGTCTAGTCCCTGCACTACGAGATATCTTGCAGGGCGTGTTGATGGTGGGGGCAGATCAAATGTGTGGGCCCCAATCTGTTACCATCCCAGCCGTGCAGCCGGCCAGCACCGTGCCCCTCAGCCCACCCCTCGGTTAGAGGGACTGCGTCGCCGCCTGTACTCGCCTCCTTCGTGGCTCCCCAGAAAGGGCAGGGTCGCGGTAGTCGAACCTGCACCGTAGCGCCGCAGCGTCTGGTGCGTCAGTCGCTAGGCCTTCGGTGACACGGTGATTCGTGCACTCCTCCGCCGGGCCTTACAGAAATCGAGGCCGCGGCTTCTTCCTGGTTGCTAGGCCGCTACACGTCCGCGGCTCTTGTCCCTTGTGCGACGCTGCTGCCGAGCCGCAAGCAGAATCGGAAGATGCCTCGTGTCTGCCGCTACACATGAATGTCTTTGAGGGCGGATTTCTTGCCGGATAGGATGTCAGATTGTGTGGGGAACTCGCGCTGGCCTCGGAGCTCCTTTACGCCGCAGCCATTTCTCTTGGTTGCAAGCCACGCCCCCGAAGATAACAGTTGTTTAATAAAAACTCGTTGCGTGTGAAACGATACAAGATTAATAGCCAAATATGTTTCCATGCAACTTTTTTTAACCACACAACAATAGTTCAAAAATTTCTGTATAATAAAATATCTTTTCAATGAAGAGGTAAAACAACAGAGTCCGAAATTTACCTTAAAAATCCTAGTGAGATGGATGTGCTTGTTTTTCCTTACATAGCACCGGAAATCTTGGAGTTATTTTTTAGATCGCAACACGCATTTCTTTTTCAAGGTTAATTTTTGCCCTATATTAAGACTTTATCACTGCAACTGCTGAGAAACCAGCTTCACAAAGGTACGAAGTAGCAAAAGGGATCAAAACATGCAGGGCTCTCTTGCTTATCATTGGGTATTCATCTCCAGCTTGGCACCAGAACTCAAGCAGTGACTGAGACTGGAACCTTACTTTCAATGCCGAGTCACTTGAAACATCAATAAGCTGTTCTGCTTCCTCATTGTTGAAATGCTGAGGTATCTCAGCATTGAAGGTGTCTTCTCACCCATTTTATTAGCTCCACTTCATCCTCTGGAAAATATTTATCAAGGTAAAAACGCAGTTGAGACAAATACAGAACAAAAACTGTCCTCAGTTCCTCCTTTAACACCATCTCATTCTCCTGCAGAAACTGGTCCAATGAAGGAAAACATTTATAGTCACCTTTGCTTACACTGCTTTTCCAAAGGATCACTTTTTTCTTAAAGCCTGAAACTTTGTGTGACAGTTGCAAGATGTTCGTATTATTGCCTTGCAAGGACTTGTTCAGTGCATTCAGTTTTTCAAATAGATCAGAAAGAAAAGCCGTTTGTATTAGAAAGTCTGCATCAATAAACTTGTCAGCAAAACAATGTTCATCATCATGTAGACATGAGTATATTTCATTCCTCAGCTCATACACTCTAAGCAGGGAGTTACCTAGAGACAGCCACCGAGAATTGCTGTGGAACAAGAGGCATGAGTGTTCCGCACCCATGTTCTCACACAGTTTAGCAAAAAATCTTGCTGTAGGAAGGTGGATATCTGACTATGGTTACCCCCAACTTTTTGCCTAGTGTCTAGCTGGTTTTTCGACTTAGTTGGCCTGAGATCCTGCCATCCAGGGTCTCAGGCTGTCTGCTCTCTCTTTAACATGGACTCCATGTACTTTAGGTGCATAACCCATTTGGATAGGATCACCTTATTGGCCCCTGTACAGTGTACCCTAGGTACCCAGGGCATAGGTGTACCCTAGGCCTACCAGGGGCTGCAGCATGTATTATGCCACCCCTGGCCTGGCCTTCCATTTTGACACAACTGGCTGATCACTCAGCTGGGGCAAGGTCGTGTAATCACCCCTTGCTTAGGTGTAGTATTCCTATACCTAACTTACATATAGACACATGTGTACCTATCAGTCACTCCTATGGCAGGCCTTAACAATCCTGGAGGCAGAGTGCTTGGTAACATGTGAGATGGTGCTCTAGCATGAGCTGAGCCTGTCTGCAGCTTCCGGAACCATGTCCTTATAGCTGTTCTATGATATAGCCTACCATATACTCTTAAAGTGCCTTATAATCTTAGACGGTTATGGTAACTATGGTTTGGCTTTATCGAAACATGTCGTGTAAGGTGTCTAACACTGTGGAATAATACCCCCATGCCATTTCTGGACATGAGGATATTATTCCCCCCTTCTAGAGGGAAAGACATGTTAAAATCATACTTCACTGTTAGCCTCTGACCAAAGCCTCAGCATCACAAAATGGATGCTGCTGCCACAGACACAAGTCTGACCTCCTGCTGCTGGGAGTGATCCCAGCCAGGGAGGCCTGGACAATAGGTTTCCTGCTTGGGGAGGTGCTAGCACCTCCCCAGACAGCCTTTAGTGTATTGGGGCAGGGTGGGCTGAAAGGAATGAGACATGCCTGGGGCACACAAGGTGTTCCTTGCATAGTCCAGTTCAAACCGGCGCTGGGGCACTCCAGCCCCAGCTCTGGCGCGAAACTGGACAAAGGGAAGTGGGTGTAACCACCCCCTCCCAGGTCCCACCCATAAGGCGTGACCTAGCAGGTATCCCAGCCCCCCAGATTAGTATAAGAGTGGGAGTTGGGCCTCAAGACTTTAGATTATCCTGAACCTGCAAAACTGAACAGAAACTCTGGACCTTCGACATTCGACGAAAGAAGAAGACTGAAGAATCTCCCTTGTAGCCAAGGAGTGGCTACCCTGTGCAAACAGGCACCATCAAGAGACTACCCTTTGCTTTGCCCACGTTCTACGAGGAACCGACTGCAGAGCCTGACCAGAGCCTTGACTTCCAGACTTCTCCGACCCTGATCCACATCGACAGCAAAGCTGAGATCCGTGGAGGCGACGAGCGACGTGGGACCGGCTACCTGGAAAAAGTGGCTAGTAACTTAAAGCGCAGCTTCTGAGGTACCCTCGAAGTTGTGCACCGGGGATTGAGAAGCCCCAACCCCAAGCACCATCTGCACCGAAGATCAGCCCCCCACACTCCACGAGTCCTGGGTGGGGCCCTTCAGCATTTTCCTGCTTGCCGCGTCTGTCCGGTTGCTTGCCTGCTGGCTAGTGGCCTTTGTGACGACGCACCCTGAAATCTTCTGCGCTGGTTTGGCTCCTCCAGACTGGCTCCCGCTTCTCTGCAAAGAAGCACCCCAGACCTTCCTCGTCTGCACCAGAAGCAAGTCCTTCGTTCTTCGTGGGTTCCGCTTGCCAAGGCTTGGTGAGTCCTAGTCCAACTTCGACGCCGCCGACAGCAAGAGCCTTCGTGGGACAGCTCGCCTCCTGGTCCTGGTCGTCCTCGACGCTTCCTGGTCCTCCTGGCTGCAGCGACAAGCTTCACCTTCACCTGCAATCTTCACGACATCGCCTGGTTCCTTCCTGGTTCCACGTGGTCACTGGCTAGTGACCTTGACTCTGTCCCTTCTGCTTGCAGGTTTCTTCTCTTCTTGATCCCAGCCTTGGGATCCACCGGACACTCTTCACTGACTGCCTGTCAGCATCTTTCTTCAGGCATCCATAGGAGTCGACGACGAAAACGACGCATCTTCACCCCTATGCACCCGCAGCCTGTGGGCTAGGTAACTTGGGTACTCCGGTGCTCATCAGGATAGTGACTATCCTAGTGTCTAGTTTTCAAGTCTCAACTTCCTAGCTACTCCGGAAGTGTCCTAAATCTACCGTTTTCTAAACTGTACTATTGCTATTGACTTTTACGCATTACGCGTGAGTGTTTCCACTCTGCACACGAATCCCGTGGGCCTCCCACTTCCTAACTAACGCTAGTGTAGTGTAGCCCCAGCGATTCCCTAGGCCTAGGCCTATTCTATTTCCGTGACAGTGGTTCTTATACCACTTACTTAGTATATGGTTTGCGTGGCCCCTAGGGCCTAACTGTATTACTTACCTGTGTGACTTAATGTATGCTTAAATAAGACTGTGTTGTACTTACCTCTAATCTCATAAAGAGTGCTGAGGGTTTGACTAGAATAAATACACTTTATTTTATATATATATCTGTTGTGGTGTCCTTTCATTTGGTATTCAAGGGATTATATATGGTATCACAGCTGGCTTCACATGCCATTCAGAGTTTAGCCTAAGACTGCTCTTGTCCATGCTACCACTAGGATAGCTGGTCTATAAGGTTGACTTTACAACCAATCACCATAAGGGTATTTGGACTGATATAAGGTGTACACTAGAACTAGTGACATCATACATCAGGCCAACTTCTCACATTGGTGAGCAGCGGTTGGGATCTGAGCTTGCTGTTGTAATACCATTGTAATCTTGAGATACTAAATTGAAAGATCACACAGATATTGTCTAGGTACATATAACATAGATTATAATACTTAAGTCCTACTGGACTTAGTAGTTGTAGGTTGAAGGGAGTAACACACCCTGACTACAACTACTAGAAAGGTTTAGTAGAAACAACTAGTGTAGGTAGGTGCACACACCACACCCTCACTAGACCATGTCTCTGAGAGGAGATCAAGTAGATGCTCTCTCAGGAGGGGCAGGTCTGCAGAAGACCCCCTCTAGATATGATACCTTAACATTCCAGGAGATGAGATACTTGTGTACCTCCAGAGGAATAAAACAGGGTGCAAACCCTACCCTCCTTCAGTTAAGACAACTCCTAGAGGAGTATGATACTCTTAGGGCATCTCAGGCAGGTACCCTAGGTACAGAGGAGGGTCTACCCACCACAGAGGAGTCAGATGGGCCTTCAGATGGGGAGGTAGACAGCCAGGGCCAAGTAGGAAGACTTAGCCAGGCTAACCTAGGTTTGCATGGGAGTTTGCATGGGGTCCCCCCATACAGACCCCCAAGTAGGCTTAACCAGAGAAGCAGGAGAGACAGATCCCCTTCAAGGGAATCCATCCACTCCCATGTCTCTAGCATCTCTAGTGTTTCCTCTCACAGGGGAATGACTTCCCCTGAGAGAAAGGAACATGAAGCCAGAATGAGGGAAGCTAATCTGAGGATTCAGAGGGAAGAACTTGCCCTTGCCAAAGAGAAGCTTGCTCTGGCTAGAGAGCAAAAATTGTGTGGGTCAGAACCCACTGGTGGCAGCAATATCCCTAGAGATAGGGATAGGTCTTATGACCATAGAAACCTAAGCAAGATAGTCCCCCCATATCAGAATGGGGATGACATCCACAAGTGGATGACTGCTTTGGAGAGGGCCTGCAAAGTACAGCAGGTACCCCAGAGTCAGTGGGCAGCTATCTTGTGGCTCTCCTTTTCTGACAAAGGTAGAGACAAGCTCCTCACAGTCAGTGATGAGGATGCAAACAATTACAAAGTCCTGAAGAGTGCTCTGATAGATGGGTTTGGCTTAACCACTGAGCAATATAGGTTGTTGTTCAGAGACACCCAGAAGACACAGACACAGGACTGGTCTGATTTTGTGGATTGTGCCACTAAGGCTTTGGAAGGTTGGTTAAATGGCAGCAAGGTGCAGGACTATACAGGATTGTACAACTTGATTATGAGGGAGCAGATCCTTAGTAATTGTCAGAACCAGCTTCTCCATCAACACCTGGTAGACTCAGATTTGACCTCTCCCCAAGAATTGGGAAAGAGGGCAGATAAATGGGTCAGGACCAGGATTAGGCCTAAGAATCAGGGTGGTGACCAAAAGAAAGATACCACCAAGCCTCAAGAGAAGGGTGGGGATAAAGCAAAAGAGAAATCTTCCTCAGGGCCCCAAAACTCCACACAGGGTGGTGGGTCCCAAGCTCCCTCCTCTACCACAGTTAAAAAGCCTTACTGCCATGTGTGTAAAACTCCTGGGCATTGGAAAACTGACAGCAGTTGTCCACAGGCTAAAAACAAAACTGTTCCTCCAACTACTCCGGTCACACCACCTATTACTGTCAGCAGTAATCCCCCAGGTGGTGGGAGTGCCCCCAAATATTTGGTTGGGTTTTCTTGGGGAACACAGGGGGATCCTGGCTTAGCCAATTCCCCTACAGCAGCGACTCTTGTCTGTGATGGTGGCATGGGGTTTGCCAACTTCACTGCCTGTCCCAACACTTTGGGTAGGTACAGACAGGAACCCTACATCAATGGTAGAAAAGCTGAGGCCTACAGAGACACTGGAGCTAGCATCACTATGGTGGCCCATAGGCTAGTTCCCTCTGAGCAGCTTTTGCCTGGTTTCTCATACCAGGTGACTAACATTGATGGCAAACAGAACAGTCATCCCATGGCAGAGGTATGTCTCAGCTGGGGAGGTGTCACTGGCCCTAAAAGGGTGGCAGTGTCTCCAACCTTGCCTGTGGACTGCTTACTGGGGAATGACTTAGAACTCTCAGCTTGGGCTGGAGTTGAACAAGACACCCATTCTAAAATGGTAGGCCTTTCAAAAAAGGGTAGTGGGGTTGTACCAGTCACAACCCCTGTCCAAGTAGATTTCCTCCCTGAAAAGGTTGGAAGGGCAGTGGTAGCCACAGCCCAGGCAAAGACAGACTCCCCTGTAGAGATTGGCAGAGCTGTGACAGTCACAGCTCAAACACAAACTGAGTGCCTCCCTGAAAAGGTGGGCAGGGCTGTAATGGTCTCAGTCCATACTCAGACTGACATAGGTGTAGTGAAGCCTGAAACTATGGATCACTCCACACAAACAGAGAGTAGTGGGGAGGAAGAAAAGTCTCCCTCTCCCCAGACATTAGGAAAAGGTCAGCCTCCTCAGGGATCTGACCTCACCCCTTGTGAAGGAACTGCCCCAGAGGTAGCCAGGCCTGGCCTGGCAGAGCCTCTGATGTCAGTGGCCCCTTCCAAGGTGGGACCCAGTCTGGTGCAGGTAGCCTGCCTCTCTCTACCCTGCCTCAGTCAGCCCAGGGCTGCAGAGGTCAGGGAGGCCAGTGGACCCCAAGAGGGCCCCTGTCCACAAGAACCCCCCCATCAAAAGAATGAGGATTGCCTGGCTAGTAGCCCTAGCCAGGTGATGGTTAAAAACATTCCTGAGGGATCCCCTTTACAGGTAGTTAGGGACCTCCCCCAGAGAGATTCTGTTGGGCACAGGCAAACCTGGGACCTTAGGGCCCCAAACCTGACCTGTCCCTCCAGTAAGCCCACAAAAGGGACCCAGCCTCCAGCTTTAGGTAGCCAGAGGCTGACCCTGAGAGCACAGTGCAACTCAGTGAAAGAAAGAAAGGCATCCATGGTGGAGGATGATTGGAGGAAGCTGAGGCCTCACTTTGAGGACACTCACTTCAGTACTCCATCTCAACACCAGCCTTTTACTTTGCAAAGACACACCAAAGGTAGTGATTCCCTATGGTGGAGACCCTATGATACCTTTAGGGTGAGGGATTGCTTAGTGGACCATGAGACAGGGGGTAACCATGCCAGTGCTGGTTCTTCCTTATATGGCCACTTAGGCAATAGAGGCTTACCTTGTCGAGGCCAGCCTTATCTCCTTTCGTTTGGGGGGGGGGGGTTGTGTAGGAAGGTGGATATCTGACTATGGTTACCCCCAACTTTTTGCCTAGTGTCTAGCTGGTTTTTCGACTTAGTTGGCCTGAGATCCTGCCATCCAGGGTCTCAGGCTGTCTGCTCTCTCTTTAACATGGACTCCATGTACTTTAGGTGCATAACCCATTTGGATAGGATCACCTTATTGGCCCCTGTACAGTGTACCCTAGGTACCCAGGGCATAGGTGTACCCTAGGCCTACCAGGGGCTGCAGCATGTATTATGCCACCCCTGGCCTGGCCTTCCATTTTGACACAACTGGCTGATCACTCAGCTGGGGCAAGGTCGTGTAATCACCCCTTGCTTAGGTGTAGTATTCCTATACCTAACTTACATATAGACACATGTGTACCTATCAGTCACTCCTATGGCAGGCCTTAACAATCCTGGAGGCAGAGTGCTTGGTAACATGTGAGATGGTGCTCTAGCATGAGCTGAGCCTGTCTGCAGCTTCCGGAACCATGTCCTTATAGCTGTTCTATGATATAGCCTACCATATACTCTTAAAGTGCCTTATAATCTTAGACGGTTATGGTAACTATGGTTTGGCTTTATCGAAACATGTCGTGTAAGGTGTCTAACACTGTGGAATAATACCCCCATGCCATTTCTGGACATGAGGATATTATTCCCCCCTTCTAGAGGGAAAGACATGTTAAAATCATACTTCAACTGTTAGCCTCTGACCAAAGCCTCAGCATCACAAAATGGATGCTGCTGCCACAGACACAAGTCTGACCTCCTGCTGCTGGGAGTGATCCCAGCCAGGGAGGCCTGGACAATAGGTTTCCTGCTTGGGGAGGTGCTAGCACCTCCCCAGACAGCCTTTAGTGTATTGGGGCAGGGTGGGCTGAAAGGAATGAGACATGCCTGGGGCACACAAGGTGTTCCTTGCATAGTCCAGTTCAAACCGGCGCTGGGGCACTCCAGCCCCAGCTCTGGCGCGAAACTGGACAAAGGGAAGTGGGTGTAACCACCCCCTCCCAGGTCCCACCCATAAGGCGTGACCTAGCAGGTATCCCAGCCCCCCAGATTAGTATAAGAGTGGGAGTTGGGCCTCAAGACTTTAGATTATCCTGAACCTGCAAAACTAAACAGAAACTCTGGACCTTCGACATTCGACGAAAGAAGAAGACTGAAGAATCTCCCTTGTAGCCAAGGAGTGGCTACCCTGTGCAAACAGGCACCATCAAGAGACTACCCTTTGCTTTGCCCACGTTCCACGAGGAACCGACTGCAGAGCCTGACCAGAGCCTTGACTTCTAGACTTCTCCGACCCTGATCCACATCGACAGCAAAGCTGAGATCCGTGGAGGCGACGAGCGACCGGCTACCTGGAAAAAGTGGCTAGTAACTTAAAGCGCAGCTTCTGAGGTACCCTCGAAGTTGTGCACCGGGGATTGAGAAGCCCCAACCCCAAGCACCATCTGCACCAAAGATCAGCCCCCCACACTCCACGAGTCCTGCGTGGGGCCCTTCAGCATTTTCCTGCTTGCCGCGTCTGTCCGGTTGCTTGCCCGCTGGCTAGTGGCCTTTGTGACGACGCACCCTGAAATCTTCTGCGCTGGTTTGGCTCCTCCAGACTGGCTCCCGCTTCTCTGCAAAGAAGAAGCACCCCAGACCTTCCTGGTCTGCACCAGAAGCAAGTCCTTCGTTCTTCGTGGGTTCCGCTTGCCAAGGCTTGGTGAGTCCTAGTCCAACTTCGACGCCGCCGACAGCAAGAGCCTTCGTGGGACAGCTCGCCTCCTGGTCCTGGTCGTCCTCGACGCTTCCTGGTCCTCCTGGCTGCAGCGACAAGCTTCACCTTCACCTGCAATCTTCACGACATCGCCTGGTTCCTTCCTGGTTCCACGTGGTCACTGGCTAGTGACCTTGACTCTGTCCCTTCTGCTTGCAGGTTTCTTCCCTTCTTGATCCCAGCCTTGGGATCCACCGGACACTCTTCACTGACTGCCTGTCAGCATCTTTCTTCAGGCATCCATAGGAGTCGACGACGAAAACGACGCATCTTCACCCCTATGCACCCGCAGCCTGTGGGCTAGGTAACTTGGGTACTCCGGTGCTCATCAGGATAGTGACTATCCTAGTGTCTAGTTTTCAAGTCTCAACTTCCTAGCTACTCCGGAAGTGTCCTAAATCTACCGTTTTCTAAACTGTACTATTGCTATTGACTTTTACGCATTACGCGTGAGTGTTTCCACTCTGCACACGAATCCCGTGGGCCTCCCACTTCCTAACTAACGCTAGTGTAGTGTAGCCCCAGCGATTCCCTAGGCCTATTCTATTTCCGTGACAGTGGTTCTTATACCACTTACTTAGTATATGGTTTGCGTGGCCCCTAGGGCCTAACTGTATTACTTACCTGTGTGACTTAATGTATGCTTAAATAAGACTGTGTTGTACTTACCTCTAATCTCATAAAGAGTGCTGAGGGTTTGACTAGAATAAATACACTTTATTTTATATATATATCTGTTGTGGTGTCCTTTCATTTGGTATTCAAGGGATTATATATGGTATCACAGCTGGCTTCACATGCCATTCAGAGTTTAGCCTAAGACTGCTCTTGTCCATGCTACCACTAGGATAGCTGGTCTATAAGGTTGACTTTACAACCAATCACCATAAGGGTATTTGGACTGATATAAGGTGTACACTAGAACTAGTGACATCATACATCAGGCCAACTTCTCACACTTGCCTTCAATGGTCTTGTTTTAATATAATTTACCACTTTGATGACTATTTTCAGAATACCATGCAGTTCTTTACTGAGGTTTCCTGCTGCCAGTGTTTCTCTGTGAATTATGCAGTGTGTCCAAACAGCATTAGGCGCTTTAGATCATATGCGAGCTTGAAGTCCTTGGTAGCATCCTGCCATTGAACGGCCCCCATCTGTACAAACTCCAACACATCTCTCCCAGTCAATTAGATTCTGTTGCATAAAATCATCCACAACCACATACAAGTCTTTACCTGTAGTTCCACCTTTGATTTCTTTACAGAACAACAAATCCTCAACAATTTGTTTTTCGTATAGAAACCTGACATAGCAAATAAGATGGGTGTCTTTGTGGTTGTCTGTTGCCTCATCCAGCTGGAGTACAATGTCTTTGCCTCTTAGATTACAGATGAGCTGATCGTTAATATCTTCAGCCATATCATTTATCCTCCGGCTGATAGTATTATTAGAAAGAGGCACTTTCAGCAGCTGTTTACCCGCATCTTCGCCTAGCATGATTGTTACCATATCAACAGCAGCAGGCAAAATCAGCTCTTCTGCAATTGTGTGGTTTTTTTTACTCTGTGCAACTAGATAGGCCACTTTATATGAAGACAGGAGGGCGTTACTATTAATTTTGGTTTGTTTTGAGAAAGTGGACTTTTGTAGTTTGGCTTCTGCAACTTTTCTTACAAAAAATTCCCTTGGCTTTCCAACCACATTTGGGTGAAGACTTTCAAGATGACGCTTAAGTTTACTTCGAAGCATGGATTCCCGAGCCAAAACTTTTAAACAGATTGCACATTGAGGACGGTCCTCATTATTAACCTGAACACATGTGAAACCATAATCCAGATACCTGTCATCGTACTTTCTGTACTTGGCTTTTTGTTTCCCGTCCTCTTTTTTGTCAGAAGAACCTGCAACTTCACTTTGCTCAGACAAACGTGAACTTGGCATTAGAAATCTCTTCTTTGTCAATCAGAAAGATGGGAATCAGTTCCTCTCGTCTTAATTATTCAGATGGAGAAGAGAAGAATTTACAAAAATGTATAAGAAAGGTCTTTCTATCTGTAAAGTTCCCGGTCGTCTTTTCTTTTCCTTTGCTGAAGTATTTCCAGGTTTCTTGTGGGTCTCATCCACAGTCTCCACGGAATAATAAGCCTGAAGTACAAAACATCTAGGTAAGACAAGTATAAGTAGAACTAAAGTTATTCTCTGCCTAATGATGGATCTATTATTTCTGTTATTTTGCAATAGTAGCCCATGATGATGGTGACCATTTGGACTTCTTATTGGTACCCCGCACAGACTGAATGAGCATTCAGTTTTTTAATGAAATCTAAGATCAAATAAAATGGCAAATGGAAGGTTTGCTGCAATTTAGTGCAGCGGTTGCAACCAACAATAGAAAACATGAGCAACTCTGACTTAGTTCATATAAGCAAGGTTTAAACCCCTGTGAAATCAAATAGAAACACATTTGGCCGAAACTAAATAAAATGCTGTACTTTTGCATGCATCAATGGGAAAGCAAACAAGAACACATGGGATGAATGAGGATCCACATAAATTTGCATACATTTCCACACATCGTGGGTCAGGAGAAAATGTTCCTGCATATTTCTTGGGTTACGCCCGGTCAGAAACTCATCAAAGCTGCAGTGCTAGAAGCACGTCAGGTGAGCAGATAGCAAGGGAGCAGTCCACAGTGCACCTCTATCCCACAAAGGGCACCTAATATCAAACAGGCTTTGAAATCCTGATCACAACCACAGTATGACTAAGTGGCTAGTATTGTAGGATTTAAGTCTAAGATCGGCATGGAATTTGATTAATAATTAATAAACAGTGCTTCAGGCATCAAAGGTTGCTAAGAGTATAATAACATCTAATGTGCAAAATGTTTCTACTATCATTTGTATTGCTTTCACGTCGCCCTGCCTCAAGTATACCATCAGAGCTATATTTCCTTGTAACAATGAGTATCCATCCTCATGGTGACCATGGATGTGCATCACCGAATCAGAATCAAATCAAAGCTTCCAACAGTTCATGATGAATATGGGCAAAGCGTACCGCACAGCGTGGTACAGTTTGTTCCCCTGTGCCTCACTAAACCCTGAAATAGCCTTTTATTTTTTTTACAACTATAATTATGGACATTGTATTGATAACATTGCAGACAAGAATCCTACCTGTCCTAGGACCTTGATTTCTTTAGTTTAACTGGCTCTTTACAGTACAAATAATGCTGGTGATATGGGTGTAAAACGGAGGTTGGGCATTTGATTAATAATTAATAAAATGCCATGCTGATCTTCTGCCCAACCTCCATTTTACACCCATATCATCAGCATTATTATTCATAATGGCACGGGATTGGCTTATATTCGAGTCATTGTATGTCTGACAGGAGTAGAGTGAGCAGGAATTATTATCTCTTCTTGTAAAAACTGTAAGACACTCTCCTTACTTGCGTAACCTATTTTAAAGAAATAACATTGTGGCTTGCGGATATTGAGCTGCTCCCTATGTGTGGTTGTGAGAAGTTGGCCTGGCATATGCTGGTCACTAGTTATAGTGGCCACCTTGCACCAGTCCAATTCGACCCTTATGGTAGATAGGTTTAAGACAACCTTTTAAAGAAAGCTGTCCTAGTGGTAGCTGTGGAGAGCAGCCTTCAGGCTAAGTCTCAGAGGAATGTAAAACAGCTTGTTTTACCTTATAATCTCTTGAATTACCAAATGAAAAGGACACCACACAGGTATATATATCAAATATATATGTATTTATTTCTAGACACACTCTACTAATCTCTTTATGAGATTAGAAGTCAGGAACATATGCAAATATCAACGTTTCACAATAAGTTAAGCACAAATATGGCTGGGGCCCTAGGGGCGTACCAAACCATATACTAATAAAAGAGGATTAGGAAAGTCGACTTGCAAGGGGACAAGGCCTAGGGCCTGTAGAATCGCTGGGGCTTCACTAATCCACCCAATGCAGGTAAGTAAAAGACCCACAGGAGACGCGTACAGTGTGAGAACACAGCCGCGGGTTCCCTATTGATTTCAATAGAGCAAGTCGCGGTTGGATTTTTAAAGTTCAAGGGTACTTCTAGAGAGTCTACAAGCAAGCCACTTACAAGGTAAGTAGTTCGAGGGTCAACACCCACAGGAGCACCGGAGTGCACGAGTTACATCACACAGGGAAGCCGGGTGCATAGGTGTCTTTTGGTGTCGGGTCGCGTCGTTGTTTTCTATGGAAGCCGAAGAAGTTTTGCTGCTTGTGAAGACTGGAGAAGTGTCCGGTGGAATCCAAGGCTGGATTCAAGAGGAAGAACACCTGAAAGCAGAAGGGACAGTGTTCAGTCACTTGCCAGTGACCCGGGGCCAGGAATATGGATGCCCACTGAAGTCGGGTGATTTCAGGTGATCAAGGGTGTTTTGACTCTTCAGCCACGAGGTCCAGGAGGCGGCGTCGACGACGACCAGGAGCTGGATTCGGAGTGTCCCACGAAGTCTGCAGCTTACTGAGGTGTCGGCAACCGGATTGGAGCCAACAAGCCTTGGCAACAGCAAGTCTCGTGGAAATCGAAGAAAGTCAGCGGTGCAGGCCAGCAAGGTCTGAGGGACTCATCCAGCAACGGTAAGTCAGGGCAGGCCTGAAGCAACTAGGGGAGCCCTTTGGTTCGATGAAGTCTTCAGGGGACCCACAAGCCAGCCGGCAAGGGATCGCGAAGACGCCTCGTGAGGATTCACTTCACAGGAGCCCACGGTCACTCGGGACGAGGTAGGCATCTGATTTTCGAGGGAAATCCTGCTGGAGGCTTGGATCACACGTGGTTCAATGCACAAGTTCGTAGAACGTCGTGAAGGGGTTGCACTCGACAATAGTGCACGGTACCCGGGTATTGCTGTTCCTCGTCACTCGTGGGGTCCACTCGCCTCATCTCTGCTGAGGACTCACAATCCGCTTCCGGGGCTGCAGGGACTTCGGACTCCGGCGGGAGCGGGAAAGTTTGCGACCGTTGATTCAAGTTTTTGGTGCCTGCCAAGCAGGGGAGGCACTCCTTGACTCCAAGGGAGCTTCTTCCATCTTCCAAAGGTAGTTGAACGTCAAAGGGCCAGGATTCTTCTTGTAGAGCGTCGCCCAGGGATATCTGATTTGCAATGGCAAGGTTTCCCTATTTTATACTAAAGGAAAGGGAGGGACTAACTCTACGACCACTCCTCTGGGAGGGTCAGGGGAGTGGGTGGTTACACCTACTTCCCTTTGTCCAGTTAAGCGCCAGAGCAGGGGCAGGTAGCCCCTGAACCGGTTTGAGCTGGCATATGCACAGAGGTGCCTACTGCTCCCCCAGTGCAGGACTTCAAAGCACTCTAAGAGTGCACCCATCCAGCCCCAATACACTAAATCCTGTCTGGAAGGTGGGGACACCTCTCTGTGACAGGATGCCTATTGTTGGGCCTCCTTCACTGTGAGTTTCAGTCAGCAGCAGGAGGGCAGCCCAGTGTCTGTGCTGGTGGCATCCATTTTGTGATGCTAGGGCTCTTTCAGTTTTCTACCGTGTTTCCACAGTGGGTATATGTCGTCCCCTCTAGAAGGGTGGGATCATGCTCCCACACCAGTTACTGGTGTGGGGGTATGATTCCAAGTTGTTTGACACCAAACATGACATGTTTTGATGCAGTCATTCCAAAGTTTGCATTTACCGCTAGGTTCTAATGCCCTTAAGAGTATATGCTTTAACGGCATCCACAAACAGCCACAGAGAATAGACTCTGCCAGCTGCAGAGGGGCCCTGCTCAGGCAGAGGCACCCCCTCACATTGTAAACCAAGCACCCTGCCCTCAGGATTGATAGGGCCTGCCTTAGGGGTGACTGATAGGTTTATATGTGTGTGTATGGTGAGATATAGGAACCTATACCTCTGTGAGGAGTGCTAACACTACCTCACCCAGGATGCAGTAGCAGGCCTGTGGTGTCAGATTTAGTCTGCTTCCCAGGGGTGGCATAATACATGCTTCAGCCCCTGGTAGGCCTGTGAAGTACCTATGCCCTTGGTACCTAAGGTACCATATACTAGGGGCTCATAAGGTACCACAGTATCCAATCACTAGTGCATCTAATATGCACTCCAGTTTGTTTAGAGAGAACAGAGAGATTGGGGCCCTGATTAGCAGGGACCCAGCCAGACTATAGCCAGAAACCAGTGTAAACATCAGAAAAAAGGGGGGGGGCAACATAAGTGCAGATCCTACCCTTCTACACAATTCCCCCCCCCCCCAAACGCAGGGACACTAAACTAACCTTGACCAGTTGAGTCTTCATGTTCTAAGTGGAAATACCTTGAGAGTCCATCTGCATTGGCATGTTGGGTCCCAGGTCTATGTTGCACTGTATAGTCCATCCCCTGTAGGGAAATGGACCACCTTAGCAGTTTAGGATTTTCACCTTTCATCTGTTTGAGCCATAGGAGGGGCTTGTGGTCTGAACTATGAAGTGAGTGCCAAACAAGTATGGCCTCAGCTTCTTCAGGGCGGCCCACACCACAGCAAAGGCCTCCCTCTCTATAGCTGACCAACGTTTCTCTCTAGGGGTCAGCCTTCTGCTTATAAAAGCTACTGGCTGATCTTCACCTTCATCATTCAGTTGAGACAGTACAGCTCCCACACCCAGCTCAGAAGCATCTGTTTGGACAATGAACTTTTTTGTGTAGTCTGGACTCTGTAAGATGGGGGCAGTGCACATGGCCTGCTTTAGGTCATCAAATGCCTTTTGACAGCTAGCTGTCCACTGAACCTTCTTTGGCATTTTCTTTGAGGTAAAATCATTTAAGGGGGTCACTATAGATCCATATCCCTTAACAAACCTCCTATAGTACCCAGTCAGGCCTAAAAAGGCTCTCACCTGTGTCTGGGGGGTTGGAGCTACCCATTCCATGATGGTTTGGATTTTGCTCTGCAAAGGTTGAACCTGGCCTCCACCTACAAGGTGGCCCAGGTACACAACCTGACTCTGCCCTATCTGGCACTTACTGGGCTTGATAGTGAGGCCTGATTTTTGCAGGGCCTCCAAAACATTTCTGAGGTGGACCAGGTGATCCTGCCAGGTGGAACTAGAGACAGCAATATCATCTAGATAAGCTGAGCAATAAGTTTCCACACCTGTCAGAACTTTGTTCACCAACCTCTGAAAAGTGGCAGGTGCATTTTTCAAACCACAGGGCATCACCACAAAGTGGTAGTGCCCACCAGGGGTTGCAAATACTGTTTTGGCCTTGGCATCATCAGCTAACTCGATTTGCCAGTAGCCAGCTGTTAGGTCAAATGTACTCAAATATTTGACTGAGGCCAAAGTATCAATGAGCTCATCTGCCCTGGGAATTGGATAGGCATCAGTCCTGGTGACTGCATTGAGGCCTCTGTAGTCTACACAAAACCTCATTTCTTTCTTACCACCCTGGGTATGAGGTTTAGGCACAAGGACTACTGAACTAGCCCAAGGGCTATCTGAAGGCTCAATCACACCTAGTTCCAACATTTTCTGGACTTCAATCCTGATACAGTCCCTGACATGGTCAGGTTGCCTATAGATTTTACTCTTGACAGGCAGACTGTCTCCAGTGTCCACCTCATGGGTGCACCAGGAAGTCTTACTAGGCGTCAGGCTAAACATATGTCTAAACTGCTGCAGAACTTATCTGCACTCAGTTTGCTGATGATCAGTGAGGCTGCTTGCCAAAGCAACACCATCTACTGACCCACCATCAGGGTTCTGTGAGAGCAGTTCTGTTCCTCATCAGTTGCCATGAGCAAGCCCATGTCAGCCCTGTCAACATATGGTTTCAATCTGTTGACATGGAGCACCCTAAGGGGGCTCCTGGGAGTTCCAAGATTCACCAAGTAGGTGACTTCTCCCTTTTGCTCAACAATTGTATGGGGGCCACTCCACTTGTCTTGGAGAGCTGCTGGGGTCACAGGCTCCAACTCCCACACTTTCTGCCCTGGCTGGTATACAGTCAGCACAGACTTTTGGTAATGCCAAGCTTTTTGTAGTTCTTGGCTTGCCTCCAGGTTTTTGGTTGCCTTCTTCATGTACTAAGCCATCCGGGAGCGGAGACCAAGTACATAGTCCATCACATCCTGTTTGGGAGGTTTGAGAGGTAACTCCCAGCCTTCCTTCACCAAACATAATGGACCTCTTACAGGATGCCCAAACAGAAGTTCAAAAGGGCTGTAACCAACCCCCTTCTGTGGAACCTCCCTATATGCAAACAGAAGGCAGGGAAGTAAAAGGTCCCATTTTCGCCTAAGCTTTTCTGGGAGGCCTTTAATCATTCCCTTTACAGTTTTGTTGAACCTTTCAACTAACCCATTGCATTGTGGGTGATAGGGAGTAGTGAACTTGTAGTTTATACCACACTCCTTCCACATTGCTTTTAGATACCCTGACATGAAGTTGGTACCTCTGTCAGATATAACCTCCTTAGGGAAACCCACTCTAGAGAAAACTCCAATGAGGGCTCTTGCCACCACAGGGGCTGTGGTGGTCCTGAGGGGAATTGCTTCTGGGTACCTGGTGGCATGATCCACTACCACCAGGATAACCCTGTGCCCAGATGCTGTTTGAGGGTCAAGGGGACCAACAATGTCAATCCCTACCCTTTCAAAGGGTACCTCCACCACAGGTAGTGGTATCAGGGGGGTCTATGTTGTGCCACCTGACTTGCCACTGGCTTGGCAAGTGACACAGGAGCGACAAAACTCCTTTGTGTCCTCTGACATGTGTGGCCAATGAAAATGTGGAACAAGCCTGCCCCAGGTCTTGTTTTGGCCCAAGTGTCCTGCTAAAGGGATGTCATGTGCTAGGGTCAAGAGGAACACCCTAAACTTCTGAGGTATTACCAGCCTCCTGGTGGCTCCAGGGGTAGGATCTCTAGCCTCAGAATATAGGAGTCCCTCATCCCAATAAACTTTATGGGACCCACTAGCACTCCCAGCAGCCTCAGCAGCAGCCTGCTGTCTGAGGGGTTCAAGAGAGGGGCAGCACTGTTGCTCCTTACTCAGATCTTCCCTGGAAGGTCCCCCTGCCCCCAAGTACTCAACCTGATCAGGCTCAAGTCCCTCTGGGGCAGTTCCTTCTTCAGGATCTGCTTCTCCTCCCTCAGGAGGCGAATCTGAGTCAGAGGGGAAGGCACTCACTTAACCCTACTGCTCCTCCTCTTGGGTAGCACCTGGTCCATACTTTCAGGATCCAGAGCTGGTTCAGTTTGATGCTTTATGGCTTGTGACCTGGTCACAGCAAATACCTCTGAAGGTATGCCCAACATCTCTGCATGAGTCCATAACTCTACTTCAGACCAGGCTGAAGCCTCTAGATCATTGCCCAATAGACATACGACAGGGAGGTCTGCACGGACTACTACCTTCTTGAGGCCAGTTACCCCTCCCCAGGAGAAATTCACAACTGCCAGAGTATGGTTGGTCCTGACATTGCTTGCATTGGTAACCTGGTACATTTCACCCAGGAGGATCTGCCCAGGGTCCACAAGATCCTCTGCCACCATGGTGACACTAGCACCTGTGTCCCTGAATGCCAAATCCTGATTGCCATTTATTACAGGCTGCTGTTTGTATTTGCCCAGATTAGTGGGGCTCACTAGGAAGGACATGTCAGTGTCTCCATCACAAATCAGCAATGCCTGAGTGGGTACTCTGACTAGGCCAGGGTCCACTTCAGAACCCAGGCTCAACCCTAATACACCCTTATTCTGATTACCACCTCCACCAGTAGCTGCACTAAGGGGAACAGTTGCCTTAGATGCAGGAGTTATGGTGGTCTGGTCTTTGGACTTGGTACAATCAGAATTCCAGTGCCCTTTCTCTTTACAGAATATGCACCAGGGCTTCTTTTGGCCTTTTCCCTTTGTAGACTGTGAATCCCCATCAGATGCAGATTTTTGGGGCCCTTGTGAAGACGTCTGTTTTTTTTACTTATCCCTGCCTTTCTCAGAGCCTTTAGGATCCTGCTTCTTAGTGTCACCCCCTTGGTTCTGGGTTTTCTGCCTCACCCTGGTTCTGACCCATTTGTCTGCCTTCTTTCCCAATTCTTGGGGAGAGGTCAGATCAGAGTCCACCAGGTTTTGATGCAACAACTGTTTTTGGCAATTATTAAGGATCTGTTCTCCCATCATAAGATTATACAATCCCTTAAAATCAGTTACTCTACTACCAACCAGCCAACCCTCCAGAGCCTTGGTTGCACAATCTACAAAGTCTGTCCAGTCCTGATTCTGTGCTTTCTGGGTGTCTCTGAACTTCAACCTGTACTGCTCAGTGGTTAAGCCAAACCCATCTATTAATGCACTTTTCAGGACATTATAGTCTTTAGCATCCTCTTCTCTAACAGTGAGGAGCTTGTCTCTACCTTTATTTGAAAGGGAGAGCCACAGGATTGCTGCCCACTGTTTCTGGGGGGCCTGTTGTACTCTACAGGCCCTCTCCATACCAGTTATCCATTTGTGGATATCATCCCCACTCTGGTAGGGAGGAACAACCTTGGACAGGTTCCTATGGTCTGGAATATAATCTCTGACTCTAGGGACACTGTTGCTGCCACCAGGGGGTTCTCACCCCTCTTTTCTAGAAGCTTTCTGGAGCTCAAAGGCTTCTTTATCTAATGCAAACTGCTTGGCCTTAAGGGAAAACCTTGCTTCCTCATACTGCAGCAGTTTGTACATTCTTTCAGTGGAGGTCTCTCTTCTATTAAAGTATGAGCTCCTCTGATGGACAGATTCTCTGCCAGAGTGATATGAGTGGTCAGAGTCCCTAGAAAGGGACCTAGGCCTCTCCTCCACCCTGTCAGTTCTCTTAGGGAGAATTCCCCTGTCCTTTTCAGACCCATGTGGGTCTGGCCCTTCAATCATAGAGTCCTGGTCATCTTGATTTTCATCATCTGATCCAGACACTGTAATTGACCCACTCCCTGATTCAGATCTGTTAGCTCCTAGAGCCAACATCAGATCATCTGCTGTCAGCAGATCTATCAGGCCTAGTGTGGAGGGACTCTGTCCTAGCTTCAGGTGTCTTGCAACACACATGGCTTTCAGGTCAAAGAAGGTCTTGTCCTTATACTGAGGCTGGGTGGACCCACTGGCTCCATCCCTTTGTGGACATTCTAGTGTTGTGCAGTGTTGTACTACCTAAACTAGTTTGTGGCCTACTGATCCTAGCTTGAGCTGTAGCAAGGGTGTGCTATCCCTTCACAAACAACTTTAAGTTCAGTAGAATTTATTGATACTAAGCTTGACTTTATATGTACCCCAAGTACCTTTAGTGGTTTTCAGTTAGTAATTAAAATAGAGATTTACTGGTAAAACAATGGCAAGCTGGAATCCCACACGCTGCCCACCAATGTGAGAAGTTGGCCTGGCATATGCTGGTCACTAGTCATAGTGGCCACCTTGCACCAGTCCAATTCGACTCTTGTGGTAGATAGGTTTAAGACAACCTTTTAAAGAAAGCTATCCTAGTGGTAGCTGTGGAGAGCAGCCTTCAGGCTAAGTCTCCGAGGAATGTAAAGCAGCTTGTTTTACCTTATAATCTCTTAAATTACCAAATTAAAGGACACCACACAGGTATATATATCAAATATATATGTATTTATTTCTAGACACACTCTACTAATCTCTTTATGAGATTAGAAGCCAGGAACACATTCAAATATCAACGTTTCACAATAAGTTTAGCACAAATATGGCTGGGGCCCTAGGGGCGTACCAGACCATATACTAAACAAGCATTTACAATGCAACGGTCTCGGCATTGTTAAAGTTAGAGCTATTGGCATTGCTCATGACATTATTTTTGTTTGTTTTTGTTTTTAAAACATTTATAGAAACAGCATTGTTATTTACAATGTCAATAGCTTAATCACTCTCAAATTAGTATGGACACTCCCTTGAATTAAAAATGTGCAGAAAGAGCCCATTTTGGAACTGCCAAAGACCCGAATGTGTATTTGTCCGAAGACATATGGTTTGGATTTGGTAGCAAACATCTGATGCCAATATGCAGTCTGAGTTCAAAATGTACAACTGGCAGGCAGTGGCGGGCATTTGTGAAATCACTCTGCCTTTATACGTCGGATTGAGCAGCCATGAATCCGATGACTACATCCGAATCTGAAATACAAATTGTGAAAAGCATGTCATTCATATGATTTACTCTGGTGTTGGCCTTTTACACACTATTATATGCTCATAATTATAGACAATATGGATAGGTATATAACACTTTCTCCTTATATTCAGCTTCCTGTAAGAAAATGGAGAGTAATAACAGTGTATAAGAATTATTAATTGTTCTCACCAGTATGTTCGTCCCATTAAAAATGTGGTGTGTTTGCCCTTACATTTAAGCCATGTGACCCTTGACCCGTGCTCTACCCCAGCCTGCCCACCTTTGAAAAATTCCATAATTTAAATGACACACATTCCCATCCGTTTCTTAATGGTGTCATTGAGTCCACATGTCTTGTAGTTCCGCAGCAGAGCATGACTAAGAAATCAAACAAGCCCTTTGAACCGTGTGACCTTCCAGAAGCCCAGCTCAATGGCGTCATTGTTGCTCATCATAGAAAAAAAGAAGACCATAGAGTGCAGAAGATGGCGATAGCAGACCTCGACTCCCTTCAGAGTCATTAAGAAAGCCTCACAAAGTTATAGCAGGATGGAAGAAACCATGCCTCAGTCTAGACATGGGGAGCCCTGTTCTCGTACCGAGATGACTGAAATATGATTCACCAGGTTAGAGTTCTCAACTTTTCCACTAGCTAAGCAGGGACTTTTCCCTAACGATATAAACACACCCCTTTGGCAGGCGGTCTGATTCAGAACTCTCTCCTGTTCTGGACTTCAGGAAAGGCCCCTGTTTCCTCTGTTGTCGAAGACACCGCAGAGTTCATTAAGCCCCCGTGTACAGTGCAAACGGTGTTTGCTAATGGACTGAATGACATAAGGAAGGCAAAAGAGAGCAAACTGAGCTTGGCTTTAGTTTGCTAGAGTACGCTATGGAAATATCATTTGCGTAAAATCACCCCGCTCCATGGAGTAAAACCGGAATTGATATGGCCATTTTACGACTAAGGGGCATTTTATCAAGACAGGCGATACAATTATCGCCGCTTTAGCGTCAGAAAACTGCCGCTAAAACGGCGATAATGGTCTTGATAATATGCTCTATGGAATTCCAATTGAAGCCCATGTTAGATGTGAAAGACATCTAACATGGGCTTCAATTGGAATTTCTATAGAGCATATTATCAAGCCCATTATCGCCGTTTTAGCGGCAGTTTTCTGCCTCTAAAGCGGCGATAATTGTATCGCCTGTCTTGATAATATGCTCCTTTGTTTGAAGCCAAACCTGTTTACTCCATTCATCATTAAGCAAGGAGGAGAAACGGTGGTAAATTCATAGTCTTGTTTGTCTTTCCTGGGTGCAGAGCTCTGCTTTAATGTCTATGGTTTCTTTGCACCAGCTCTAAAACACGTGGCGACTATCCCGCACCACCCCATCGGATAACACGTATTTCTGAGCTACAATGCAAGTCTGTGCAGGGCCTTCAGATGGATAAATGTATGTAATTTTCTATAGTTGAAGGGGAATCTTTGGCAAGGGTATTAATAAAGGCAGCAACACGTTTCCTGGATTAGCTCATACATAGGGTTTAGGAAGGCAATAAATAATGTCCGATCATGTCACAATTTTGTATTTTTTCTGTATGCCTTTTTAGAACCCACGGAAATCAACGTTGCCGGTGCTCATGTAAAGCGCTCCAATACCTTCGGGTCCAGTTTGCGCTATATAAATCTGAAAAAATAAAAAACGTTATACAAAAGTGGCACCTACGTGGCATAGTCACACACATGTGCGATGACATACGTTGGATCTGGAAAGCCCTGGTGCGATTGTCCCCAAAACAGACGCCACCAGGTGGGTGCGGAAAGCCCAGATGATACAACAGGGTAATGCAGACATATAATTTACGTAAATGGGTCGCGACACTGCTCGTCATGCTGCAAATAACCCCAAAGGATTCTGGATAGTGTAGTGGCTACGGTGAGTACGCCTACGCCACGAGTATATAGAAATATAATGCCATCCCTGGACACGTGTTTCGAGGTAATTGCCTCTCGTCAGCAGGGAGCAGGTAGGTATGCGGGGTGCCGATGACTGCCATATATATAGGTAAAATACCTTCCAAGGCGCGCAGGTGCAGACACCGGGCTCGTCAGCCAAAGTCGCTCGAATGAGCTATTAGTAATTTACGTAAATGGGTCGCGACACTGCTCGTCAGGCTGCAAATAACCCCAAAGGATTCTGGATAGTGTAGTGTCTACGGTGAGTACGCCTACGCCACGAGTATATAGAAATATAATGCCATCCCTGGACACGTGTTTCGAGGTAATTGCCTCTCGTCAGCAGGGAGCAGGTAGGTATGCGGGGTGCCGATGACTGCCATATATATAGGTAAAATACCTTCCAAGGCGCGCAGGTGCAGACATCGGCACCCCGCATACCTACCTGCTCCCTGCTGACGAGAGGCAATTACCTCGAAACATGTGTCCAGGGATGGCATTATATTTCTATGGGGTTATTTGCAGCATGACGAGCAGTGTCGCGACCCATTTACGTAAATTACTAATAGCTCATTCGAGCGACTTTGGCTGACGAGCCCGGTGTCTGCACCTGCGCGCCTTGGAAGGTATTTTACCTATATATATGGCAGTCATCGGCACCCCGCATACCTACCTGCTCCCTGCTGACGAGAGGCAATTACCTCGAAACACGTGTCCAGGGATGGCATTATATTTCTATATACTCGTGGCGTAGGCGTACTCACCGTAGCCACTACACTATCCAGAATCCTTTGGGGTTATTTGCAGCATGACGAGCAGTGTCGCGACCCATTTACGTAAATTAATGCAGACATATACTAGGTTACGGTGATTGCACACATCGTGAAACATGCGGGCATGAAAACGTTTTAACGCCGGTATACGTATCTGTATGCAATGCGGAGGAGGTAACGTCCCTGCAAGATCCAGACATTGCATTAAAGGGGAGGGACTAACCTTTCGCATCCCCTGAACTTTGCGCAATAGATAACGTGCCTGCCAACCATGCGTTTACTGATCTTACAAACGCATCCAGGTAGGTACCTTGGCCCAAATGTATCCCCTACGCTCCCGCACAAATTCTGCGCTTAGCTTTCAAGTAGGTCAATATGGCATCTCCAGCCTCGCACTTCTCAAAGTTGTACCCCAAACCACACTGACATACACAAACGGGTTTCATCGCCAAATGTTTGGCATCTATCTCTCACCCAGTACCCATCTTACAAGGACTCGGTCACACACACGCCCTGACTTCATCACAGTTTCAGGCGCATCCAGGCCTTCTGTTACAGGAGCACTGGGAAAAGGCTCCACTCGTGTGGAAGACTCACCTGACGGGCCTCGCCATGGCGCACGCTTGTTCCACGGTGTTTCGGGTACTGCTGGTCCTTAGGCTGACGGTCGGACGCTGATCGAAACTCGAAGGTTCAAAATAAGACGGAGGGTCCTTGGGAAAGGACCGGGGGCGATGGCGTTTCCTCTTCCTTTGTTCTTACAAGCCCCCAAAGGTAAAATGGAAGGAAACAAAACAAACAGAAAACTGCAGCTTCTCATCCTAACTTGCTGCTACAGCAATTACTCCCGCCCCTCAGAGTGCTCGCGCTCCGTCATCATTGTGTCGTCTAGTAAGATGCGCCGCGCCCCATTGGCGGCTTCGAATTTCCGATCGGGCGGCCGGCTGTCTATCAGTGTGAAAGGAGGGGGCGCGTTGTTCCCACCTTCCATGGAGCAGGACCGAGAATCACGCGTATAGGCACTAAGTTAAGTTGAGAAAGCGCTTCTGAAACACCAACATGGGTGGTCTTTGCAATTTTAGTTGCTTATTCGACATGTGAGCTTGAGCAAATTGAAAACATTGTCCGCGGTGATAGCATCCCTGTTCCATATAATTCCATGAGGCATGGTTTGAAAATCTGACGAAAAGCTATATTTTAATTTTCAAGGTTGCTGCTTCTAACAAGTCTTACGTGCTGCCGCGGCGAGCGAGCCCATCTGCCAGTCGTTGAGGGAATCGCCCTGAACACCACCGCCTTTCTCCGAGGTCAAGCAGAAATGCCTCGGAGAAACGCAGCGGCATTTTCAGATTTGGGGGCGTGTTTTTCTTTCTCTCCTCTTGCCATTGGCTGGAATGTTTACATTCCAGAGGAGAGAAAGAAAGTAAAAAACACGCCCCCGAATCCGAAAAGACTGGGCTTGTTTGGAGAGACAAAGCTCTTCTCCAATGGCTGACCAGCATTTAAGAGGCCAGCCAATGGAGAAGAGGGGAGAAGAGGGGCGGGTTCAAGCCCCTCTTCTGAAAACGTTAAATCTCGGAGCGAGACTGCGCAAGCGCAGCCTTCGCAGCCGAGACCTAATAAATCTCGGAGCGAGACTGTGCAAGCGCAGCCTTCGCAGCCGAGACCTAAAAAGGGAGTATGAATGGTGAGAAGTTACCGAAAAGAGGAAGAAGAAGTAAACGGAAAGGAGGGTAGAGGCTGGAAGAGAAACTGAACGGAGAGAAAAATGGAAGTGAGGCATGGACAGGAAGCAGGTGATGAGCGAGGGAACAGAAAACATGGAGTAAAGAAACCTGAAAATAGAGAGACATGGCCAATGGAGAAATGAAAGATGGCAATGAAACAACCTACATCCAATGTCACTTGTCTTTTCTTTCCCTTACTGTCCCCATCCCCTATGGCATTGTTCTGTCGGTCCCTCCGGGAAGCTTTCTGCGACTCTCTCTCACTCTTTCTGTGTCGCCTTGTCAACTACTCTCTCCCTTTCCCTTCACTCTCTCCATCTCTATCTCTGCCTTTGTTGTCTCTCCCTCACTCTGCCAGTCTCTCCTCTCTCTGTCTCTGCCAGCCACCCCTACTCCCTCTCTCGCCCCTGCTGTCTGCAACTGCCAGTCGGGGCATATTATCAAGCACTGCGTTAAAATTATCACCGCTTTAGCGGCAGAAAACTGCCGCTAAAGCGGCGATAATGGACTTGATAATATGCCGCAGAGAATTCCAATAGAAGCCCATGTTGACACCAGAACATGGGCTTCTATGGGAATTCTCAAGAGCATATTATCAAGCCCATTATCGCCGCTTTAGTGGCAGTTTTATGCCACTAAAGCGGCGATAATTTTAACACCGTGCTTGATAATATGCCCCCTCTTTTTTTGGTAAAACGCGCGATAATTCTCTCTTTGCAGATTTTTCGTGTATACACAAACCTGCATATGCACAGACACGCACCCCAATGGTACGCACACGTATGCATCACGCACATACTGCTCAAGCTCTACGAAACGTTGGGTGGGACTTTGGCGCTCCAGCTCTGGGGCCAGAGAGTATCTGAATTAGGAGGGAGGCGGGGGAGTTAATCAGACTGGGGGGAGGAGGGTGACGTGTGTAACAAATTAATTAGCGGCCTGTACCAACAGCCGCGTCGTTAACTTCGTGCCCTGTGATCATTACCCCCCTCCAACACCCCTCCCCCTCTGCAAGCTCTGGACTTCAGAGGGACACGCGGGAGAGGGGCTCGAAGGACGCGGTGTGCGGCAGATGCCCAGAATTCGCCGTCTTTAAACAAGGCGCTCAATTGAACAAAAGTCTTGTGAAATGCACAGAAGGGGGCCTATGCAACAAATCCCAGGCCCCAAAAAAAGTTAATGTCTCACGAGAGGGGCTTTGGGGACGTGGGAACATTAAGATCAAAGGGCAAAGGTGGTGGGGTCTGGCGATGCACTTGATTTGTAGGGGGCCATCTGCGGGACAGCTGTCTGGCGCGTGCAGCCACCATGCTGCAAAGAGCCCCCAAGGGAAGAGGGGCAGAGAATGGGTGAGACCGAGCGTTACAGATGGAAGTGGGGGCTGGGCACGGGCCAGTACTCGCGCTGAGCAGCTGACAAGGCTTGTTTTCTAACTTTCATATCGTTCACCTTGAACCCCGTCTTTTCTTTTGAGGAAGCATGAGCCAGGGGGCCTTGATGTGTCATTTTTTTTTATTTTTTTTAGCATTGAATATCTAAATATCCGTACATGTCGAACCTAACCAAGGTCACACGAGGTGTGCAACCACCGATGGTTTGGTACAGAATCACCTCCCTCACAAAGCCGCTTCTCCAGATGCTCCTTGTGCCACAGCTTAGAGAGACAGCAGATGAGCCCCCCTTCCCACCTTCATTTCAAACTCAAAAACAGCGGGACGTGTGCTCTCTCTATGGAACTGTACTATTCTTCCACTAATAGTCGAGTCCTTCCTATAAATAGCAGGATTAGAGGCGTCAGCCTACTGTACTTTCACTAGTAAATTACTATTCAACATATATTTGCTTCATGCATCTCCATTCGCCACTGCCCCCGTTACATATTTGTAAGAATTACGGATAAGAGCATAGGAAGTTCTTGGATGTGCACACGGTTAACAGGTTTATAGATTCCAAACATTCAGTCATCAAATATGACATTCTGTTCTTACCTTGTCCATGTCTGTTCACAAGACTGGTGTCCCATCACTAAAGATGTGCAACTCTTGTGAGGATACTGAAACCATCCAGAGGTTGGGAAGATGAAAACTGTAGCTCGTACACAATCACGCACATAAAGATAGTAACAAAGGTAAAACTGTACACCGTCCCTCCCTAGATTACATACATAATTAAAATATACAAATCGACTTCACACGTAACCCCCAAGCCGAAATACAAAATACACAAGTACACACATTAGATAAGTGCAAAGAACATACGGAGACACCACCGCCTTTCTCCGAGGTCAACGGAGAAACGCAGCGGCATTTTCAGATTCGGGGGCGTGTTTTTCATTCTCTCCTCTTGCCATTGGCTGGAATGTTTACATTCCAGAGGAGAGAAAGAAAGTAAAAAACACGCCCCCGAATCCGAAAAAGACGGGGCTTGTTTGGAGAGACAAAGCTCTTCTCCAATGGCTGACCAGCATTTAAGAGGCCAGCCAATGGAGAAGAGGGGAGAAGAGGGGCGGGTTCAAGCCCCTCTTCTGAAAACATTAAATCTCGGAGCGAGACTGTGCAAGCGCAGCCTTCGCAGCCGAGACCTAAACAAGAGGTTTAGGAAAGTCGACTTGCAAGGGGACAAGGCCTAGGGCCTGTAGAATCGCTGGGGCTTCCCTAATCCACCCAAGGCAGGTAAGTAAAAGACCCACGGGAGACGCGTGCAGTGTGAGAACACAGTTCTCTATTGATTTCAACGGAGCAAGTCACGGTTGGATTTTTAAAGTTCAAGGGTACTTCTAGAGAGTCTACAAGCAAGCCACTTACAAGGTAAGTAGTTCGGGGGCAAACACCCACAGGAGCACCGGAGTGCACAAGTTACCTCACCCAGGGAAGCCGGGTGTATGGGTGTCTTTTGGTGTCGGGTCGCGTAGTCGTTTTCTATGGAAGCCGAAGACGTTTTGCTGCTTGTGAAGACTGGAGAAGTGTCTGGTGGAATCCAAGGCTGGATTCAAGATGAAGAAGACCTGAAAGCAGAAGGGACAGTGTTCACAGTCACTTGCCAGTGACCCGGGGCCAGGAAGATGGATGCCCACTGAGTCTGGTGATTTCAGGTGATCAAGGGTGTTTTGACTCTTCTGCCACGAGGTCCAGGAGGCGTCGACGATGACCAGGAGCTGGATTCAGAGTGTCCCACGAAGTCTGCAGCTTACTGAGGTGTCGGCAACCGGATTGGAGCCAACAAACCTTGGCAACAGCAAGTCTCGTGGAAATCGAAGAAAGTCAGCGGTGCAGACCAGCACGGTCTGAGGGACTCACCCAGCAAGGGTAAGTCAGGGCAGGCCTGGAGCAACCAGGGGAGCCCTTTGGTTCGATGAGGAAGACTTCAGGGGACCCACAAGCCAGCCGGCAAGGGATCGCGAAGACGCCTCGTGAGGATTCACTTCACAGGAGCCCACGGTCACTCGGGACGAGGTAGGCCTCTGATTTTCGAGGGAAATCCTTCTGGAGGCTTGGACCACACATGGTCCAATGCACAAGTTCGTAGAACGTCGTGAAGGGGTTGCACTCGACAATAGTGCACGGTACCCGGGTATTGCTGTTCCTCGTCACTCGTGGGATCCACTCGCCTCAGCTCTGGGGAGTGACTCCTTGACTCCAAGGGAGATTCTTCCTTCTTCCAAAGGTAGTGGAACGTCGAAGGGCCAGGATTCTTCTTGTAGAGCGTCATCCAGGGATATCTGATTTGCAATGGCAAGGTTTCCCTATCTTATACTAAAGGAAAGGGAGGGACTAGCTCTATGACCACTCCTCTGGGAGGGTCAGGGGAGTGGGTGGTTACACCCACTTCACTTTGTCCAGTTTCGCGCCAGAGCAGGGGCAGGTAGCCCCTGAACCGGTTTGAGCTGGCATATGCACAGAGGAGCCTACTGCTCCCCCAGTGCAGGACTTCAAAGCACTCTAGGAGTGCACCCACCCAGCCCCAATACACTAAATCCTGTCTGGAAGGTGGTGACACCTCCCTGTGACAGGATGCCTATTGTTGGCCTCCTCCACTGCGAGTTTCAGTCAGCAGCAGGAGGGCAACCCAGTGTCTGTGCTGGTGGCATCCATTTTGTGATGCTAGGGCTCTTTCAGATTTCTACCGTGTTTCCACAGTGGGTACATGTAGTCCCCTCTAGAAGGGTGGGATCATACTCCCACACCAGTTACTGGTGTGGGGGTATGATTCCAAGATGTTTGACACCAAACACGACATGTTTTGATGCAGTCATTCTAAAGTTAGCATTTACCGCTAGGTTATAATGCCCTTAAGAGTATATGGTTTAACTGCATCCACAAACAGCCACAGAGAATAGACTCCGCCAGCTGCAGAGGGGCCCTGCTCAGGCAAAGACACCCCCTCACATTGTAAACCAAGCACCCTGCCCTCAGGATTGATAGGGCCTGCCTTAGGGGTGACTGATAGGTTTATATGTGTGTGTATGGTGAGATATAGTAACCTATACCTCTGTGAGGAGTGCTAACACTACCTCCCCCAGGCTGCAGTAGCAGGCCTGTGGTGTCAGATTTAGTCTGCCTCCCAGGGGTGGCATAATACATGCTTCAGCCCCTGGTAGGTCTGTGAAGTACCTATGCCCTTGGTACCTAAGGTACCACAGTATCCAATCACTAGTGCATCTAATATGCACTCCAGGTTGTTTAGAGAGAACAGAGAGACTGGGGCCCTGATTAGCAGGGACCCAGCCAGACTATAGCCAGAAACCAGTGTTAACATCAGAAAAAAAGTGGGGGCAACATAAGTGCAGATCCTACTCTCCTACAGTGGTGCTGTTGAAAGTATCAAATATTTTAACTCCAAATGCAGCCAGTTAATATGCATGGGAAATCTTTGGGGCTGAAAAACTGAGGCATTGATGCGCTTTTCTTCAAAGACACAAGTGTCATGGATGGTTGGAAAATAATTTAGTAAGGCTGCTTACTGTGCCAGGAGGAATAAATGCGGATTTGGAAGGCTGACTTGTCCGTATTCTCCTCCGCAGTACCATTTTGCAGGCTCAAATGTATAAATCATACGCGGGTATAAATTATAAAACGGCGCTGGATTCCTGGGTGGTCCGTTCTGTGAGTCTCTTGCACAGCAGCAGGGCTGGCTTTAGCACTGGTGGCGCCCAGTGCGACAATGTTTTTTGGCGCCCCCTCCCAATGACCACCTCCGCCACGGATTCCCTCCCTACTACCCTTTAACAGTCTCCATAACCACGATCTCAGATGCATTTAATACATTTTATAGCGTCACTCATAAAAGTGAAGGCAGGGCCGGCTCTAGGGTGGTGTGACCGGTGCCACCGCACTGGGTGCTGACTTCGCACAGGGGCGTTAAAGCACCTGCTGCCCCGTTCCTGGCCTCTAGCAGTGTTCAGGCAGCAATTAAAATGTCAATAAAGCTCTGGTGATTAATGTTCTTCCAGGCGAGATCAGAGTTTTGTCTAATAAACGTTTTGACTCGAGGAAGTTGTTATTCTTGGTTAGGTAGTGCAGAGGGTTGATATGCCTGCTGCATAGAACATGTACCTTGCAGATCACAAAGTGAATGTGATGTAAACAGGTCCGTGGGTTACTGCATTTGTCAGAGACTTCCTTTTGTTAGTTGCAGTTTACAGTGAGCTAATAACTGTCATCAAAGAACTGCTGGCAGACTTCAAGGTATAGATTAGAACATATGGGTTTTTCCCCCAGACTTTCATTACTCTAATGTTGCGAAAAGGGTTCACTTGTGTACAAATCTGTTCTTGTCATTAAAGAGAGCCCCAATCCATTGTGTTACATTTTAAATTCAGAGTTTGTGCTTCTCCAGACCAAGTACTCCCTATACTGCCTACTAATATGGATGACATGTGAGTTCACCCTTTGTTATCCTTTGTCTTATGTAACATGTCCTATACACTGATTTGCACACCTATGATTGATAGTCTCTGTGTAATGTGTGCGTTATGTACAGTGCTCTGACACTCTTTACTCAGAGCCGGCTCTAGGGCGGTGCGACCGGTGCCACCGCACCACGTGCTGACTTCGCACAGGGGCGTAAATACAACAATAATACTGATTCTTACATTATACAGGCTGTCGATGTGACAGCTAGATTTGCTGCAATGTTAAAAAGCCTTTCTTTTGTTTCAAGCACTGGAAACAATCTTACGTTGATTATAACAGTGTGTTTGTTCAGCATATACAAGAACCGCAAAGCTTGTTTGCTCAACATTGATTGAAAAGACGCTGCCTGGCCCTGCCTAGCCCTGCTGGCCCTGCCTGCCTGCCTCAGCTGTGCCTTGGCTCTCTGGCCCGGCCTCGCCCTTTTGAGCCCAGCTGCCGCTGCACTAAATCTGAGACCCACATCTGCTTCTCTCTTTTAGCCTTCTTTTTCACCTCTGTCTCTTGCGATTTGCCTTTCTTTCACCTCTTTTCAGTTTTGCCTTTCTGTGCTTTTGGCTTTTCCTCTCGCCACTTTCACCTTTTTGGCCCTTTTGTCACCTTTAAGGCCGTGGTTCCCAAACTGTGATCGGCATTTCACCTGGATTATTTTTACTGTAAAAACGGAGCATGTTAGAAATCAGACATAAAATATAAGCCAAGCCAAGGCCTTCTCTCAGAGAGAAGGCGGCCTTGGCTTGGCTTCTATTTTATGTCTGATTTCTAACGTGCTCCGTTTTTACAGTAAAAATAATGCTGGTGATACAGGTGTAAAACGAAGGTTGGGCAGAAGATCGGCATGGCCGTTAGTAAGACTAACCTCTGCTTTTAGTACCCACAACTGTATAACTTTTTTTGCAATATCTCTCTCATTTGAGTGTGTGGCTTTAAACGTTTATATAGCACCCAGCTTGATTCTAATTGAATCTTGGAGCTGACTGTACTGCCCTCCATATGAATACAAGGAATTAACCACCCTTCTGGTCTCAATAGCCATGCATTCCGCCTGTGACTGCCTATGATGTGTAATGTCTTGTTTCTGGGTCTGGCACATGAGGCTAAAAAAGGTCTGATCAGCTCGCTCAGTGATGTTGGTTTACATTTTTGCATATATTTGAAGGTCGCTTTTGCACTTTCTGGCCTCAGAATTTGTCTTTGTTTCAGTTTCATCAGATGATCTCCATTGAAGCCCTGGGTATGAACTGCTAGAAATGTGTGGCTTGTCTCTGCTAGTGCAGCTTATGCCAAGTTGTGGTGTTGGGGATCCCCTTGTCTCTCCTCTCTGTGATTTATAGATATATGTATTTTTCCTAATAAACCTTCTGCTTATGGCATTTTGGGAAAACAGTATCCAAATAATGGGGCATCCATTCTGATCACCCAGCATCCCAGAAAGGCGCCAGGTCCGCTTTGACTTTGATGTTCTGTAAACTTCTGCAAAGAATGAACAGCCCCAACGCATCAGCGACCGGGAGGCCATTAATAGCACGCTTATGCCAACTTTGATGTACGAAGCGCTGAGGTTTAGAGATGACTGGAGACTCGGCTGGACCAGGCCCAAAACAAATGCTTCTGTACAGTATTTGCCCTTCTAAATTGATCACCAGCGCCCTGTTTGTGGTTAGTATTTAAATTATCCAGGCAAAGCCTGTTGCTAAAAGCGCTCATGGCATACAGCTCGAAAGTGAAGAGCGGAACATAGGAAAATATAATCTGGCAAGATATTTCAGATGAAAATTAAAATGGCATAAATACCTGAGAACTTCATTTGAAATCTTGAAGGCTCAAGATCTCTGGGGAAGCGCCCTGCCAGCTAAACACATGGTAGAATCCCGATGAAATGAATATCAAGAGACCTCGTCACATTCTCCGCAGCAAAGACGCACAGACAAATGGCAACACTGAACCGAGAAAGCGTAAGCACTGTCCTAGGACACGCCTGGTCCCAATAAATGCAAAACACAAAAATGATAACACTAAACCAGGGCAGTATGAAAGATGGCATCCATCTAAAGTACATACTTGGGGCTCGGTGGGGCCGCACGAGCAAAGAGTATGGGTGTGTTGTAAAAATGGAGCACGTTAGAAATCAAACATAAAATATAAGCCAAGCCAAGGCCTTCTCTCTGGCTTCTTGGCTGCCGTGCAACAGAGTCACAGAACGGACCCCACAGGAATCCCTCCCATGCCAGTCCCAACACCAACGGCCCTTCTAACTTAACTTACCTTATGGCCTGGCAGTTCGGTCTGGACTGTTCCCATGAGGCACAGGGTCAAGACTGATTTGCATATGGTTATGTCTGAACTGGGGTGGCGTGGTGAGCAAAATAACGATGAATTAAACCCAGATCTGTGACTGGGGGTGAATGTTTGACAATGTTCAACATTCCGTCCATCATCTTTTTCTGTTGCATTTTCACCCTAAGTGGGAAGGATATGCCCAGACGTGGGTCCCGTGCTCACTACGCCACTGGAGTCAAGCTATCCTGACTGATGAGGGCTGAAAGCCCGAAACCAGTCCTAGGATGCTTGATTCCTGTCCAGGGAAGACGTGGCCTGGCAGTTCGGTCTGACTGTTCCCATGAGGCACAGGGTCAAGACTGATTTGCATATGGCTATGTCTGAACTGGGGTGGCGTGGTGAGCAAAATAACAATGGATTAAACCCAGATCTGTGACTGGGGGTGAATGTTTGACAATGTTCAACATTCCGTCCATCATCTTTTTTTGTGTTGCATTATCAAGAGACCTCGTCACATTCTCTGCAGCAAAGACGCACAGACAAATGGCAACACTGAATCGAGAAACGTAAGCACCGTCCTAGGACACGCCTGGTCCCAATAAATGCAAAACACAAAAATGATAACTCTAAACCAGGGCAGTGTGAAAGATGCCATCCATCTAAAGTATATACTCGGAGCTCGGTGGGGCCGCACGAGCAAAGAGTATGGGTGTGTTGTAAAAACGGAGCACGTTAGAAATCAAACATAAAATATAAGCCAAGCCAAGGCCTTCTCTCTGGCTTCTTGGCTGCCGTGCAACAGAGTCACAGAACGGACCCCACAGGAATCCCTCCCATGACATTCCTAACACCAACGGCCCTTCTATCTTAACTTACCTTATATGGGGGGTCAGAGGGTCCTACGGCAGAAGATGGCGGCGGCAGAAGACGGCAGCAGTAACTCCCCTTAAACGGCCAGAGCTGCGTATGGCATGCGTATGCCAGTAATGGAGACTACCTCCGACACCTGTGAACGCACGTACGACGCGTATACATACGTACGTATGGCGGCAGTGCGCTCTTGGGACAAACCATGTCCCTGGTTTTTGCAGGTGGAACATATTTTTACTGCGGCTGCAAGAGGCTTCACTTTTCCACATTGTGGTCGCGGCGCCCCTGGCTCCTCATTATGGCACACCGGGGTGCTGCGGCGCACAGTTTGGGAACCACGGCTCTAACAGCTTAATAAACCACAATTTGCCCATTTACCTCCACCTCACCCATGCATGCTTTGTGTTGCTACCTCCATCACCTAAGAAATGTACTTTTTGCTCTTTGCAATGACTGCAAACATTCAAATGAACCCTGATCTGCTACACATCACTCTACCATATCGCTCAGCCCTCCACACCACATTTGCCAAAACTGTGAAAACCTTCTAAGGCATTATATTGTATATTCTCTCATTACTTATCTAATGACTAACTTGTGTATTTCCTCTATAATGTCCTCTAGCTTATGTATATCTCAATCTCTACAAGCCTGGCGTCTGCATACCTTCTACATCTTCTCTATTTCCTCTGTCTTTCTATCTACGCACACCTTTCCTTTCCACCCTAACCCTGTTTAAATCCTTACTCCTTTTTGACTCATCCGATGAACCCAGTTCCTCACCTGTTCCTTGGACTCTGCAATCACACCAGCCAGAGCAACAATCGAATTAATAATGCGTATTGTTTTCCCCAAAAAACGAATCCTTGAAATAAAGAATGACAATAAGTAGGATGCAAGAGAAATGGGTGATAATGTTTTCATCTATAATTTTTGCCCAGTGGCTTAATTGCAACAGTAATATACCGTTACGTTCGCAAGACCCTTCTGGTCACATAGATTGTTGGACTTGGCCCTTCTGGCAGGTTCACCCCTGACATTTTTGCTTTTTATTGGTGACTTGGTGTGGTGATTTTTTTGGTTTCTGCGCACTTTCCCTGTGTCCCAGGGTAAAGTGCGTGCGTGCTCTGAGTGCATGTGGTGAGATAGGCCTGCCCTCCCATAGGAATGCATGGGGAATGTATGTGTCCCTAGTAGTTCCTGATGCGTGGGGTGTGCAGGCCCGAGTTTGGTATGTGCGGACTCGTGGGAGTGAATGCTGCGCGATGATGTGTGCGGCGTGCATGTACCTAGTATGGAAGTGCCACTTCTAGAGGTGGGCACTTCTGTGTGCAGTGTGTCTGTCGCGTGATTGGCTGGTCATGTCATGTGACGGGCTAGGGATTCCCCAGAGTCAGGATGAGTCACCCAGTGGTGAATGGGGAGATCAGCAGCTAGATGGGTGGGAGGAGTACACCTGGGTCCTGAATAGGGCAGGGTTTTCCCCACACAATGCTGGCTCCGCCCCCTGTGGTGCGACTGACGACCCTAGCCCTGCCAGTGAATAGAGTGAGGGGCTGAGCACATCAAGGGTGCTCCCCAACCAGCTGCGACTGGTTTTCCCCCTCACCCTGAACCCAGAACAAAGGGATTTGGTGTATAAAAAGGGGCTGTGTCCCCTTACAAAATGTTCTCGTTCTGTACTTGAATCTGCCAGGGGCGTGCTGCTGCTGGGGCCCAGGGGAAGGCTTGCCTCCCTGGGCCCTGCCCAGCCCCTGGATGCCCTGGACGCTGGAGGACTTCTGGGACCATTCTTTTTGCCATTGTCCCTTACTTTCTAAAGGCCTCTTTGCTGAGAGCTTTGCTGCTCCATTTCTTTATGCCAGGACATCTGGGACAGTTTTCTCTCCTTTGACTTTGCCAAGGCTTGTTACAGCCTACCAAGCGCCCTGGGAGCGCGTGGGCCTCGCAGCACGGCGCTGCACAACGAGCCAGAGAGAAGGAATCCCCAGCGTAGGGATTCCCCCGTGATGCGTGAGTTCGCGGGTGCCCACCCCGATTCTTTGGTCATTAATAGCGGGAGCCTACTCCGCTTTATGTTAAGTATATGCGGGTGCCCACCCCGCGACTTTGCCCGTGGTGATCGCGGGTGCCCACCCCGCGTCTACAATCTTTAGTATTCGAGGGAGCCCACCCCTCATGGCCGCCAGAGGAGGAGAAGTCCGGAAGTCAGGCAGGCCCGCCGTGACCTGGGCGGGGCCTGCACTCGAGCCGGAAGAGGCCGGCGCGAGAAAGTGACGCGGGGCTCCGAGGCTCGAGGGAGCCCCGGACTAGCACCATAACAGAGGAGTCCCGGGTCCCAGGAGGGGGCCCGGGTGAAGGGAGCAGTGCTGCTGCGAGAGGCGGGAGCCCACCCCGCTCTCGCGACAGAGGAGAAGTGCGGCCGCCGCCAGCGAGGCTCTCGGAGGTGAGAGAGCCCCGCCCGTTGCACTGGTGAAGCCGCGACGAGAGTGATGGCAGCTGAATCCTCAGCGAGGCTCTCCTGAGCAAGAGAGAGCCCCGCCTTCTGCCTGCTGTGTCCCGAGGAGTCCAAGGGACCGGGTGAGAAGAATGCAGGTGAGAAGGGGGGCTCCCTGCGTGCCTCTTCAAGGCCCGAGCGCCAGTGCGCCCCAGTGGAGGCATGATCTGGATGAAGCTCTCGTGGGCCCCAAGGGTGGGAGGTGAGAGCCGTGTCGATCTTCAGAGCGGCCCCGTCTGGCAGCGGGCCGCTCCAACGCTGGGCAGCAGTATTCCAGAGCCTCGTGGCTCCAGAGGGGCATAGTTGTTTACAGAGCCCAAGGGGGCTCCCACATACTGGCACACAATTATTTCGCTCCAGGGGGACATGTTATTTTCTGAGCCAGGTGGCTCCAGCGTTTTTGATAATGTGTTCAGGGGCCGGTGAGAGCCCCTGCCTACTATGTGCCTTCCCCAGCTGCGCAGCACTTAGTGCCAGCTGCAGCGTTTAGGCCCTTTGCTTGTCCCCAGCTGCCCAGCAAGTAGTGGGCAGCTGCTACGTTTAGGTTCTGGCGCAACCTGGACTATAAGGTGAATTTGGTGCTAGGAGATGTACGGTGTAGTATGTTTTGCGCACCCTGTGTTCATGCTTATGGTGCTAGGAAATGTACTGTGTATAGTATGTTTGGCGCACCCTGTGTCTGATACCTCTAAATGTGGTTATTTCTGCCTAGAAGGTTGTTTTACCTGTTTAGGTTGATGGTAGGGAGAATGTACTTCCCTGTGCGATGTGCGCCCCTAGTATAGTTATACTTAGGTGGTTAGGTCTAATGCGTTAGACCAATGAGAATTGCATAATGTGATTTATGCCCCTGTGATAGATGCAGGATAGGTTTTACACCTGATGCTAGTGTGATGACGCTGAGGTCATTAGTGCGCCAGTAGAGACTGGTTGGGCTCTACAGTTACTTTGTGTTATGTTCTACGTTTACTATTGGTGATTTGTGCTATGTTCTAAGTGCTAATTCCTGACAGTGGTCCATGTGGCCCTGTCCCCTGTATATATAATCCCTTGTAAATTCTGCCCGTGCCTGTTGGCACATTGTAAAGTGTGTGTTTTTATCTAATGTGTTTGGTATAATACAAAGGCTATTTTTATAGAATACCTTGTGTGGAGTTTCCTTTGTGGTGGGCCTTGGGTGTTGTTGCTGGGTGCGCGCGCAAACGCTGTACACATCGCCTCAGAGATAAGCCTGACTGCTCGTGCCAAGCTACCAAGGGGGTGAGCAGGGGTTATCTTTGGCGTGTAACTTCCTTGCCCTGACTAGAGTGGTGGTTTCTGCCTGGCTTTGGCGCAAGCCCTAGCCAACCAGAAATCCCATTTCTAACATAGATATATAGCGTCGTTTGCATGGATAAATAGTGTTTGTTGGTTTCTAACAACCCAGATATCCAAACCCAAGAACTGAGCTGCAGTTGATAATTATTTTTAAATGTGTACTGACTATGCGTCAATTCATATGGTCAAATCTCACAAATAAAAATTGGGTATGAAGGAAACTTACAAGTTTCTGAAATGTGCCCAAGATACTGAATTAAAAAATTGAGTCTATTTGTACAACTCTGAATTTAGATATACCCTTACTATCCTGTAAAGCAAAGGGCAGTCTGTAAAATGTGTTCTTTCTTGCACACTGACTCACATTGCATAGCCAAAAATGAAGAGCAATTCAATTGATAATAACAAATGTTCTACTACTCTGTGTTCCCCAACTTCTCCTGATAAAAATGGTACCCTACTTGCATGGCTAGGCCTATCACCTGTGACAGGAAAAGGCCCCAAAACGCAATGTGGAGGCTTGAAATGTTGCCTTGCGAATTGCCCCATTATCCAGATGTTGGTAGGTGTGGTGTCTGGGCCTGGGCTCCGCTTCCCCCAAGGAAAACCTTCCAAACTGAGACTGAAAACTAGGCGTCAAGGGCAGTCAGTCCCACTACATTTTCTTATTCAAAATGGTAACAATCACGTTTTCCTCATGTTTCTGTGAGGAAAGGTTCTGGAACCTACCGGGATTCAAACAGTTCCTACCACCCAGTGTACCCACAGTTCTCTCGATAAGAATGGCACCAGACTTGTGTGGTTGGTCATATAGCCTGCAACAGGTCATAACTTGTAGTGAAAGTGGTGTCAATAAGATCTTCATATGGTTACAGTTTTGGTCCGTTCTTTTTATGTGTTGGGTCCACTCATACATGGGTGGGCACCGCTTCAATTGTGAGCAGTGTGGGAATCTAGTGTGGTAAGACTTTGGCCATTTGGCCAGGATTGCCTACGTTTTCTGTTCTAAATATGGGAAAATAGCCTTTTTTTACCCATACGTTTATGGGAATTCTGGGTAAGAAACCATGCTGGGATTCATGCAAGCCACACCACCCTGCAAATTCCCCTCTGTCTCTAGGTTTCAGAAATGCCCAGGATTTGTAGGGTTCCCTTGTTGCCGGCTCACCCAAAATCCAAATAGTGCAGCCAGTCCCCTTACCAAGTATGAGAAAATCATGATTTTCCACCTCTCTGCCAGCTCATGTGTTCAAATGTACACTCAAAGGAATCCATATTACTTCTCACTTACCATGGGGATGCTGTAGGGGCTTCATGTGTGCGAAGTATTGCCAGATTCACCCGCAGCCCCAAACCGATTCTAATATTTTATTTTTAAAGATCATCCCTAGTTTTTAGTGGGCTTTCTGCAGGGGAGAGCATGTTGAGGGTGAAAGATTGTTGTCTATGGGTGAGGGCCAGGCTCGATGCTTGGTTGGACCCCCTACCACTCTTTTTTTTGTTTTTGTTTTAATCGCTCTGGCACTAGAGGGCTTTTCCCCCCCTGTTTGGGGTAGGGTGGGGTATATTGAGAGTAACCCCCACCCCCCCTCCAGAACCTCTTCTGCCCCAAAAGTCCAAAAAGACATGTTTTTTTCTCCAGTTTGTACTGGTAGGGAGCTCTTGCCAATGCCCCCCGGACCCCCTAGATCCTTGGTTTCTAGTGAGTTGATCCTAACTTGGTGATCACTCTCCTGCGGCAATCCTAAAGCAGTGATGCACTAGGGAGTGCTACCACTGATACCTTTCCCACACTGATTGGTGCTTGGGGGGGGGGGGGGGGAGAGAAATGCCTCTGAGTACTTATTAAAGTGAAAGCATTTACTGCAGACTGGTTTCACTTTCATTGTGTGATGTCAGTGCCCTGTGCATATCGTTTCACATAAAAAAAAAGCAGGATTCAAGAGAAGTTCTTCCCTCATGTCTGACTTTATTTTAGATGAGGAAAATCCTTCTGGTAATTGTCTCATCCTCCACATTCTGCTGGTTAGCTGGATCGAGATCTGCCTGGAAGAAAGTAAAAATCGCCAGGGTTCCTCCATTCTTCACACCTCTATTATCAACCCGGTCGCCTCCCTTCAACAGTTTTTTTTTTAAAATAGATTTTATTGAATTTTCATCATACCAGAAGGGCAGAGCCCAGCAAGCAAAGCACAACTGAAATGCATAATCGAATATCTCTGGGTACTGTATAACACCCTCCCCCATAGTTTGCAGAACATCAGACCAAGAAAAACACCTATTCACCCCACCCCCCAAGTGCGCACCATACGTACTTCGAAAACATTATATGTACAAGCCAAAGGAATTCCCATCTACGTCTTTTTAGCATTGATACTTTAAACAAGTAAATCATTCACCACCAGTTGTTCAAAAGGGTCCCGGACATTAAGGACAGATCTATACCCCTGTACTTGGCTCACCGAGACCAGATCTTCCCATGCTTCTGTGGACACCCCCTCGCCTGGAACACTGCAATCTCTGCTGATATGCACCTATCCAGGGCCTTTTTCCAGTCAGTTATACAGGGTGGGGACGTATCTTTCCAGTGCTGTGCTATGTCCCGCTTAGCCAATGTGAGACCCAAAAACAGAAGGTGTCTTTTGTACCTGTTCCCCCCGATGTCTTCTGTGCTGTGTAAGAGCGTCAATCTAGGGTCTGTCGGGATATCCCATGCCAGAACACGCCCCAAGCAAGACAACAACCAGACCAGAAGAGCTGCAGTGCCCGGCAACTCCACACCGTATGTAGGAACGACCCCTCATCTGCACCACAGCGGAGACAGATTGGGGACTGAATTGCCCCCATTTTCCAAAGACAGAGACGCGTGTAGTATACCATACCCTTTGGAGGTATTTAAATTGGATTAGCCTCTATCTGGTAGAGACGGCGGTGTACCGATGGCTAGCCAGCGCTTCGGCCCAGTCGTCCGTAAGGGCTGGTAGGTCCGCCTCCCAAGCCTCCCGGGTTCGGTGAATAGTGGTCTTGGAGTGTGTAGTGAGAGTTTAGTAGATTTGCCGGATTTTGTGAGCCCCCAGATCTCCCATCAGTAGGTGACCTTCCAGCAGGTGGAACTCCGGTAGCGACTCTAGCTGCCCAATCAGGGGGGTCACTGCATGACGGAGATGCAAATAGCGATGGAACTGCGATTTGTAAAGGTCAAAATCCGCCTGCAGCCTTTGAAAAGATTTAAGAGTGGTGCCCTGCATGATGTCCCCTAGGGTGGATATACCAATATCGTCCCATCTACGGAACCCCACAAGTGACAAGACAGGCTGAAGAGAAGTTCCCTGCCAGAGGCGAGTGGCGCCGGTCAGCCTACCCCACCAACCCGTGGACCTAACCACCCGCCTCCATGTCTGAATGACTTTCCAGCAGGCCGGGGGAAGCACCTCCAGGGAAGAGCTACTGTACACGAGATGGAGCAGCGGGGTATCCGCCATGGCTAACCGCTCCACGGCGTAGGCTGGATCTGTCTGGGAACCATACCACCACTCATTGACCACCAGGAGGTGGGAAGCCCAGTAGTATGCGCGTAAGTCTGCTGCCGCGATACCACCACAATATGTGGACTGTATACATGTTGCGAGCGCCACGTGGATCGTGCCCCCTTGCCAGAGGAATCTATTCAGGAGTGTATTGATTTGGAGAAACCACGACGGGGGGATAGGGTACGGGTAGTTCTGGAGCCTGTAGAGTAAGTGCGGCAGAGACACCATTTTAAAAATTGCGGACCTGCCGTACAACGATAGGGGTAGTTGGGACCAGATCGTCGTTTCACTCCATACGGCGGGGTGCAACGGAGCTATGTTGTGCGTCCAAGCGTCGCTAGGACACCGCGTTATGAAGACCCCATGGTACTTAAGGCCCGTGTCCGCAATGATCAGCTGCGAAGCCCAGGCCTGACTCCTCTGCTCGCCGTAAATGGGGAATAGTGTAGATTTGGACGGCTTGGCACAGAGTGTAGAGGTCTCCCCAAAGATTTGGAGAATTTGGAGGACACGAGGCCCAGAGGCTCAAGGGTCTGACATGAAGAACTGGGCGACGTTGGCGTAGAGCGCGATCCTGTCTGAGTGATCCGGTGACCAGTCCAGTCCCCTGAGGACAGGGTCCTGGCACACCCACGCAGCTAAGGGCTCAATCGCTAAGGCGAGTAGGAGAGGGGATAGGGGGCACCCCTACCTCGTACCCCTGCGGATAGGGAAGGGGGCCGAGCAGCATCCGGCTGTACGAACCGAGGCGGTGAGATCCGTATACAATAGTTTCACATATGCCATGAACCAGGGTCCCAGGTTAATGCTCCTAGGAGTTTAAAAAGGTAGGTCCAACTCAGCGAGTCAAACGCCTTGTCTATGTTCGCCAACAAGACCGCCGCGGGATGACTTAGACGAGGGGCCTCCGCGACAGCGTTGTGGACCCGCCTGATATTGTGTCTGGTGGAGCGCTGTGACATAAAGCCTGACTGATCCGGATGTACCAGATCTTGAATGCAGGTGCGGAGGCGGTCGGCCAAGACCTTCCCTAAAAGTTTAGGCTCAAAATTCAGCAAAGAGATGGGGCGATATAAGCCCGTGTCGTCCGGGGGACGACCGGGTTTAAGAGAAACCACGATTTCGGCATGCCGCCAGTCCGGTGGCAAAATACGCTGCTCCAAGGCTTCATGTAGCGCCCCAAGTAGGTGGGACCCTAGGGTCACCATATGTGGGTGCAAAAAATGACAGGGGAACCTGTTCGGGCCCGGTGCACGGCCCGGGTGTACGTTGGACAGCGCAGCCTGCAGTTCGTCTAATGTGATGGGTATATCCAGTTTGTCGTGTATGTCATCGGGCAGTCGGCGAGGGGGGATATCAGAGAAAAATGTTTCTATAAGTGGCTCGGCTATCACCTCACGCTCCTCATACAGGGCTGCGTAGAAGCAGGCAAAGGCTTGGACCACGGCTTCGGGGGAGGTACACATAGTGCCGTCTAGGGACTTCAGAAGGGGAACCTGTGTCTGGGTCATCCGGACCCGACACAGCCTATGGAGCATCTGACTGGACTTGTCGCCCAATTGGTAAATCCTGTACTGGGTCGCCAGCCACGCTTCTTTAGCACTGTACGTATGCAGCTGGTGGAGCTGCTGTTGGACATGTAAGAGATTCCGGCGGGTACTGGAATCTGAGCCCTCTACCAGTTGGGACTCCCTTCAAAATGTAACTATTGCCGCCTTTCTTTTTAATGTTCATTTCCCCACTCAAATAAATTGTTGGCACATTTAATCTTCTTTACTACAGTTATGCTGGCAACAACCAGATCACCCTTAACCTGGAAAAGCTATTTAACTTTGGGACATATCAAGGGTTAACCACTACTTGAGAGCAAGCAATACATGGCTTCTACAGAATCGCCTCATGTTCAGCATCTGAAAAACAGGAATATTTACTTGCTGAGCAGGCTACAATATGAACCCACAACCGACTGACCCAAGGAAATCTGATCTCCCCAAACACCCCTGCACATGTATAGAATGTAGGAGTGATCATTAACCCCGACCCCTCTCTCTAATGCTCAAGTGACCCAAAATGCACCCTTCACCTAAAAGTCTTTCACAAGATCACCCTGACTTGGGACTCTCTCACAGACCTCTCTGTGACCTTGAGATCATTAGTGTTGTCACACATCGACCTCTGTAAACCCTTACAAATAAATTACAACAGATTCAGAATGCTGCAGCAAGACATTCTTTATACTTGAGCAGTTGTAACCATATCAGTCCTACCCTCAGGCTTTTTCCGTGGCTCCTGGTGGCTAGAAGAATTTTATTGAAAGCTCTGCATTGCTCACCAAGTGTTCTGGTGAACAGGATCCATCATTCTTCAGTCAGAACTGAGGATCTAGAGCCAGTTGAGAACTATTTGATCCACAGTGGCACTATACTTGTTATAATTTAAAAAACAAATCTTGATTTCTTTGCTGAGACTTGCAAGTTTGAAGCAAGCATCCACCTGGAGTTCTTTAGCGCCACAAAGACCTGGCTGTTTCCCAAGACATAATAGCACCTGTACTAAATTCACAAGAACCACTGGTCAGTATATTCAGGCTGTGATCTACCGCTCTCTCTCTCCAAAGTGCTCTCCTAGTAGTGTGCTGCAGCATGACTCCTGTTCACACAGTTAAGCACAGCGATGATTAACACTGCATACTTGCGCTTCATCGACAAACCACACATCTCACCCTGCGCTTGCCTTATAGAGCTCGCTGACACCCTCTACACCGTAGGTTCCAAAGGTAGCCCACTAACCTGATGCAGGATGTTATTGTATTAATTACTCAAAGTTACCTTAAGATAACTTCACATGCGCGATTAAACTTTGCTCTAATTATGCTAGCTGACAGTCCTTAAATAGAAAGATTGCAACATCAATCGTTTGTAAGGTTGAAACACAGAATTAGTTTCTACTGCTTTTCTCTTGCTCAAACTCACACCCGTGGTTGAATGTCTCCTTTATCCCTGCTTATACCTGGTATAGGAGCAGGCACATCAGCCCCCCTCCTCCCTTTGTGGATTTCCCAGTGCTTAGCATTTCTACTTTTATTAAATGCAGTGAATGAACATTTAGAAAGTCAATCTTTCAAAGACCGCATAAGAGAAGCTGAAAGTTCGTGCATTAAGCAATACTTTCCTTCTGCATCTACATGCCTTATCAACACACCATTTATTTGGATGAGCCTTTGATGTTTATTTTTGTTAATGTTATAATATTTTGTTCCTGAATTTTGACTTGTGCTGCATCCAATTACCTTCTTGCCTAAAGTATAGACAAAACAATATACAGTAGTGTGGTGACTGAAATGATGGCTCAGTGAGCTGATGGTTGGACATCAGGAACAACGTTTTAACAATCATAAAGTCATAGCTATCCTGGTATGTTTCTGTAATACTTACAGTTAGATGTTTTTTGCATTCTACCTTATGATATGACCGTGGACGTTCTCAGAATTTAGAGGTGATATGTATTAAAAGACTACCAGAGGCGCCATTATATGCAAAGTAGTATCAGCCTGTGTCACCCTTACAGGCTTAAATTCTCTTGTGCCCCATTGATGGCCTAACTATAATTGCTTTATTAACCTTCTTGCTTTATCAACCTCCTTAAAAATGCATAATTTGCCCACTCTTTTAAAAAAAATATTTCGGGGGGGGGGGGGGGGGAAGCTCCCCCTTATGACGATTCGGCGCACTTGTTACACTCGCACGGCAGAGGGGACTTTTCAAATGTCACCAGCCGCCGGAAATCCTATCATACTTGTCCTATCAGCTGAGAATGTCACCCTCCTGCCTCTAACACTGAGCGCACAAACCGCCAGAATCTGAAATCAGCATGTACAAAAATAGCCAGCCGTGCGCACAGTAATGAAACCTGCTGAGAAGAATCCGAATCTTCCACGCTTCCTCTGTAGGATGAAAAAAGAATGGTCAACCAGTGCGAACACTGCCTCCAACACCCCGAATATTACATTTCTCCTTTGAGAATTGCAGATATATTTAGTTAGTGTAACATTTTCCTGTCGTTTACCATCTGTGTCCCTACAAGCACAGTAGAAATTAATGAACATAAATTAGCTGGATTTCTAAAAGTCCAGAATTATTCATGAACATCCAAATAAGTAACACAGTCTTATCGTGTTTGCATTAATAGTATAAAGGCATTTAAAATGCATAAATCCCATTTTGATGCTGCACGACAGAATTTCTCTCGTGGGTGGTGCTGTCGGGTGTTGTGTCGGTGGAAAGAATCTTTGCTGGCGATTTTAGATAGAGGATCAGCTCGTATGAGTTTTCCTGCATTGACTGCTCCCCCCAATCCCTCTCTCAGCACTGCCGTCATCTGTAGGAAGGCTTTCAAGGGCTGCGTTTTTTTCATTGAGTGTTTGGCTAGGGATTAACTTTTCGTTTGCTCCGGTATAGATGCAATGCTATCAAGGCTTTACATGAGATATAAACGAACGCTAGCTTTAACATTTGTAATGGCAACGATACTTGTCCTTGACGGTTGACTGACCTTACTTGGCTCCTCAAATATCAACCAATCGAATGTAGATCATATAAGCACATGTGGTTCTGTCGCACTAATTTCAAACAACATTAGCATTATTACACTGAAAAATGACCACCAGGCTCAATGATATTTTGCCCAGTTCATTGAAGCAATATACATTACTCAACATATCATACAAAAGTTTAAAAAAATACTTGTCAAAATCTGCATGTCCTGGAGGCATAGTGATAAAGTGCTCGTCAGTGCAAAAACAGCACTAATACAAAATAACAATTATCCAACAAATTGCCTACGACCCATTTGCCAACATTCATCTAAAAGGGGGACAGTGACATGAATTGTATCCCGACGAGTTGCTAGTAGTCCAAGTGTAGGATATTAAAGTGACGATGTTTTGAGCCCTGGATCAACATGTTACTCCCTCAGGACCGAACCAAAGATGGAAGGCATCCAACCCTTACAAGGGTGAAGAGCCCCATCGGGTGCTCGCACGGGAATCCTAATTTATTGAATGATCGTTATTCTAAACATGGGTTTTCAAAAGATAAACCCAACAGAATCTGTGTACATGAGTATGAAAAACCTAACCCGATTCGAACAGAGGACCTCCTAGTTACTCACACACCGGCTTACTCGGCAACTCGAATATAGAAACAAGTGACTGAAAATGTGCTTGGTATAAACTACAAGTTGTTGAGCCCCACTAATGTAAACATATTTCCTGGAAGCAGGGATATAAAAGAGATATTCCTAAAATATTTAAAAAATATACAAGTCTCAAGAATTTTTGTGAGGGTGGCTACTTAAGAGCTAAAGCTCACAATTTGAGACTAGACATTTAGAGGCAAGGTCCTGTAGAATCAGTAGAACATGGTTTGTTAATGAAAATAGCAGTGAATATATTGTTCATCTTTCACTCAGGTTAAGAAGACATTAGCAGTCATTGATCTGGAAAAACCGGTTATAGACCTAGTCTCGGGCAAGTGGAACCAGTTTTAAGTATTCCTGAAGAGATGCACCGTGTCTATGCTCTTTGGTGTTTCTGCAGTTTGTCATGGTTTTTCAACGTAAGTATGTCAATTATTTTACAAGCCAAACTTGGACTTGGTTACACCAGCGTTGTTGCCTGAATGCACTTCTCAGAAATGGAATGGGTCATGCAACGCAACTGACAAAACTTCATCTCTCTAGCATTGTATTGTATTCCAAAGGAGCAATTTTCATTCTCACAATCCCGTCTGATCTACTTACAAACAATAAGGAACTGGATAAATGAATTAGTAAAATCTCCTTCACATTGAAAATTCTATTTGTAGACATTACTAGGCTAAGCAGTGCTGTTACCTATGGGAGCAAAATGTTTTAATTCAGACTCTGGACCCTAGGAAAATGTTTTCATTCATTGTGGTACCTATAGGTTTGGCAAATGTGTTCACAGGCAGATTACCTGTGCTGTAAGGTGCTCGGGATTTCTACATCAAAGTATTTGTGAGGGGCTGTGTATTTTCTGCTCCTTTGTATTCTACTGTGAAATAAAGTCTAGAATCATGGTCCATCTTTTTGGGCGAGATTGCCATACAACACGAAAAAGCTTAATTCAGGCTTTAACAGAAAGAATAAAAAGCTAAAAAAAATGGCAGGTTTGTTTTCAAACTTTGACTATAAAACTCCAGTAACAGGTAATTTGCACCAATGCATATATGGCGAATTCATAAAAAAAAATCAACGTTTTGTTTTCATCTTTATTTTTACATTTTTCAAGTGGAGCTGCCCAATGCAGCAGTCATTATAAAAATCAACAGAAATAGAAATTACAGCTCATGCACATAGTTCAGTTAAAGTTGCATAAATGAGGCACATAGACATTCATATTTTTCTGTTGTTGGCCCCCACCAGTTTAGAAGCCCCCGTATCCACATCCATGATTGCATGTCTTCTATTTCTGGGCTGATTCAAGTCTCTGTGGTAGAGCCCTTACTACGTTCACTCTGGTTTCAGGAATTGGCCCTGAAGGCCCCATCTCCCTGGTCATGCGCATCCTGCTACATCGGTCACCCTACTCATCATGGACTATAGGATTATCTGACAGCCAATTTAACAGCTACGCCTGCTCCATAAGGTCAACTTCTACTATCACCCTTTTGGATCCACCTTAATTTGGGTTATTCCTTCGGGACTCCCTCCTACATATTCTCAACCCACTTTGACAGTGTGGGTTCCCTTTGCAACAAGCAAACACAATAAGATGATGGGCGGAGCGCTGAAACTTTTCAGACACTCACCCCCAGTCACTGTTAGATCTGGATTGAATCCATCATCGTTCTTTTGCTCACTTTCCACCCCAGTTCAGACCCAGCCATATGCAAAACAGTCTTGACCCTGTGTCTCATGGGAACAGTCCAGCCCGATCTGCCAAGCTAGGCCTTCCCAGAACCAGAAACAAGCATCCTGGATCCGGTTTTGGGGTAACACCCCTCTTCAGCCAGGCTAGCTTGAATCCAGTGGCAAAGTGATCAAGGGACCCACATCTGAGAATACCTTGCCAACTTAGGGCGAGCAAGCAAACACAATAAGATGATGGACAGAGCGCTGACATTTTTCAGACACTCACCCTCAGTCAGGGAACCACCTGGCTTGGCAGTTAGGGCTGGACTGTTCCCATGAGGAACAGGGTTAAGACTGATTTGCATATGGCTGGGTCTGAACTGGGATGGCGAAGTGAGCAAAAGAATGATGATGGATTCAACCCAGATCTGATAGTGACTGGGGGTGAGTGTCTGAAAAGTTTGAGTGCTCCGTCCATCATCTCATTATGTTTACTTTGTTCCTCTTAAGTTGGCAAGGTATGCACAGACGCAGGTCCATTGCTCACGTTGCCACTTGATTTAAGCTAGCCTGGCTGATGAGGGGTGTTAACTCGAAACCGGTACCAGGAAACCTGTTTCTGGTCCTGGGAAGACCTGGTGTGGCTGTTCGGGTTGGACTGTTCCCATAAGGAACTGGTTCAAGACTGATTTGCACTGGGGTGGCGAAGTGAGCAAAAGAACGATGATGGATTCAACCCAGATCTGTGACTGGGGGTGAGTGTCTGAAAAGTTTCAGCGCTCCGTCCATCATCTCATTGTGTTTGTTTCCCTGTGCAACAGCCAGTGTATTGCTATGTGGTGTTTTTCCAAAACCATATCCAGGGTTGCGAATCTGTGTGACATTTTCCCCTTCTTGGACACGATACTCATTAGCAAGTGTTGTATCATGAGCTGTAGGGGTACCTTTGTTGCCTGTTTGAGCCTAGACACCACCTCTTCCCAGTAGCCCAGCAATGTGTTACATATCCAGACAAACATGCAGGAACGTGACCTCCCACTCATCACATTTGAAGCTTGATGGGGGTCTGTTGGGGTCTATCCTATGTATTCCGACCGCACTCTCAGCTGCATGGGTGGTCTATCGTCTTTTAGCACCTTATAGTTGCATGACAGAAGCCCGCTCCTCCACCACCCTCCAAGAGCAACTCTAAGGTGGAGGAAGGCTGCTGTGTAGCCAGTAAGCTAGTCCACACCTCCCTAGTGGTATGCGCCAACTTGGCAAATTGAATAAATTGTCCAATAAGAATCCCATAGCCACCCTAGCCTTGTCAAAGGTTAGAAACGCACCCCCCCGGATAAAATTCGCCCAGTGTTAGGCAGCCCCCGTCTTACCAGGCAGTCAGAGACATCACCTCTTGGACCTGACAAAATGACTTCAGCCATTCAGTCAGCAAGGATCTACTTAAAGATGGCCGTTTCCTTACAGTTTGAATGCCTGCTCTCATGCCAAAGCCGTCTGCCGTACCACCAAGGGAGTGCACTCAATTTGGTTTGCACCTCTCATGGAGTGAATTGGGAAGTTGCCCTCCTCTTCAGTACCCCAATGAGCCTGTGTTCCCAGTTTGGCATCTATTCCTACCACTTAGCTGCATGGTGTAGCTGGGAGGCAATATATAGCTCCAAATTCAGGAGTCTCAGTATTCCCTTCTCATTGTTCAGCATCATTACTTCCAGTTGGACTCTGCTGCGTTTCCCTGCCCACTCCAACAAGACAAAGAGGATGTCTATTTCTTTAAAGGCGGAGCTCGATATTGTGTACATGGCATTTTGCAATTCATATAGACAATGGGGAAGCAGCACCAATTTCGCCAGTACCACTCTCCCCATTATAGAAAGAGGAAGCGTATTCCAGAAGACTATTGAAGCCCAAAGTCCCCACAATACCCTGCTAACGCGACGTTGGCGGTGCATCATAATGGTATGAGTCACCCACACGGCCAGGTGTTGAAACTCATTTTGTTCCCATTGAATCCCGACATCTGGCAATTCAGAGTGGGGAGTGTCCCCTTGTACCAAGGGGTACACTAAGGTTTTCAGTTGGTTTTTACAGAGCCTTGAAGAGAATTATTTATTTGTTTAGTTATGTTTTGTATAGTGAAAACAAGGCCCTTTTGGGTGACCAATCGCTTTACAGAATCGTATACAAATATGGGATAGAACAGGAAGACATTTGAATACAATATATAATCACAGAAAATAAAAATAAATTGTATTCAAATAATAGAATAATATTACAAGAATAGGCAGTGATATGCTTGAACATAAGGTAAACCGAGAGTAAATAGACTATAAACATAGAAGTATATAGACTAGCATTAATCCAGGTTCCAACACATACCAGCATGATGAGACACAACAAACCGATATCAGGGGGAGATAGAGGAAGGTTCTCCGTGCAAGAGGAATTTGTTGGATAGTAAAATTTGTACTTTCTTCCTAAAGATGGATGTGGATGGGTTGCATCTGATCTGGGTAAGGAGAGGCTTCCTGTGAGAAGTTGGCCTGGCATATGCTGGTCACTAGTTAAAGTGGCCACCTTGCACCAGTCCAATTTGACTTTTATGGTAGATAGGTTTAAGACAACCTTTTAAAGAAAGCTATCCTAGTGGTAGCTGTGGAGAGCAGCCTTCAGGCTAAGTCTCAGAGGAATGTAAAGCAGCTTGTTTTACCTTTATAATCTCTTGAATTACCAAATGAAAGGACACCACACAGGTATATATATCAAATATATATGTATTTATTTCTAGACACACTCTACTAATCTCTTTATGAGATTAGAAGTCAGGAACATATGCACAAATCAGTGTTTCACAACACATTAGGCACTTATATGGCTGGGGCCCTAGGGTCGTACCAGACCATATACTAAAAAAGAGGTATAAGAAGGACGACTTGAGAAGGCCTATGGTCTACAGAAGCGCTGGGGCCTCACTAATCCACCCAAGGCAGGTAAGTAAAGGACCCACGGGAGACGCATGCAGTGTGAGAACAAAGCCGCGGATCCCAATAGACTTCAATGGAGCAAGTCGCGGTTGGAATTTTAAAGTTTTAGGGTACTTCAGGAGAGTCTATAAGCAAGTCAATTACTGGGTAAGTAGTTCGAGGGCCAACACACACAGGAGCACCGGAGTGCCCGAGTTACCTCACCCAGGGAAGCCGGTGCATAGGTGTCTTTTGGTGTCGGGTCGCGGCGTCGTTTTCAATAGGAGCCTTGCTGCTTGTAAAGACAGGAGAAGGATCCGGTGGAATCCAAGGCTGGATTCTGAAGAAAGAAGACCTGAAAGCAGAGACAGTGTTCAAAGTCACTAGCCAGTGACCTGGGGCCAGGAAGCTGGATGCCCACAGATGTCGGGTGATTTCAGGTGATCACGGGTGTCTTGACTCTTCAGCCACGAGGTCCAGGAGGCGTCGACGACGACCAGGAGCTGGATTCGGAGTGTCCCACGAAGTCTGCAGCTTACTGAGGTGTCGGCAACCGGATTGGAGCCAACAAGCCTTGGCAACAGCAAGTCTTGTGGAATGTGAAGAAAGTCAGCGGTGCAGCCCAGCAAGGTCTGAGGGACTCACCCAAGGGTAAGTTAGGGCAGGCCTGGAGCAACCAGGGGAGCCCTTTGGTTCTATGAAAAAGTCTTCAGGGGACCCACAAGCCAACCGGCAAGGGATTGCGAAGACGCCTCGTGAGGATTCACTTCACAGGAGCCCAAGGTCACTCGGGACGAGGTAATGCCTCTGATTTTCGGTGGAAATCCTGCTGGAGGCTTGGACCACACATGGTCAAATGCACAAGTTCGTAGAACGTCGTGAAGAGGTTGCACTCAACAGTAGTGCATGGTACCCGGATATTGCTGTTCCTAGTCACTCGTGGGGTCCACTCGCCTCAGGTTTGCTGGGGACTCACAATGGCCATCGAAGTCAGGAAATCCACTTCCGGGGCTGCAGGGACTCCGGACTCCGGCGGGAGCGGGAAAGTTTGCGACCGTTGATTTCAAGTTTTGGTGCCTGCCAAGCAGGGGAGTCACTCCTTGACTCCAAAGGAGATTCTTCAGTCTTCCAAAGGTAGTGGAACTCAGTCTTCCAAAGGTAGTGGAACGCCGAAGGTCCAGGATTCTTTTTGTAGAGCGTCGTCCAGGGATATCTAGTTTGCAATGGCAAGGGTTCCCTAACTTATACTAAAGGAAAGGGAGGGACTAGCTCTATGGCCACTCCTCTGGGAGGGTCAGGGGAGTGGGTGGTTACACCCACTTCCCTTTGTCCAGTTTCGCGCCAGAGCAGGGGCTGGTAGCCCCTGAACCGGTTTGAGCTAGCATATGCACAGAGGAGCCTACTGCTCCCCCAGTGCAGGACTTCAAATGTAAATGTAAATGTGCAGATATTTATATAGCGCAAATCACCAACCGGTCTCTAAGCGCTTGCTTAGGGAACCCGTCCTGGTATTCCCCTGTGAGATAACCCAGCAGGGCATCCACAAAGTGAAAGCCAGGCATCCCGCCGCGAGGGGCCATTGTGGAGATTAAGCAAGCTATTGCCCAGAGTCGCAGAGTGTGAACCCATGAATCGAGTATGCACTGTAGCAAGATTTATCGAGTCCATGGACAATTTTTTAGGGACTCAAGACCCAGCCGAGCCGGGAATTGAACCCTGGTCCCAGGCTGACCTCTGCTTCCAGGTCTGCCTACTCTAACCAGTGAGCCACACTTCTCCGCGCTCTAGGAGTGCACCCACCCAGCCCCAATACACTAAATCCTGTCTGGAAGGTGGTGACACCTCCCTGTGACAGGATGCCTATTGTTGGGCCTTCTCCACTGCGAGTTTCAGTCAGCAGCAGGAGGGCAGCCCAGTGTCTGTGCTTGTGGCATCCATTGTGTGATGCCAGGCTCTTTCAGATTTCTACTGTGTTTCCACAGTAGGTACATGTCTATCCCTCTAGAAGGGTGGGATCATACTCCCACACCAGTTACTGATGTGGGGGTATGATTCCAAGGTGTTTGATACCAAACACTACATGTTTTGATGCGGCCATCCCAAAGTTAGCATTTACCGCTAGGTTATAATGCACTTAAGAGTATATGGTTTAACCGCATCCACAAACAGCCACAGGGAATAGACCCAGCCAGCACCCCCTCACATGGAAACCAAGCCCCCTGCCCTCAGGATTGATAGGGCCTGCCTTAGGGGTGACTGATAGGTTTATATGTGTGTGTAAGGTGAGATATAGGAACCTATACCTCAGTGAGGAGTGCTAACACTACCTCACCCAGGCTGCAGTAGCAGGCCTGTGGTGTCAGATTTAGTCTGCTTCCCAGGGGTGGCATAATACATGCTTCAGCCCCTGGTAGGCCTGTGAAGTACCTATGCCCTCGGTACCATATACTAGGGGCTCATAAGGTACCACAGTATCCCATCACTAGTGCATCTAATATGCACTCCAAGTTGTTTAGAGAGAACAGAGAGGCTGGGGCCCTGATTAGCAGGGACCCAGCCAGACTATAGCCAGAAACCAGTGTAAACATCAGAAAAAAGTGGGGGCAACATAAGTGCAGATCCTACTCTCCTACACTTCCATATTGTTAATGAAATTCCGGAGAATGATCTGTTGTATGTTTTCTTTTTCTTTAATTTTATGGCTTAACAAGTAAGAAGCTAGTGCTTCTGGAAGATCTGTTTCCACCTGATGGGGTCATATTTGGGTCGGGTTCCTACCCGGGGGTATTGCGATGTAGTGCTTTGTGGGTTATACAAGCATATTTTGGAATGCTTTCTAGCTTCGAAGGGTAGCCATTTCAGTGTATAAAAGTCGGGGTGATGTATTCACTTCTTTTAGATCCAGTGATGAGCCTAACTGCTGCTGCATTTAGTGTGGCTTTTAATGGTGCAAGTGAGGTTTGTGGAACGACCACTAGGGTGGTACTGCCGTAGTGTAATTTAGGCAGCACAAGGGATTGAACTGCCATTGTGAGGTCCGCCGCAAGATGGAAAGGTTATACCTTCCTAGAATGTGCAACTGATGGTAGTTCCTCTAGTAATGGTGCTGATGTGTTTTTTAATGAAGGAGTCTTTGTCCAAGGTTATACCTAGAGATCTAGCAGAATCAATGATGTGTGGGGTACAATTCAGGGCCATGTGAAGGGGGGGGCAGCCTTTGATGTTGGGGAGGTGGTGTGGTGGGTAGTGCGATCAGTAGTAATTCAGTCTTAAGGGCATTACATTTAAGGTGGTTATGGGTCAGCCAGTGTTGTGTTTTAGTCAGGGTGTTGTTAAGGCTATCAATGTTGGGGGAGGTGATTTTCATGTAGAGTTTGGTATCGTTAGCATATATGTGGTATGAGATGTGGGAGAGTTTAAGGATTTCAGTGAGGTGCTCCATATATGTTAAACAATGTCAAGGAGAGAATAGAGCCTTGGGGTATGCCGAGTGACAGTGGAGACTGGTCAGAAAGAGTGTGATTGATTGATTAGGATACATTGAGACATGTTATGTACAAAGTAGGAGAACCAATTCAGTACGAAGCCAGAGAGGCCCAACCTGTGTTCAAGAAGGTTTAGAAGGGTGGCATTGTTTATTGTGTTGAAAGCTGCTTATAGGTCCAATAGCATTAGGAGGCATGATTCATTCTGGTCAAGTGATCGTAGGGCGTCGTCGACAATGTGAACCACGGCAGGTTCGGTGCTGTGACCCGATCGGATGCCAGATTGGCTAAGGTCAACAAGTTGGAATTGCTTTATGTAATTGTAATGCTGAAAATGTACACATTTTTCTAGAGGTTTGGCCAAAGTAGGGAGGTTTGAAATAGGGCATTAGTTGTTGGGGTTGAATTGGTCGGAGTTGGGGTTTTTTAAGATAGGGGTAACCTGGCCACTTTTGAAGCAGTCACGTAGGGAGCCTTGGGAGAGTGAAGCATTTATTATCGTATTCCATAGTGGCAGTAGGAGGTGAATGGGCTTCTTTAAGAGTTTGGAGGGGGTGGGGGAGCACTGACGTGGTTAGAGAATTTGAGTGAAGACAGTAGATTTAAAATGCCATTTACATCAAGGGTTTTGAATCTAGACCAGGAGGTTTTATTTTTGGGTGAGAGGGGGTATTTTTCGGGCATGTATCATGATCAGGAGGGGATGGGTGAGGGCGGGGTTCATGTGGGAGTCCTTTAATAGATTTCTCGATATAGTTAGAGATTTGCAAGATTTTCTCTGCAAAAAAAGTAGGCAACGGTTTCACTGTTGGGTAATGTTTTGTTATCTGGGGATGTGGGATCACTTTTGCAGGTTGATAGGTGTTTTTTTTTTAACAACAAATTTTATTGATTTAACAACGTACCAGATGGGCGACGCCCAGCAAGTACAATAGACAGAAAATGCATGAAATAAAATCCCTAGGTACATCATACAGAACCCATATTGTCTGCATAACAACAGACCGAGGATGAAAGAACCCCCCCAAATCGCACCAAACATACTTATTTAAGCATTACATGTACATGAAATATGAATTTTCAGCCACTTATAATCAACAACAATACACTAGACAGGTGAGTTACTGACAACCAACCGTTCAATGGGGTCGTGAGAAGCGGACTGAAACATTGTAGGAAAATCAATACCTCTGTATGAGGCCCAACAAAACCAAATCTTCCCGTGTTTCTGTGGGCACCCCCTTGCCTGAAATACCACGATTTCAGCAGACATGCAACTGTCCATTGCATTTTTCCAGTGGACGATGCTGGGCGGAGACGAGTCCTTCAAGTGTTGTGCTATGTCCCGTTAAGCTAAATTAAGGCCCAAGAAACAAAGGTTTCTCTTATAACGGTTCCCCCCCTAATATCATCCGTGCTATGCAGAAGCACCAGTCTGGGGTCGAGCGGAATATCCCACGCCATGACCCGGCCCAGGCAGGACGTCATGCTGGACCAGAACTGCTGAATCACCGTGCAGCTCCACACCGTGTGCAGAAAGGAACCATTGTCTGCGCAGCAGCAGAGGCACATGGGATTGGATTGCACCCATTTTCCATAATTTGTGACGAGTGTTATACACCCTGTGGAGGTATTTAAACTGGATAAGTCTGTATCTGGTAGACACCGCCGCGTATCGAGGGCTAGCTAAGGCATCAGCCCAGTCGTCATCCGTGAGGGCGGGCAGATCAGCGATCCACGCCGCTCTAGTCTTGTGGATAGTGATCGCAGTAGAGGTATTGAGTGTCTGGTAAATGTGCCTAATTTTGTGGTCCCCGATGTCGCCCATCATCAAACGGCCCTCTAACGGGTGGAACTCCGGCAGAGACTCTAAATGTCGAATCAGAGGGGTCAGTGCATGTCGAAGCTGCAGATAGCGATGAAATTGTGATTTATGAAGATCAAAATCTGATTGCAGCCTTTGCAAGGATTTGAGGGTGGTGCCCTGCATGATATCCCCCAGCGCGGAGATTCCTATGAGGTCCCATTTGCGGAACCCACAGAGCGCCGAAATTGGCTGCAAATAAGTGCCCTGCCAAAGGGGAGTGGAACCTGTTATAATGCCCCACCAAACCATGGACCGAACCGCCCATCTCCATAGCTGTATGACTGTTTGGCAAGCCGGAGGAAGTGTAGTACGCGCGGACATCCTCCACTGCAATGCCTCCACTGTACGTGGATTGTGTACTCGTTGAAAGCGTAACCCGGATCGCGCCCCATTCCAGAGGAATCTATTCAGGAGAGCGTTAAGCTGAGTGAACCACGACATAGGAATAGAGTAGGGGAAGTTTTGGAGCCGATAAAGTAGGCGCGGCAAGGACACCATCTTAAAAATCGCAGACCTTCCGTACAGAGACGAGGGTAGTTGAGACCAAATCGTCGACGATGTTGTGCAACCTAGAGACCCTGGGACACAGCGATATAAAAATTAAAAAAAACAGATACTTAAAGCCCGTTTCGGCAGGGAGCTAATCTGAGGCCCAGGCTTGACTTCTCTGATACCGTGAATTGGAAAGAGTATAGATTTGGATGGGTTGGCGTATAGCCCCGAGGTCTCGCCAAAGACGCTAAGGATTTGGAGGACACAAGACCCCGTGAACCACGGATCCGACCGTTAAAGGGTATCATCCGCGTAGTGCGCGGTTCTATTGGAATGTTCCTGTGACCAGTCCATTCCCCTGATCAGGGGGTCGTGGCGCACCCAAGCCAACAGGGGCTTTATCGCTAAGGCAAACAGGAGATGGTTGATAGGTTTTTGATAATTTTGAAACGTTTTTTTTTTTAGGTTTGAAGAGTCTTGTTGATTTTGGAAGAAAGTTGCTTTGGAATACCTAATGTGTCTATTGTAAGCGCTACGTTTTTGACATAGGAGTTTGAAGTTGGCCATGGTGGAGAGAATGTCTCCATGCTCTTTCTGCAAGTTTGAGGTGTCCGCCTTTTTGGTTTAGGTTTGAGATTGAACCAGGGGTTGGATCTTTTAGATGGGATTCTTCTAAGTTGCTTGGGGGCCAGGGTATCCATGATTTTGGTCATAGTTGAAGTAATGATCAATGATGTCGGGGAGGGTGCGGGCAGAATGCTGCAGCGAGTCGATAAAGTTTGTCAGTTAATGTTGCGGGTGTCCCTGATTCACTGTTTGACTTTCATTAGTTGACCCATGGCATCAACCAGCTTGAGTGCCCTCTTACCTGATCTTGACCTGGGGAGTAGGATGCTCCACCGTCATGCCCCACCTTTTCCATTCTGTTGATCCACTGGGTCTACTGCAAATCCTGGATGTGGTGTCTGGACCTTCTAGGTGTCCCCGCTGCACCAACACTCAACCTGGCTCAGGAAGTGGGGGCACCTGGCTCAGGGGGTGGAGGGGGGATAGGGGTGCACCTGGTTCTGGCCGAACGTAGCTTTATGCTGATAACACTGCTTTATTTTGAGCAGAAAAAAATGAGCGGTGGGGGGGCACCTGGTTCTGGCTAAACATAGCATTATGCTGATAGCAATGCTTTATTTTCAGTAGAAAAAAATGAGCGGCAGTAAGTCGCTCTATAAGGGCAATCCCTAATATATTTTGTCATTTATATCATGGCTGGATGAAGGTGTCAAAAGAGAAGGGACTACAAATTTTCTTCAAAACTGTTACAAAAATAGACGAATGCTGCGTAAGGTAAGAGAATCTTCTTTATTCTTCTTCACACAACCACAGGTTCCAGTCAACTGGAGGGCACTGTGGAATGTTGGCGAACAGTGACATGGGTGGAACCAACTGGGAGGATTCAGGGGGGGGGGGGGGAAATGTACCAGAAGCGGAGATTACAACACACCTCCCTGCGTAGGGCGGAAAATGAACAGAGCTGAATGAGGAAGCAGGGTAGAGAAAGGAGGTATAGAATGAGTGCGGAGGAGAGCCAGGAGGAAGTGAAAGGGTGAACGAGGAAAGAGGAGAATTAATGCATTAGCATACGAATGCAATAAACCATCACTTAACACAATAGTCTCTAATCCACACCGGTGTGCTTCTGGTTCTCAGAGATCTCCTGGGACCGAGTACCTCCGACTCTCTCTCTAGATTCCCACTGTTCTCGACGTCACCTCCTTGCTTGTGAGGAATGATTCTATCCATGCTCCAGTTTTGTCCATTTTCTAGGTGGACCACATTTTTCCCCACCCTGGATATTCTACATGGCTCAGAAAACATGGACGCTTCTCTTCTGCGTGGTTTGGGCAAGTCCACACAGACCCATTCACCCTTTTTGAACATTTGGGATTTGACGTGTTTGGTCTGGTCATATCTGTCCTTGTATTTGATCTGGTGTTCGTCAACCCTTCTGGAGATTTCACTGTGGTTGACCACATATGTATCATTCCTTATCAATACTGGAGGAGAAAGTTTTGTTTTAGGAATCCTCCCTTTGAGAGAGGTGAACGGGGAAATTCCTGTCACACTATTGAGAGTGGAGCGATCAGCCCAATTAGTCTCCATTAAAGCAGATCTGGCTGGTGTCCCCATAACTTCTGCCCTCTGAAGGCATTCTTTGAACATGCAGTTGATCCGCTCCACTAATCCATTGGCACGAGGACAATACAAAGCTGATTTGTGATGAGTAATGCCCCTGTGAGATAGAAACTCTTTCATAATATCCGAAGTGAACTGCACTCCATTGACTGTAATAAGGGTATGCCCTCCTCAAAGAAAACGCCTTCCAAGAACTGTGTGAGAGCTCTTGTGTCGATTTGATGAACACATTTGTAAACCACGCAACGAGTGTGATAGTCCACTACTACTAAGATGAAGCGTTCATTCAATGTTTTTAGGTTGAGGGGACCTATTATGTCAAGGGCCAACTTGGACCATGGCCGGTCAGGAACCTCAACTGGAGAAAGAGGAGGCTTGCAGGTTTGGTGAACTTTGTCACTGCGGCTACAGTCTAAACAATTTTTCACTACGTTCTCAGTCATAGCATCCATGCCTGGCCACCAGTAGTCCAAGCGGATTTTGTTCTTGGTAAGACTGCGCCCTAAATGTCCCAGGTGTGCCAGATCAACGATTTTCTCTCTTAAATTCTCCGTTTGGATCACTTTCTGCCCACGGCAAACTATACCTTTTTGTATATTTAATTCTAGTCTCACACCCCAGTACTTATAAAGAGTTGTTGGAACGTCACTTTTAGTAGCAGGCCAACCATTTTTGATGAATTCTTTGATAGAACCTATTTCAGCATTAGCTTGCATACCATTGTCCCATTCCTCCTTGTTCAAGCAGGTAAGTTGCAGTATGACGTCATCACAATCACAAGAGACAGTATTGCTTTCCACCACAAGTGGGGAACGGGATAAAAAAATCAGCAACAGTGTTTTGGGAACCTGGCACATACTTAACACTGAAATGGGGTGGTTCTATTTGCCCCTTTTGTGGTAAATGCAAACATTAGAGGTTTGTGGTCAGTATTTACTGTAAATGGAATACCCCAAGGAAAGAACCAGAAGTGTTTGATCGCCCAAAAGCAAGCAAGTGCCTCTTTCTCCACCACCGAGTAGTTAAATTCTGCACCCTTGAGGCACGGGAGGCAAATGCGACAATCTGTTCTTTACCATCTAGAATTTGGGTGAGACTAGCACCCAGACCTTTATTGCTGGCATCGGTGCAAAGAATGGTAGGTTTGCTGGGGTCGAACCTACCCAGGGATGGGGCAGCAATGATACTATCTTTAACAGTTACAAACGCATCCTGACAGTCATCAGACCACACAAGGGGAGTTCTGGATTTGAGCAAATTCCGTAGGGGTTCAACTATGGAGGCGTAATTTCTGACAAACGTAGAATAATATTCAGATAGGCCCAAAAAGGATTTGAGATCTTGAACGCACTTAGGAGCCGCAGTGTTGCGAGTAGCCTCCACCAAGTCCAGTTTGGGCTTAATACCATCTTGAGAAATTGTGTGCCCAAGGTACTCAACCGATCCCATGCCAATACAACATTTTTCCTTTTTGAGAGCCAGACCAGCTTTTCCCAAGTTAGTTAACACCACTCTGAGGGTGGTATTATGTTCCTCCAGATCCTTCCCGTAGATGAGTTTATCATCCTGAAAGCAGAGGGTTCTGGGAAGGTCTTGCAGAACATGCTGCAAGATCCTCTGGAAGGCGGCAGCAGCAGATGCCAACACAAACGGTATACCAAGGAATTGGAATGCCCCCAGAGGAGTCACAAAGGAGGTGAGGTGACGTGAGTCAGGGTGGAGCTCTATCTGGTGGTAGGCTGAAGACAAGTCAAGAACGCTGAAACAACTCGCACCTTTGATAAGGGTAAGGACCTCAGGAATGCGTGGAATGGGGTGCCTGTCCACTTAGATGTTCTCATTTAGGTCCCTGAGGTCCACACATTGCCTGATGTCTTTACTGGATGCTTTGGTGTTTGAGAACAATGGGGGCCAGCCACTGTGAGCACTCGATAGGTTCAACTACACCCAAGGACAATAATCTGTCGAGCTCCGTGTGGAGGGGAACATGCATCAAGTAAGGTATGGGCCTGGCCTTATGTGCCACCGGCTTTGCGTTGGATTTTAACTTAATGGAGTGTGGTAATCCCTAAGTAAACCTAGCTCATCAGAAAATACTTTGGGGAAATCGTTGCACACCTCCATCCCCCCAACTGAGGGATCCACCAAAAGAACCTGATCTGGACTGTTGGGATCTAACTTAATTCCAAGTTCCCTTTGGTGTTTCCACCCTAACAAGATTGATCCCTTCTGGGTAATGTAAATCTTGCCAACCGTATTCCTTCCTTTAAACCCTATCTCCATGGTGGTCATACCCAATAAGGGTATGGGATCCCCATTGTATCCCCCCGTTTGGATGTCAGGGGGAAGTAGGTGTTCTTGCCAGGAGGGAAACATTTGGGAGAATACCTTGGTGTCAACTAAGGTGAATGGGGAACAGCAGTCTGCGAAAACAGTTACTGGTTTATTGTCCAAGGTGATATTGCAAGATGGAAATTTGGCGGAGTCGTCTGTGTCTTTAAGTTGAAAAATTAACTTGGTGTCAGCAGAGGATTCGTGCTCAATTGATAACACTGATTTGGAACGCTGTTCCCTACAAACCCTGGTCAAATGTCCCCTTTTCCCGCATTTATAGCACGTGACTGAAGGGGCTTGGCACAAGGGATTGTTGGTTAGATGGCTCGGGCTCCCAAACCTATAACACTTGAGTTTGGTACCGGAAGGGAACGTATTTGAAGTTTTATTTTTAGTATCTTTTCCCACCTCATGTTTGTTTATGTCATTGACCTCAGTGGATTTGTCCCCCTCCCCTTTCATGGCAAACATGCAGTCAGTGGTGTGCTCGATCCCCACGGCTATTTCAATGGCTTCTTTCAGATCAGGATTTGCTACCAGCAGTCTCTCCTGAATCTTGGGGTTGTTGGTGCATCTAACCAACTGATCCCTGATGAGGGACACTTGCAAAGACTCAAACTCGCACGTGTTTGCTAGACCCTTTAACGCAGCAATGTATGTTTTGACTTTTTCACTTTTACCTTGTGTCCTTGAAAGAATTTATGCCTCTCTAATACCACATTTATTTTCTTTCCAAAGTGTTTTTCTAGTTTGTTAACTGCTACCATGTAAACATTATCATCATCATCGCTATCACTTCCCTCTTCTACTGAGGCAGAGATATTATCATATTCCTTACGGCCCACAATACCCAAGTTGTGCAGTAAGGTATGAAGTTTACGTAATGGTGAAAACTTTTCCCTCCCAATTGCAATAAGGTAGGACTCAAAGACACCAAACCATTGCTTCCATGGCAATAAAGGTTCCCCCACCTTGTTTAGGAAAGGTGGAGGTTGAGACATATTAGCTGTTGTCATGTTTGTACACTACTTGACAATAATATAAAGGTACACAACTGCCAAGAGATACAGTGGATATACTTTGAAAAACAGCAATTCCCACAATAATGTATGTGAAAATAACAGTAAACTTTTGAATAAGGCTTGCTAGTAGGAAGCTGTGCCCGTCAGCGTGAAATAACAGGCAGCAAAAATTAAAGCAGTAGCCTTCACAACAGATTACTGTCCCTAGGCTGTGACCATACACGATGAAAACTGTGCCCATCAGCAAGCGAACAGCCCCCAATCTGTAGGCACCTCACAACTGAGTCACACTCCCACTCTGTGACTACGCTAACACTGTGCCCCTCTGCATGAGGTAACAGGCAGCACCAATAGAGAGGCTCTCACACCGTGAAGGAGAACTGCTGTGCCCGTCAGCGCACGGAGACAGGCAGTAAAACACATGTCTTGAACCTTACAGCGGAGTCAGGCTCCCCCGCTGTGAAACAATGCAGGCATAAGCTGTGCCCATCAGCGTGGGAAGACAGGCAAAAAACAGAATGAAAGATGCAGAGTGGGGTCATGCACCTACGCTGTGAGAGATTGCAGGCAACAGCTGTGCCCATCAGCGTGAAGAGACATGCAAAACACCACAGGATGAGGTGTATACAGCAGAGTCAGGCTCACACTCTGTGAGAATGCAGGCAACAGCTGTGCTCGTCAGCGTGTAGTTAACAGGCAGAACAATTGATGAACCTCCGTTAGCCTGTCCCTCTAAGAAACCACACCCCCAGAGGGGTGGCAATCAGCGTGAGGTAACTGATGCGCGATGAGGCAGCTCCACACAGGAAGGAAGGCAGTGAAGCGACCACCAGAAAGAAAATAATAAACTTCCTTCCGAGTCGGCGCCCCTGAAGTTCTGCTGCTTGAAAGTACCTCACTGCAAGATGAAATCAGGCGCGCCCCCAACAGCCAGCTGAGCGCCAGGATATGAGCGCGAGTCTGCAGATTGAAAATACCCCCACAGTGAGTGTGACGCAGCGGCTCCACCAAGGTTACGTTCGCCGGCTAAGTGGCAGCTAGACCAGCAGGTAACCAAGACGCATCCACTGTCACGTTCGCTGGCCCCAGCAGGGAAGCAAGGAGCCAGCAAGGTTAGACCCCAGTGAGAGGCGCATCGGCAAAGTCACAAAGAATGAAAATTTTCCTAGCTATCGTAACGGAAAGTTTCAATTCTATTAAGGACTCGGAGGCGAGGATTATGCCTTCTTTCTCCACTTTATTCATACAGCAGCACAGAAAGAACAACAAAGACTACATTTCCCATGAACCATAGGGAAAAAAGTAGTCAACAACATTGTGTCAACAACCAATCAAAAGAGAGAAAAATGTCCAATCAGAGTCTCTCCAGTTACTGATAGTCCCTTGTCAGTGTCCAGATCTCCTCTTTCGGAGCGCAAAGACAGCCCAGCACTCAACTTCAGGAGTCCTGTTTGTGGGTATCCGAACCTGCAACAAACAAGGCAGTATTACCAAGGGGAAAGCACCACCCTAGGTAGCAAACCAGTAAAGAAAACCAATGTAAAGGTAGTTAGAACATATCATCAAGCACTACTTCCTTCGGCATAAACATGAAGGAAAGAATTTACTTACTGCAATACGGGGAGGGGTTTCCTCTGAGAACACCGGGCGGGATAATCCTCGCCTCCGAGTCCTTAATAGAATTGAAACTTTCCGTTACGATAGCTAGGAAAATTTTCATTCTATGTCAGGACTGGAGGCGAGGATTATGCTTGTTTAAAGCTTGCCCACAACCAGTTGAGCCATATTGAGAATTGGCTTGAAGTAAAACTTCTTGAAGGTGGAATCCGAGGACCAGTCCGCCGCATTGAGGATATCCTCCAAGCGGGCACCCAGACCAAACGCCTTCAAGGCCATAGCCCCTCTCGCGGAATGCGCCCCAAAATGCCGGAGGCTAATACCCGTCTCTTGCATCACCCAACGCACCCAACGGGCGATGGTTGGGGAGGAAACAGCCTTAAAGGGTTTCCGGAGCGCGATGAGCAGCTGACGCTCCCCCGGAGGACGATACTCCTCCGTCATCTCCTCGTAGGCCTTGAGGCAACTGACCACACAGAGCTTCGGAGAATCCGCGAAGGCCGGGTAAGAGACAACTCTTGTATTGCACTTCGTCCGGCGAGAAAGGGTAAACGTCACCCCATCCGGAGTGAACATGCGACCCGAGATATCGAGTGCGCGCACATCCGACACTTTACGACAAGAGATCAAGCAGAGCAGCATTGCCAGCTTCGCCGATAACTCCTTACGGGATAGAAACCTATTTGGTTGCCAAGACAGGAAGAGATTTAACACCTGATTAACATCCCACAGGGCCAAATACCGCGGTTCTGGAGGTAGGGAAAGTCGAATGCCCCGAAGGAGCCTGCAGATCAAAGGGTGTTCGCCCACCGCCGAACCACCAACCGGGACGTGACCCGAGGAAATGGCTGACCTGAAAGTGTTAATGGACCTATATGCCAAGCCCTTAGAAGCCAAATGCGCCAGAAAGTTTACAACGTGGACCACATCCGTGACCGCGGGATCGAAACCCCGTCGCAAACACCAACGGGACCATCTGCCCCACGCAGATTTGTATCGTTTAATGGTGCTATCCGCCCAGCCTTTAGAAAGGAGCTCCTCAGCTGATCGCGAAAGGCCCGGGGCTTGCCATCTACCCCGGAAATCCTCCACGCCATGAGCCACAGCGAGTTCGCTGACACTAGAGGATGAGGATGGCCGTACGGATCCTTAAGGAGATGCGGAAACCGGGGGAGTAGGATCGGAAAATCCCAGGAAAGTTCCAGAAGAACTGGAAACCACACTTGCGACCTCCACAGAGGCGTGATGAGTACTAAGTCTGCCTTCTGCCTGCGGACTTGAGCCGTTGTCCGGGTAATCATAGCGAACGGAGGGAACGCATAGCCCCGATCCACGCTCCAGTCTTGGAGAAACGCATCCGTGGCTGCTGCCCGAGGGTCGGGCTTCCAGCTGAAAAATCTCGGAAGCTGGTGGTCCAGGCGAGATGCAAATAGATCCACCGTGAACGGACCCCAAAGCTGGCTGAGGGAGGCAAACACCAAATGATCCAACTTCCAGAGGCTGGAGTCGCGGAAGTGGCGTGATTGATAATCGGCCTCCACGTTGTCTCGGCCCGGAAGGTACTCCGCTGTGACCGATACCCGACTGTCCAGGCAATACTGCCAGAAGCTCGCCGCCAGATCGGAGAGGGCTTTCGACTTGGTGCCGCCGAGGTGGTTGATATAACGGACAGCCGACACGTTGTCCATTTTCAGAAGTACGCAAGACTGTACTGAGTCTCTGGTCCAACATTTGACTGCAAACGAGCCGGCCAGAAGCTCGAGACAGTTGATATGTAATTTTTGTTCGTCGGGAGACCACAAGCCTCCCGTGGAAAGATCCCCGCAGCGGGCGCCCCAACCAAGCCTGCTGGCGTCTGATTCGATGATCAAATCTGGAACGGAACCAAAGATTGCTCTGCCGTTCCATGCCTCCATGTGTGTTAACCACCACTGGATTTCGCTCCGAGCTTCGTCGGATAGACGGATCTTGTGGGAGTACGAATACCCTTTCCGCAGGAAGTACGCCTTGCAGCGCTGTAGGGCCCTGTAGTGGAGCGGACCCGGGAAAATCGCCTGGATAGAGGCAGATAGAAGGCCTACAACCCGGGCCAGCTGGCGCAGTGAGACGCGCTGTTGAGCTAAAACGCGACACAACTCGTGGCGAATCTTCGCAAGTTTCCTGGACGGCAGGCTTAGAGTAGAGGCCCTGGAGTCGATGACGAACCCCAAAAAGGTAACGGACTGAGCCGGCTGGAGAAGGGACTTCTTTCCATTGATCACAAACCCAAGGCCCTGGAGCAAGGACACTGTCATCTGGAGCTGATCGGCTAAAAGGTTGGGGCAGGAAGCCATCAGGAGGAGATCGTCTAAGTAGACGATCAGCCTGACCCCACGAACTCTCAGGAATTCCACCACTGGTTTGAGCACCTTTGTGAAGCACCAGGGTGCGGAAGACAGCCCGAAAGGGAGGGAAGTGAACTCGTAAATCCGGTGGCGCCACTCGAATTGAAGGAAACGGCGGTGAGGCCGAAAGATAGGAATCACCAGATAAGCGTCCTTCAAGTCCAAACGTACCATCCAGTCGTGAGGACGAAGAACATCCCGCAAGAGGTGAATACCCTCCATTTTGAAATGGCGGTAAACCAACCACTCGTTGAACTCGCTGAGGTTTATAACCGGACGCTTGCCGCCATCGGACTTGTCCACTAAAAAGAGATTGTTGAGGAAACCCCTTGGGTGGAGTGTTGCGAGAGATATAGCGCCCTTGCGAAGCAAGGAATCGACCTCCTTGTCCACCAGGAGTGCGTCGTGAATTGAAAATTGCATAGGGCGCGGGGGAGTCTTTTGAACAGGATTCCCGCAATATTCTATGTGAAACCCCCTTATCGTCTGAAGAACCCATGCATCGCGAGTGAGGGATGACCATGCCCCGTAACAGCTTGCCAGGCGTCCCCCTATGCTTTGTGGGGAAGAAAGGGTAACACTCACCAGAGTTTGCGTTAGACGCTCCTCCCCTGTGACCTCTGCCTTTGCCACGGCGTCCTCTTGTGGGGTAGAAATTTCCAAATTTCGATCGGTCTTGATATTGACCGGAGCCTCTCTGATTGACTTGATGATTTTGTCGACCGGTCGAGCGGCCCCTTCCTCGACCGGCCCCTCGAAAAACCCGTGGGAACACTTTTTTAATGGTGGACTGCGCCCTGTCCAATGACGTAAAGTTGTTTACAAACTTGCCCAGTTCCTTGATGAAGGGCTCACCAAAAAAGCCCCCTTGGGCAATCGCCCCTGCTTCGGAATCCGCCAGGTCACCCAGTTTTGGGTCAATTTTGATTAGAAGGGATCTCCGCCGCTCGGTGGAGAGGGCACAGTTGGCGTTGCCTAGGAAGACCACTACCCGCTGAGCCCAGCCTGAAAGAGTTTCGGGAGAAATCATCGAACCTGAAGCCTTCGCTTCTTCCGCCATATCAAGAATTTTTGTGGCGGGCCCCAGGGCGTCCAAGAGCTTATCTTGGCACGCCCGCCACGACCTATCGATGCCCTTTTTGGGGTCTCTAATAAATTTCTGCAGGAACGTTAGCATTCTCGGGTCAATATCCGGGGTCAGGGCAACTTTGCCCTCCAGAGAAGGGCGAGGACACTCCGCTCGGAGACAGTTGCGGGCCTCCTTTTCGAGCGGGCGCCGAATATGCTCTGCGACGTAAGTCGCCACCTTGTCCGCTGGAACCCAGTCTGTGGAGCGAGGATGGACAATGTCATTAGGGTCCAACATGTCAGAAGGTGTAGGAGGTGGCTGTAAGTCAGAAGGCGCCAAAGGGGCCTGTGAGGGTCGGGTCGGAAGCCAAGGCCTAGACGGGCTGGCATCCGGATCCCCTGAAGGACCTGGAAGTGCAGGGGAGGGGGAGAGGTTAAGAGCTAGCGAGTCGCCAGTACCCCCCATAGGATGGCTATCAATAAAGGCCTGTTTGAGCCGCTCAAAAGCGTCCACATCCACCCCCGGGGCACAGGAGCGTTTAGGAGGGGGAGGATCCGAAAGGTCCTGGACATTGGATGATAGGGAATTTTTGCGTTCAAGGCATAAAAATGCCTGCTCTATTTTTTGTGTCAGCCTGTCCTCCAAAGGAGAAATGGCCTGGTCCACTGCCCTATAAATAGAGGTATCCACTGCTTCATAGAAAGCATCGCCCCATGGCATATCCGCCAGAGGATCCTCCTCTTCATCCTGATAATCCCCGTAAAAATCCATTACAGGTGGAAGGGCAAGAAGACTTTTGCGCTGCACTCGCAAGTAAGTTGTTACAACTGGGTGTCAGTTTGAGATTTTTACACGTGGCAAAACCACAATTTTGTGCAGGGTGACTAGCCCTGAGGGGACACAAAGAGGCTGGCAGACACCAATTTAAATGTATGCAGATAACTGGGCTGGATAATGTCCCCCAAAGCAAGCCGAACGGCAAGAATACAACCTCCAGGGAGGCGTCAGCACACTCGTGCAAATACAAGACTCGAATCCCCTTTATAGAACCGGGATACAAGCGTCAGGTATGCACATTAGGCCCGTGAGCGAAGAAACAAGCTCGCGGGCCGGTACAGACCGAAGAACTCTGTGTCTCTCTCAGTCCAGGCTCCGGTGGCAGTCGAACGCGCGCGCGTCTCTGGAAACTGATCAAAACCAGAGACGCGTCGCGTTCAAACACCGCCACTCGCGCCCCCAGGCGGCGGGAGGACCAGAGCGCGCCAGCACCACCGCGTAGGAGCGAGAGACGACTCTCGGTCCTGCGGTGAGGAAAACCCAAATTTTTACCGACAAAAACCCTCAAATTCTCAAACGGGGGAAAAAAGAAAGGAAAGCAAACGCTATACCAGCAACGCAATCGAAGAAAATTACCACAGCGACGCGTCAGACTAACGGTAGGCTCCGCTATAATTCAATAAAAACATCACAAACCTTGTCACAAGACAATAGATTCAAGCAATAAGCCCTGATAGGGCGGAATATAGCATCAAAAGACACAAAGCAGTCATAAAAGCACATAACAAAGCCCCCCCAAACAGTAGAAACCCTGAGGGGACTTAACTGGCTGCGCAGCAGCGAAGAAAGAGGAGATCTGGACACTAACAAGGGACTATCAGTAACTGGAGAGACTCTGATTGGACATTTTTCTCTCTTTTGATTGGTTGTTGACACAATGTTGTTGACTACTTTTTTCCCTATGGTTCATGAGAAATGTAGTCTTTGTTGTTCTTTCTGTGCTGCTGTATGAATAAAGTGGAGAAAGAAGGCATAATCCTCGCCTCCAGTCCTGACATAGAATACGGTGACCGGCTTGCTCAAGCCCAGGGCAGCAGCGCAAAACGGGCAAAAGCTGAGAAAATCGTCAAATGCGTGCAGAGAACCTTTTCAGCTCAGTAATGCGTGAGGAAGAACCCCACAGCCCAGCGGGAGCAGGAGTGACTGCTAAATCCCACGCAGTGGTGAAAGAAAAGCAGAAGATGATCAAGCAGCCACAGCAGAGGGTGACGATCAGCCGCAAATGAGCAGAAGCAGGAGACCTGAGGTAACTCTCAGATGGGTACTCACATAATCTTGTATAAATCAATCAGCTGATTCTGGAAAAATAATGTTGGGGGTGGTGGTGAACCGTCCCCACACGGTAAATCGTCGCCAGTGTTACAAAAATAGACGAATGCTGCGTAAGGTAAGAGAATCTTCTTCACACCACCACAGGTTCCAGTCAGCTGGAGGGCACTGTGGAATGTTGGCGAACATTGACATGGGTGGAACCAACTGGGAGGATTCGGGGGGAGAAGGAATGTAACAAAAGCGGAGATTACAACAAAAACCCCCACCCCATTTCTAATAATCACACTATGGATACGTTTACACGTTAGTAAGGCCTACCTGACTAGAATAGTATGTTTGGCAATCATGTATTTGGTTGCCTTTTTAAAACGGTAACAGATCTTAACTGCAATGTTGAAATAAGTCTTGCCATATTTAAACATTGCCTGTTTAATAGAAGAACTGTGAAAAATGTTGCAGAGTGCGTGCTATATTTTTTTCACTGAGGAGGGGCGTGGCATTAAAGTTTGAAGACCACTGGTCTATGCTGCTGGGCGGTCCAGTGCGTGACCTGTGGGTATCATTCTGGTGTGTACCAGGAGCTGCACTGTTAACCACTGCTCCCAGGTTCTATTGGGTAGTTCACACTTCTGTGGGAGTGCCCCAGATGTACGTTGCTCACTGCTCATATACCAGTGGGGGTTCAGTAGGAGCGTCTGGCACAATCGAGCCCCTTGGGGTCCATACTTTAAATGTTCAGGCCTGGAGACGGGAGCTGGTGGCATTCCCTCTACGCCCGCTAAGGCTCCACAGTGCTCGGCCGCGCCATTCTACACGTCAGGCTCCTCTCGATGTGCTGGTCCAGGCATGCAGGGGCCCGTGTTTTTAGTTCTCGTGTCGAAAGCAGTGCATGCGCTGCTCTCGGCATCCAGAGCTTCTTGGAATCAATTCAGATTCCGAAGCTCTCGGGGGCAGAGTTGAAGCCCCCCCCATCTTTCTCATTTGCTGGTGTCATCCCGCATGCAAAACGCAGGCTCACCATTGAAAAGGAGGCTTCTTAGTCCTTCTTTGTTGTCGCCTTGTCTCCTTTTAGCCCCGCCCACCAGGATTGGATCTCTCACTCTCGGGGTCACACACTCGCCTTAATTAGCTGGGACGCAATATATTTCCACACAACGCCGCCAGCTTGGTGAAGGGCAGTTAAACCGTACTGCACACACAAGGTTTTTGACTATGCACTCTTCTTTTGGACACAGGCAGCGGACTTACCAGGCGCAGATCACCGGACCGCACACGGGACGCTGACGCTGTGTGTCTCCCCCGCCGCCACTCTCCATCGCTGGCCGCAGTTGGGGGGGACTACAGCTCCCGTCATCCTTTGCTCCTGAATCCCGCCTTCCTTCCGGCCAGCAGCGCGCCTGGAGGCGCTTCATAAACAGAGGCTCCCTCGGTGGAGCGGGGGGCACTTCTTTTGGACACAGGCAGCGGACTTACCAGGCGTAGATCACCGGACTGCACACGGGACGCTGACGCTGTGTGTCTCCCCCGCCGCCACTCTCCATCGCTGGCCGCAGTTGGGGGGGGACTACAGCTCCCGTCATCCTTTGCTCCTGAATCCCGCCTTCCTTCCGGCCAGCAGCGCGCCCGGAGGCGCTTCATAAACAGAGGCTCCCTCGGTGGAGCGGGGGGCACTTCTTTTGGACACAGGCAGCGGACTTACCAGGCGCAGATCACCGGACCGCACACGGGACGCTGACGCTGTGTGTCTCCCCCGCCGCCACTCTCCATCGCTGGCCGCAGTTGGGGGGGACTACAGCTCCCGTCATCCTTTGCTCCTGAATCCCGCCTTCCTTCCGGCCAGCAGCGCGCCCGGAGGCGCTTCATAAACAGAGGCTCCCTCGGTGGAGCGGGGGGCACTTCTTTTGGACACAGGCAGCGGACTTACCAGGCGCAGATCACCGGATCGCACACGGGACGCTGACACTGTGTGTCTCCCCCGCCGCCACTCTCCATCGATGGCCACAGTTGGGGGGGACTACAGCTCCCGTCATCCTTTGCTCCTGAATCCCTCCTTCCTTCCGGCCAGCAGCGCGCCCAGAGGCGCTTCATAAACAGAGGCTCCCTCCGCGTCGCGGGACGCGCGCGGGCGGCGCTGGGCTGAGCCCGGGCAGAGGGCGGGCCGTCTGTGGCTGTCAGGGGCCATAAGAGGCCGGGCCGGGCCGGGCCACCCCTCTTGCTAGCACTCTCAGGACACCTATATGTGAGTAATGCTGGTTGTGACTCAGGGGTTATAGAGGATAGACATCACTCCAATCATCTGAGACTCCACCATCTGATAAGATACTTATGCCGGGTTTGTTTTATGTGAAAGCCGTGATAAGGGGTGGAGGGGTCTAATACGTTTCTATCTTGCGTGGGGCGTAGTGAATGTGTGGCAGGGGGGGGTGAATAAAACTACCCAAGATATTTGCACAGGTATTGATTAGCAGTAGAGGGAAGTATGACAGGCAAAACAGTGACACGCTCGACAAGAGCTAAGCGTAGTACCTCCGAGGCTCCTCTGGCACACAAAGACGACATTAGCTCTGTATTCCCTGTCATCATGCAGCCTACTGCCATTGATCGCATGCTCAAAAGAGCGCTAGGGGCTGTGTCGAACGACATCGAGCGCACAGAGAGGCGCCTGTCCTTAACCCCAGATCCTGACCCTCTCTTAACCATTCAGGAGCAGGAGGTTGCGTTAATCTCACCCCCTAGTCCCTCAGAAACCAGTGAGAGGGATATCTCATGTGCCCAACCCATTATCACTAGGAACAAGGAGGATCTAGGCCCCACCAAATGTGCCACTCTACACAAAAAGAAGAAATGCGCTCAAAAAAAGCGTAAGAATACAAACAGCTTAACCACCTACCCTAACCCACCGAGTAGAAATAATAGTGGGATCGAGCGAGCTACACAGACATCTTCTCAAGCAGATCCTCCAATCTGGTTAACTAAGATCATGTTAGACCTACAGGCCCAGATAGAAATACTGATTACAAACCAGCTGAAGCCGGTGACAAGTAGGCTGGACAAAATTTTAAGTGAATTAAAGAACAGGGAGACAAAAGGTAGCTCACTAGGGGCCTCATGTAGGTAAATAAATTTTACCGGTTCTTAAATACCGAGCCGTACCGAATCGGTAAATTAGAATCGGTAAGTTATATGTAGGTAAAAATTCGGTAACTGTTACCGATTCGGTAACATTCGGTAATCACGAATCGGAATTCACCGAATCGGTAAATACCGAGGTGTTATTTACCGAATCGGTAAATACCGAGGTGGTATTTACCGAATCGGAAAATACCGAATCGGTATGTACGGATTCGGTAAATCAAATCACATGACTTGACGAAACAGCTAATCCAGTGCAACGACAGCCCACCCAACCAGGAAGTGCCCACACCCAGGCAGGTGTACATAATTAGCCGAAGTGGCCACACCCAGGCAGGTGTACATAATTAGCCGACCCTGGAGAAGCTTGGAGTGCAGAGGAGAGGCAGGGAGCCGTTGCATGTGCGAGCGGGTAAACGAACAGCATGTCCAGCCAGAGAACACAGAAAGACGGAGGGGAAAGGAGGAGGAAGCTGAAATTTAGCCCCAAGGAACTCCAGGTGCTGGTGGAGGAGGTGGTGAAGCAGCACCAGAAGCTGTTTGGAAGGCAATCCCTGCAAGTGCCTGAGGCTGAAAAGCGCAACATATGGCTGGCCATCCAGGCGCAGGTCAATGCTGTGGGAGTGACCCACAGGGACATTGAGGTCCTCAAAAAGCGCTGGTATGACCTCCGGATTGTAACCAAGAGGAAGATGGGCGACATCCAGAAGGAGGCCAGCCAGACCGGAGGTGGAACCAACAGGGCACCTGCCCTCACCGAACTGGAGGAGCTGGTGGCGGCCACAATCGAGCAAGAGAGCGTCGTGGGTCTTGGGGACGCCGACAGCTCTGCCAGAGCCGCAACACACCAAGGTAAGACGAAAGCACAGCAATGTAGCCCCCCCTACCCCTATCCCACATCCCCCATTGTGAAACGAGAATCACACTGCAGTCCACACGTGTCAGTGCAGACAGGCAATGCATTCCGGGAGATGTAGTCAGGGCAACACTAACCATGACGTAAATGTTACAGGGCAACAAGGCATGTCACGCACTCGAGGCACAAGGAGACAGGGGACATATTGGAATGTGAAATGATTTATTGTGACGCTTGCAATGCAGCCCTTCGGGGACACTGAGCCAATGTTGTATTTCTGTCCACAGATGTGACATCATGCAGGACAGGGCATGCTGCAGGAGAGACGGCACACCGGCCACATAAATCACCTCTAGCCAGCACCAGTTCAGACCAGGGAGCAGGCCCACTGGCAGCCGCACCACCAACACAGCCAGCCTCGCCGCACACAGAGCCAGCATCACCTCACCGAGAGCCAGCATCACCACCACCAGAGCCAGCATCGCCACTCATGTTCGAATCACCGGCCACATCTCCGCTTGCAGGTGTGAGAATGAGGAGGCGTCCAGCAGCCAGGCTACGAGCCTTAGACACCTCGTCAGACGACAGCATGGGCCCAGAAGACCGCACCGGGCCCCAGGAAGGGAGCCATGCCACTGTGCCCCACACCTCACAGGCAGCACAGACGGAAGCAAGAGGGCGCCGCAGGTCGCGTGTCCAGAGTCCACCAGCACCCACTGACGGCCATGGTGTCTTCTTGGGGCTCGAGGGCCAAATGTTGAAGCAACAGCGCCTGCAATCAAAGGCAGTCATGTCAGTCCAGAGGCACATGCGGGTGATGAAGACAACATTAGTCAACATGGACACCAACATTAGCGGCATGGCTGCGGGCATTCGGGACATGTCCCAGTCAATCCAGCAGTTGTGCAGCAAATTAGATGCTGACATCGAAGCACGGCGCCGGGAACGCCAGAGAAGGGACACTACCAGCAGGGCACTCAACCGTCTGGCAACTGCGACTTCTCTACTGTGCCGGCGCTCTGTGACGATGCAGGAGGGCCTAACACAGTGCTGCAGCGACCTGTCTCGGGGGATGGTGCAGGTGATAAGTGCACTAGGGGTGCTATTGACTAGTCAGGCGTCGACAACTGCTGCAGGGGATGCTGCGGAGAGCATCGACACCAGCAGCAGCATCACACCCCCCGTCCCAGAAGCACGCAGGAGCAGCAGGCGGCTTGGGGTTGGCTCTAGTGAGGATGCACAGGCCGTGCAATCCACCACTGCAGCGCGTATGCGCAAACATTGATGTAGCCCTGCTTAGCCACTTCCCATTGGGTGACGTAACCCTGGACATACTCCTTGTATAGATGGTATATTGCCAGATTGGCCTGTTCATGTGTTCATGGCGTGGTGCCACATTAAAACTACGTCAGGACTTCTCACAACTCGCTGTGTCCCCTTACTTACTCAGAAATAGTTGCATGTGATATCTGCCCGTCTCTCTCTCCCATCGATTGCAGTTGGCACTCTAGCTGCGTTGCCCTCTGGCTGGCCTGACTCATCCTCGTTGTCCTCAAAATATGTCAGTTCCACATCTGTACCTTTTTTCGTGGCAAGGTTGTGCAGCATTGCACAAGTGGCAATAATCTTGCAGCAGGTGATGGGTTTGTACTGGCGTGCGCCTCCGCTCTTGTGCAGGCAGCGGAACCTGCTCTTCAGTAGTCCAAACGTGCGCTCCACCACATTGCGTGTTGTTTTGTGTGCCACGTTGTATCGTCTCTCACTCTGGGTTGCTGGGTGTAGGTAGGGAGTGAGGATGAATGACCGGCATGCATATGCACTGTCGCCTGGATGAGTAAAAGGGAACCATCAGTAACATGCCTCTATGCACTATGATTTGCAGGTTTCAAGGGGCGTCACTGTTACTTACCTAGCAGGTATCCCTCTCCGAATTCTCCGGCACTCAGTCGTGTGTAGATCCCACTATTCTGGAAGATGTAAGAGTCGTGGGTGCTCCCAGGAAACTTTGCAACAATATCTGTGATGATGTTCCCTGCATCACAGATCACCTGCACATTGATGGAGTGGGTGGACTTCCTGTTCCTGTAGATGTGCTCTGTATCAGCTGGTGGACAGATTGGGATGTGTGTACCATCAATACAGCCGATGACATGGGGGAACTGTGCCATGTGATAAAAGTCTGTTTATGTTTTCTGCAGTGCAGCCTGTGTGTTTGGGAAGCTTATGTAGTGGTGCATTCTCTGCATCATGGCATCCAGGAACTTCCTGAAGAAACGTGACAGGCAACTCTGGGATACCCCACCCACCGCAGCTATCACCACCTGATAACTGCCGGAGGCCAGCAGATGTAGGCTGCAGAGCACCTGCACATGTGGGGGTATGGCGTGCGCCCTTCTTATTGGATGGTCCAGGAGTGGCTGTAGGTCCCTGATTAAGTCCATGATGGTTTCGGGGTCTAGCCTGTACCTCTCATGTATCTCTGCATCAGTCAGCTGGAATAGTGTGATGCGCTGTCTGTAGATTTGTTCCTCCCGTCGCCACACCCTCAGTCCTGCTGCCTGTAGACGTAGGCGCCTTGCAATGACGTACATAGCGGCCATGTTGTCCACGCTGTAGCATTTTGGGATTGCTCATATGCATTGTTGATGGTTACCACCTGCTTTCAATCCGTGTTAATTACCGACTCTAATTTACCGATTTTCTTGGATTTCTTAATTACCGAGTGCTCCTACATGTCATTTTCATTATTACCACTTCATATTTACCACTTCATATTTACCGATTCGTTAATTATGTATTCGGTAACTCTGAATCGGTATTTTGGAATTCGGTAAATATGAATCGGTATTTACCGCCTCATATTTACAGAAAATTGGTTTTGGGACTCCTACATCTCACTTGTCTGAATACCGGTCGGTAACGGCATATTTACCGAAAATCGGCCGTTACCGACCGGTATTTGGCTACCTACATGAGGCCCTAGGGGTTCTAAGCAATCCCACTAGCACCCTAGAGACTAATCCAGTAATTCAAAGGGCGAATAACATCAGCGATATAAGGAACGTACAAATAACATCTGCACAGATTCATGATGCCCCGGCTCCCCAAAGTCAAGCGCTCAGTAATCACAACCCTAGTGAGAGCGGACCGTACCCTAACAATGGCCAAGGTAAACAAAAGTTGGACAAACAGTCCCAACCCCCTGCTGACCCCATACCAAATGCAGCAAACCACGAAGACAGGTCTACTTTAACACACAAGAGATTCCCTACCATAAATCTTCCCCCTGAGGCGTGCCCGTTGGTTGTTGTTTTTGCCGGGGTCCCAGAATTAAAAGAGGTCCAGAAAGAATCACACCAGGAGCTAAAAAACAAACTCATTTATTGGCTGAACCAAAACAGACCAATATCTAATAACCAGGATGGGGAAATTCTCCTGGTTAGACGAGTGAATTGGATAGGGACTCGACCTAAAAACATCGAAGGAAACTGCATTATTGCTAATTTTAGGGACAGGAGGGTGGTTGAGCATATTTTAAGTCAGGGACCACCTGGATGCACGACGGGCATAAGGCCATTGTCACTTAGTTATTTCTATTTGAGGCAGCAGGCACCAAAAGAGGGACAGCACACTATATGGAGATGTGCGGAGGGACGAAATCCTAGTTTAAATAGGATCCCAAATTGTTCACGACAAGCGACAGGGATTTGGGAAGGAGGACACCCATGTTGGGCAAATAGGTTCACCCCACTAAGGTCACTAGAGGAGACTGACTGACTACCCATTTCACATTCCCCTCTAGCGCAGGCTTACACGGATCAGACAAAACCTGATCGGTTAGATTCGATAGAAGGAACCTTACCCATACATTGCCTGACCAAAGAAGATGGACAGTTATCATCAGGGTGGAGTGGGCGCAGGACCCCAGCAAGGACCACAGGAGCTCCCGACCCTCTCGCTGGGGGTTGTTTACAAACGCCCTTGGGGACAGGAATCATAGCCCCAGAACTAAGACAGCAGGACAGTGATCTGCAGAAACTATCCTCCAGGAAGAAAGGGGGGCGGGCTAATATCACTCAAGGCACGGCAGGGGTAGGGCCCGTTACTATTGAGAAAGAGGGCCTGAAAATCATATCGTGGAATATAGCAGGTATTGCAGGGAAATTTGACAACAAGGATTGGCGTCAGTATATGGCCCATTTCCATATAATTTGCCTACAAGAAACCTGGGCATTGGATAACACCCATCTCCAAATAGCTGGTTATAAATGTTTTTTCACGCCCGCACAAAAAACCTCCTCAGGTAGGGCCAAGGGCGGTTTGATAATATACATTGACCTAAGTATAGAAGGTAAATGGTCTAATGTGGACTGGTTCACATGGAACATCCAGGCCCTGAGGTTTGGAACAAAGGGTTGGGTCTTGTTTTGTTCAATGTGTATAATACCAGTCTCCCGGAAAATGACACTACTACTATGAGGGAATTAGACGCTAAGCTGAAACAAGAACTCGCTCCCGCCCATGGTGCTTTGGCCCCCTCGGTACTAGTAATGGGTGATTTGAACTGTCACTTATGCCCGTGGTTGTTTCCGATCAGTGTTAACTGGTCAACATGCCCAATAGAAAAAGGCCCCCATTTCAGCCACTCCCCAAGTGGTATTGAATTGGGTAAGCCCATCCATTCTCATGACCTCGAACATACAGTCGATATGATCCCACTGGGACCGTATGGCACACTCCCCCCTACTTTTAAAGGGAGAGGGTGCTCGTCCTACATAGATTATATTTTTGTCTCTAGAGGCCTAAAAAATCGGATCACCAAAGTAGGAATCGAGTGGAGTCCATTTAGCGACCATAACCCTCTGGTTATGGAGCTCTTGCATCAGGTCAAGCAAAAGAACAAGCCTGTTGAGGGCGCCATTGAAAGTGTGACGGCCCAGGGCAAAAGACTCAAGTGGGCAAAATTAGATGGGGTTAGATTTTACCAGTCCCTGATGGAAAGAGGCAAGTCACTCATTGACGAGTGTTTAGACCTCTTTGTGGTAGGGGCTCGCTTAATAAACGTGTTTGGACAAATAACTAGCTTGGTGGATGGGCTATTGTTGGTCAAGGCCTCCAAGAAAACTCATCCTAATTTACCGAAATGGTTTGATGGGGGTTGTACACGTGCTCTTAAGGACCTAAAAATGGCCCTAAGTAGTACACCTAGGGATCAAGTAAAAGTCAAAATATGCAGGTCAATATATAGAAAGGAGCTAAAAAGAAGGAAAGTCACACTGCAGGGGGAAGCATGGGCGGCCTTGAGGGAGGCCTCTGAAAATAGGGATATTACAGAATTCTGGAGATTAATAAATTCCCCTTGTTTTCAAGATAACAACGCCCCTGAGGTCGCAACAAACATCCTCCCGGAACAGTGGATTGCTCACTTTGAGGGCCTGTATAACCAGGGGGAGGAGGACACGATAAAGGAGAGTGGGGTGAACATACAGAGAAAGAGGGTGGTATTCTCCCTGGAAGAGATTAGAATGGGTATTGAGGGACTTACCAAAAACAAAGCCCCGGGCCCAGATGGGATCCCCCCAGACCTGTTCCTGAGTCACGTGGATTTATGGGCCCCTATTATAACTAGAGAATTAAACGCGGCCATTATGGTCGGTCTGCCTCGGTCTTGGTCAACGGCCATTATTGTACCCATTTTTAAAAAAGGCAACAAAGATGACCCTCAATGCTACCGCCCTATTTCCTTGATAGATGTCACAGCCAAAATCCTAGGAAGCGTAATCCTGAATCGATTGACCGAGTGGGCCGAGGATAATAACATCATCTCAGATGCCCAGTACGGTTTTCGGACCGGTAGGTCCACCAGCGATCAATGCCTGAACCTATACATGCTGGTCGCAAAGTACACCAAAACCAGCAATGAAGCCATGTATTTGGGGTTCATGGACTTGGCCGCTGCGTTTGACCATGTCAATAGGAATAAGCTATGGGTAATGATGAACCAACTCGGAATCGACCCAGGGATAATCTGTATACTGAGAGAATTGCATAGAGAAACCTCCGCCAGGGTACGTTATAACAAGGATGGGGGACTGACAGAAGCCTTCAGCTGTACAAGTGGCGTGAGGCAGGGATGTATTTTAGCTCCTTTTTTGTTTTCGTTATATATTAATAATTTGGAACAATCTCTTAATAATCTAAATACAGATTGTCCAAGGGTGGGGACACGTAACATCCCAGTGCTGTTGTACGCAGACGATGCGGTTCTCCTAGCACGAACCCCTAAAAGTCTGCAGATCCTCATTGATGGGTTCGTCAAATTTATGGAGGGGATAGACCTGTCTGTCAACTTAAACAAATCATATGTAATGACAGCAGGCCACAAGCCACGGACTGGCTTCACTTACAGAATTGGCACCCACACACTAGAAAGGGTGCAAACATTCTCGTATCTAGGTGTGCTCTTCGATGAGTCACTAAAATTCACACTCCTCGTGCAGGAAAGGTGTGGTAAATTGGTGGCATCATCTGGGGCCATTTCTGGTTACGGGAGGAGAGTTGGCCGCTGGTGTCCGGAACAAACAATGAACCTTTATGGCTCAATGTGTTGTCCAAAAACCATGTACGGCTCAGAAGTATGGGGATTTATAAATCTTGATGGACTACAAAGGGAAGAAAACAAAATACTTCGTTCAGTATTGAAAGTCCCTAATTGCACACCAGCTCTCATAGTCCACAAAGAACTAGGAAGACCCTACTTAGAGGATCTGATCAAGTTTAGACCAATCCTGGCCTTGCTTAAAATATGGACGAACCCTGAAGCAGCACTGAGTAGGTTGATTGTACAAGATTGCCTTGGTAGAGATAAACATCTGAATATCCCATGGGTCAATTATGTTAAGACTAGCCTGGAAAGTATGGGTTACCAAGAGCTGTACTTAAACCCCTCACTGATCACTGCTCAGGATAAGCTTAACCTGAAGAGAATTTTCATGGAATCAAGAGTATCGGGCAGGATTACAATAGAAGGGAGTAAACCTACAGTGAGTATCTACAGTAGGCTTGAAACCACTGCAGGGATGGAACCGTATCTTTGTGTCCTGTACAATGCCCAAGAAAGGTTTTTAATGTCACGTTTTAGGCTCAATTTTTTACCTTATTTGTTAGCTGATCCAGCTGGTTTTAGTAATTCAATTGAGCAGAAGGGTGCCTGCGGCTGCGACAATAGGTCTCCGCAGGACACCCTCCATTTTGTACTTTTATGTCCTATATACACAATTCCAAGACGCAGATTCTTAAAAGATATTCTGAAAAAGGCAAGGTTCACTCGAGCCAAAGAGGCACTGACCTTTCTACAAAGGGCTAGTGACCCGTTAACATTATGTGCGGTGATATGTTTTTTGAAATTTGCACTCAGACTCAGGGTAACTAGATGCCAGCATTAATTATGAACACTGTAGACTTGTCAACTTGTTAGTTTTAGCAAGCTACCAATAAGGATTTCCTGTGACTAATGAATTATTTGCATGTACATAGATTCATTCAATGTTCTGTATATTGATTTAATACTGTTTTAATTGTATATATGTGTATTCTTTTATGATGGTTTTTAACCACCGAATAAAGAACTATTGAATTGAATTGAATTGACTATGCACTCTGTTTCTGTGACGCACTTACCCTGCGCTGTGCCTTGCAGACTGTCCACGTTCTTGAAGGGGCTCAAGTCATATTTGCACGGTGCCCATAAGATAAGGGCACATAATGATAAATTCTGTTCTAGTGCCGAGAGCCAGGGGTATCAAGAAGCAGCCGGGAGGGGTTTTGATGTCGCCTGTGCGAGTTAAGGTTTGTGAAGTGATTGTATGCACCTATCTCAGCCTCAGCACCTTCTGTCTGGGACTACAATAGAGCCCCAGAGAGGGCCGCAGATGCTGCGCGTTGCCGCTGTTGGGCCACTATCCTTCCCTCTTCGCAGCCCCTCCCAGGCTCGCCGCCCCATCCACCACCTGTACCCCTCCCTGCACAGACTGCTGTCTCGGGAGAAATTCGTGTAAATCCGTTTTGCACATTTCTTTTTTAGCGATTCCGTCCTTTCAGAAGGAGCATAAAAATTCTTCTGACGGGCCGTACTAAGAGAAAAATGGGTTTTCTGCACAAAAATAAAGCTGTGTTCTACCAAATAGCATTGCGTGCTTGAAGAGAGAGGGGAGTCCGCATTTTCTGAGTAGAATGTGACGTTACTCAGACCGTGTTGTGTATGGAGGATAATTGAGGAAAATACAGTTTTTCATTTTTTCCGCATTAAAGCTTTATGTTGTATGGCCCAAGATACCTGTTCGCCAGTCTGGAAGTGCCCGCTTTAAGCGAGCACCGAAATGGTACAAAGCGATTTGCTTCATTTTTTCCGGAAACAAACTGTACCTCGGGTGGTAACCCAGACTGAATCTCCTCCAAAGGCGGGCGTTTGTCTTGTGCTTCAAATGCAAGGGTTTCCATGAGGTAAAGGCCCCAGAGCTCAGCATCCGAGAAGGCTAGAACTCCGAACCCTGTGCGCCCTGAAGACAGTGGCGGGAAACATGCACTACCAGGGTCTGGGGCCGGCCGGTAACATCTGCGGCAGTGCACGGATTCGCCGCCAGGTGCTGTGGTGGCCACCCCAGAGTCACATTTGCGAAACTCTGACCTCGCAAATTACCCCCAGACACAACCTCCGAAGATACTACATTGACTGTAGTGGAATTATTGCCATGAGTTGAAGGAAGGGATTCTACGGAGTGGGGGAGTGAAAGGCTGTGTGAGTAATTAGATGAGCGAGTGTGCCAGGGTAGGAATGAGGTGAAACCTACAAAGCTGACACCATGCAACAAATAGCATTTTTGTAGCCGCGCAAGTCTCTGCAAAAGAGTCGAATGTGTGCGTTTTGCGTTTTTTGCTAAAAGCGCGGTCGCTGTGCAAAAGTCAGAGGCAAGCGCCCACACTGTTCCTGCATGTAATAGAGGCCACGAGCCCGCACTAGACTGTGTGAGCGACACGGTCGTCGAGTCACAAGAAGTGGTAGGCCTCAGGTCAGTTCATGAACACTAATACCAATGTGTGCAGCTCGCTGCACTAGTGGTAGAGATCTGTGTCTATGGACCGCAACGGCCGAGTCCCGAGGGCCCAAGCAGCCATTCATCTTTCCTAGGCTGAAAAATAGAATACCACCGAGTTCGACCACAACTAGCACTGCTTATCAAGCGCCAAGAGGCAACCTAATGTCTCGTGGGCGCTATTATAATGACTAATTTAATCGCACATACAATATTATCATGAATATGTGCTTTTAATTTCCAAAGGCCGGCTTCCTGGTATGCTGCCAGCATCTTCATAGTGAATGAATGAGCGAATGAAAAAATAATATAAACAAATATACACACATGAATAAATAAAATGGACATGGAATGGTTCACTGTGACCCATAGGGGGAGGAGGTGCCAGGGGCAAGTGGGCTGCTCCGGCCTTCAGGCCCCATCATCCTACCTCTAACACCTCAAAGAGTGACTCCCCTCGCGCCTGATTAGCTGCTCGTCTACTTAAAGGGGCCTTCACCCGGCAGGTACCCAAAACTCATCACTGTCAGAAGGCAACCGCCGCGGCAGCCATCAAAAGCTCATCCCCGCCAGAAGACATTTGGCAGACTAATACAAGACTCTGCGATAAAACTTGCTGACACTTCCGCAAACCATATTGACCGCAACCTGCGGCCTTTCACAGCGCTGACCTTGTGATCCAACCTCAACTGTGACAAAGCGTCACATCAATAAGAAAACCGAAACAGCGACTAAAAAACTCAAAAATGAATGTGGAGTAATGAGGCTATCGCCTCGGTATCCAAAACTCACCGCTGTCAGATTGAATCTGACAGGCGAAAACAAGACACACTGACTGGCAGCAGATCAGGAAGAAGCGCCTGGGGACAGTGCGGCCTCCTACCTGTAGCAGGTCTGCCAGCGAGAGACTCGGCAGCTCAGACACAGCTTAAGGGCCCCATGACCCCTCTGTGTGAGCGAGCCGTGTATTCTCCCCCACCGGGCTTCTGCTCCTGCCCTCACCTCCCCCCCCCCCCCCCCCCCCCCCCCCGGTCCGGCGCAGTGAAGAGCAGGCCCGATGCCGGATACTCCAGTGACGACCACCTACAGGTGGGGCGCTGCTGCCCGGCTCCCCTGGGCATGACGCAGCTCGGGCACTGCCAGTGGGCACCAGAAGCCCTGGACAAGCACCTGCAGAGTACGGGTGACTGAGCGGTGAGCAGCATTCCTGAAAGAGGGAGCCCCAAAACTGAGGCCCACATCCGCAGGCCCATGAACGCTTTCATGGTGTGGGCCAAGGACGAGCGCAAGCGGGTGGCTCTACGGTTCCCGGATGTGCAGAACGCCGAGCTCAGCAAACTACTAGGTAAGGCCCAGCGCCCAGATCCCCCTCTGCCTCGCCTCAGAGCGCTCATTAGCAGACTACTCTCAGAAACGAATGGGTCATTTGGAAAGTTTGTACGATCCCACCCTGCTATTCTAAAAACTAGGAATCACTTGAAAAAAATGTACTACTATTAATGAGACGAGTTTCCAAACCTTTGCATGCAATCAAATTTGTTTTAACTATTTAAGTTCTCCAAATGTTGCCAAATATGGGATCTCAGATTCCGTGAGATAGGTTGGTTTGCCCAGGATCTCACAGTTTGGCGAGGTTTGAACAGAAGCCTCCTTGACCATAGCCAGATAGCGCACAGGCAGAAGCCCCAGAAGAAATGCCTCCTACACTATTTCCTTAAACAACACTTGTAGTTAACTGTATAGTGTCCACACAGTAGAGGCCTCACAAGCCTTCCTGTTCTACACTATACATATGTTGTGCCTAAAGAACCCGAGGTTGAAGTGAACAGGGCCCGATTACCACTGCTAGATGTTACTACTAATACTGTTTATAAATATTTTCACATTTCTGGTATTTTTAATGCTTAATTTGAGCCGGTGGTTTCCGGTGCTCGGCACCAGCACTTAAATGTCCGCACCGGCTCCAGTGACAGGCCACCACATGGTGGCGCTGTCTTAAATTTTGAGAGTGTCCAACAACCGTGTTTATTAAGACAATATACATTGAAAATTAATACCAGCTTTTCACGCCGCGTTGTGTGGCCTAAAATAGCGTGAATTGTCACGCTTTTAGAAGTGGCATGGTTAGGTGTTCTGTTGGTAATGACATTGGCCGCGCTGGCAGGGGCAATATGTGGTGCAAGCTGCACTGGTCTTCCGAGAAGGGCCCTGGCACTTTTTGAATATTTTTTTTACCAATTAAAGTCCAATTTTTCGATTTAGTCTGTTTCTAACGCTGCCGGTGAGTTTCGAAGCTTCTGTTCTAAAGTACAATGCATTTCGACCATATCTCCTCCTGTAGGCTCCGGCATCACCCCGTCCCCACTCAGTCACGCTACTACGCATGTGTTCTACTCCCACTCACACCAATGAGGGGTGTTCTATCTCACATCAATGTAAAGCCCTGGCCCTATGAGGTGACGCCCCGCACCTAGGTGATTGCAGGTTGGCTGCGCAGCCTTCTTTACGCCTCTCTCTGGACCTGGACAGAGGCCTGGCGATGTGCAACAAGTCCCTTCCGGTCACAACCGACCCAAGCCCGTCTCACTTGTTTAACCATAGCGCTCCGACGCACTGAGAGGCATATCAAGGAACTCTTGCTTTTGTGGGTTCTTTCCCTGTTTTCTTGAGTTTAGACCAGACTCTGTGCTATAGATTTGCAGATTGCTTCTTGGAAACAAAGTAGACACTCACACAGAGCTATTTTTGGGGGGGGGAACTCCCGTCCATGTGTAGGCTTAAAAACTCCTGAATGGCGCGCAGTTAATAGTTGATAAAAAGGCACTCGCGTGTTCTGATTTTGCGTTATATTTTTTCGTTGAAAATACAGTGTAGATGAAAAATATGTACTGCCAGCTTTCTAGCTCGCTGCTTTTCTTTTGCCACCTCGAGGGTTGCGGTGGGTTCAGTGGGGTAACACTGGCCCCTGCAGTACGGTGGGGGGGGGCACTGTGCACAGGCTCAAGTTTCCATGTCTCACAGGGTGGGTGATCACGTGTTTAACATAACCATGCTACAGTTTGAATGCATGAGTGAATCAACTAACGAACACCGAAAAATAAGTGCATGATTGAGTGAACGGGACCCTTCTATTCTTGCCTGAGCCATTTGTGCACCTTACTTGCTGACCTGGGGCAGAGGAGCAGGGTTGTTGGGTGCCTGTGGTCTCTCTTGACGCTCGCTTCTGCCGCGGCTGCTGTTATTCCTGGTCGCAGCGCGCGGGGAGCGGAGCTCGTGGACTACAGCCCCCAGAATTCCCGGCTGTGGGCCCGCCACCAATCAACCTGACTTCCGCGCCCGGAGGCGCTAAAAGCGGACAAGCTCCCTCGGTGGAGCGGGACCCTTCTATTCTTGCCTGAGCCATTTGTGCACCTTACTTGCTCACCTGGGGCAGAGGAGCAGGGTTGTTGGGCGCCTGTGGTCTCTCTTGACGCTCGCTTCTGCCGCGGCTGCTGTTATTCCTGGTCGCAGCGTGCGGGGAGCGGAGCTCGTGGACTACAGCCCCCAGAATTCCCGGCTGTGGGCCTGCCCCCAATCAACCTGACTTACGCGCCCGGAGGCGCTAAAAGCGGACAAGCTCCCTCCGGGACGCGGGAGGCGCGCGGACGGCGCCGGGCTAAGCCCGGGCAAAGGGCGGGCCGTCTGTGGCCGTCCGGGGCCAGAGGAGGCCGGGCCACCACCCCTTTGTCTTGGTTTCTTTGGGCTGTAACCCTTGGATGTAAGACTCTACCAGTTCCCCTATTATTGTACTATGATACTGTTGTTATGTTCGTTGTGATTTGCCACACTTTTTTATCCACCAATTGTGTATGTGATAACACTTGCTATATATTAGGTGATTATTGCTTATTGTTGTTGTTATTCTCGTGGTAGCTGCTATTTTATACTATATATACACTACGTTGAACAATGGCAACTTCTTTAAGGTCTGGGAGGAAAATCGCACTAGATAGCGCAGGGGGTACAGTTTCTGGGACCCTAGATCAATTTATTTCCAGAGCTGTTCGTGTCCTCGAACACGAAATTATTCTTACAGAAAAACGATTGTCTCTGGACCTATCGGCAAAGAGGTCCTCCTTGGGCAAAATTATGTCGGTTGCCTCTCCGGAGCCTTTGTCAATTCGGACTGATTCCGACTTGCCACTAAGTACCGTGACTGTGGGTTCTGATATTACTATCCAAAGCACTTCGCTTTCTACCCCTGATAGTATCTCTATCTTTGAGAATAGACCTCCTCTTGTGAAAGGTTGTACTATTCCCCCTGTGCCCCTTGTGGAAATGCCTCGGGTTGTTAACATGGATAAGGAGAGTATGACTCAATCCAAAGTGGTAAAAAGGAAACGTGTGGGTGGGACCAACAAGGGTAGACGCGCTAAAGTGCCTAAACCCTGTATTTCTTCTAAATTAACCCATCCTCTAGTTCATTGCAACACACCTCCAGCTAAACCCAGTCCCTTGTCTACTAAGACTCTGCCCAGCCAGCCCTGTGTTAACCTACTCCCTAATGGCTTCTTGGACACTCTCGAACTATTGTTAAAATCTCTTTTACTTCCTATTCTAGAGAGAGTCAAGCAACTTAGTACTAATTTAGGGAATTTGGAAAACATTGTGCTTGCCAATACTGCCATCTTGGAAAAAACCCTACAGCATTATCCTGGCACTGGGACTTCACTACCTTCCGTTAACATCTCGCAAGATAAGACTGTTCTGATTGGTACCAATCATTCCACGCTGTCTAGTAAATCTCTTAATGGTCCTACAATTTCTCCATCTATAGTGCCTGTGATTGCGGCAGCTCCGGACCGTGTTGGGGAAGATGTCCCCAACCAACCCGCAGTTGTTAGTAATAAGTTGGCAACATTTGATTCTAACTCTGTTCCCACTATAAGAGGGGTCACTGTTCACAAGAGTGGTGGCTCGTCTTCACAACTCCCTTGTATTAATCTACCTCCCGAGTCATCACCATACACGGTAATTCTGGCAGGCGTCCCGGGTATCCCACATGATAAGTTAGAGTCCCATAGCGAGCTTAAGAATAAGGTTATACATTGGCTCAATGGAAACAGACCTCTCCCTCCGAACCTGCGTGCTGAAATCTTGTTTGTACGAAGGGTGAGTTGGCTAGGCACCAAACCCAAGGATGTGGAGGGTGACTGTATTATCATTAATTTTAGGGATCCCAGAGTAGTGAGGCACATATGTTGCCACCCTAATATCCAGTGTTCTAGTAGAATACTTGCTCTTGACCTGTGGTATTTCCATTCTATTACCCCTAGCGGCACACACCATGCCCAGCCACCCAGGTGGGAAAGGGTTTATAGAGGCCAACAAGGTCCACCTAGATTGGATTTTAATCTCCCTCTTTACAATCGTTTTGGTCCATTGAGTGGCTTGGAAGAGATGGATTGACTGGCTAACAACAATATAGGTTCTGTTTGTATAAATACAAACGGGTATGGTAGTACCACCATGGCGGATAATGTATCTGGTTGTCGCTCATTAAGGGGTTCCTTAGGTACGGGTGGTGTTCGGTTAAATACCGTTACTTCTTCATCCCCTGTGCCTTGTACTGCTTTACATTCTCCTCCGATAGATCTTGATCTTCTGGTAGTAACCATCCTACCCCTTTGCCCGTTGATCTAGTGGTAGTTCCGTATGTTAGTGAGGCTAGTCTGGATAAGGCTAATTTCATGTGCTTGGATTGTTGCTATGGGGGGCCAGAGTGCCTAGCTCCCTGCAAGACCGGAAATCATACTGCCCCTCTGGTTCCGCTTTTGGATTTAATATCTGTTGTTAGTGACCATCATCTTTTCTCCTTGGTCTCTTGGAATATAGCGGGCCTTAGGAGCAAAACTTTAATAAATGAGTGGTCTACATGGGTGGACAATTATGATGTCCTGGTTTTTCAGGAAACGTGGGCAGTGGACCCGGTTCACTTTCCTGGCTTTATTAATTTTTATAAAGCAGCAACTAGAGGGTCAAAGGGCAGACCCTCGGGTGGTCTTAGTATTTGGATTAAGCAAACCCTTAAGTGTCGAGCTTCCGAATTGGATGTAGACAGCCCTGATCTTTTAATAGTACAGCTGCACCTCCACGATGGTTCTGACATTATGATTATCAACATTTACAATAGAGGTCAACCAGGAGGGCGCGGTACCAATACCTTTTTACAGCTAGATGGTTATTTGGAAACTGTTAACCCTGGATTTAATATAATAATTGCGGGGGATTTGAACTGCTGTTTCGAGCCTTTTAACATTCCCGGGGATCCACTTACGATGGAAGAGGATGTTCTTTGGAACATTCCTCTTCTTGATCTTCCACCCATCTCGAAATGGACCGAATCAGCCATCCAGTGGATGAGTTTGTGTATGGGGCGTGGCTTCAAGGCAGCAAACGGACGGACTGTCTCTGTTAAAATGGGCAGTGACACCTTTGTTGAGGGTCTTCGACACAGCAGAATTGATTATGCTCTCATCAAAGTGGAGTTCTGGTCTTCCCTTAGAGACATGGTGATTCCAGTTCGCACTGAGAGCGACCATAACCCCCTTGTTTTAAGTTTCTCGTTCTGTGCTGACCATCATAGTAAAGAACCAACTACAATAGCTACAGCTGACGCCCTCCTTACAAATAATCTACGGCGAGTGCGTTGGGATAGGGTAGCAATGGACCTTGGAGCATTAGTTGAAATCAGTACACAAGTAAAGGGTGCTTTGGAAGCATTGCACTCCCTTTCTCACCAAGAAGCCGTCAGCCGGGCGACTACCCAAATTCATGAAACTTTATTTCAGGGCTTAAAAACCTTCTTTTCTAAATCTTGCAAACCCAGGAAACAACTTCAATCTAAGCGTAATCACTGGTATAACAAACTCTGCCGAGACACCTATGATAAATTGAAACTTGCTATAAAATCTAAAAACATTGCCAACATTAGGACAGTGCGGTGTAATTACCGTAAGGCCAAAACCATGGCCAAGAGAGAATGGGATAATGACTATTGGCTAGACCTTTTAGCAGCCAGTAAGCATAAACATTTGACTAAGTTCTGGCACATTGTGAAGTGGGGGAATTCCCCGAATTCGTTGATTCCATCTAACCATGTTCTCCCCGAGTTATGGGTGGAACATTGAGTCCCAGTTCTCTGGTACTGATTTGAAGGCTGAGTCAATACCTCTAATTTCTTGGAATATGTCGGCCATTAAAATTTTTTTGTTTGTCTGCAGTGAAGTTGAGATGGCTTTAAGTAGGATATCTAGTGGTAAAGCCCCGGGCATTGATTGTATCCCTGCAGATCTTTTTAAGTCTGACCAGAGTATTTGGGTACCATACATTGCCTTTTTGGCTACCGCCATAGTTAAGGGGGCGCCTATTCCCAAATCATGGAAAGGTGCCGAGATATTGCCCATCTTTAAGAAGGGTGATCGCTCGAGCCCAGGGAACTATCGTCCGATCAGTCTAATCGACTCGATACAAAAAATCATTGCCAGGATGATTCTGGCAAGAATTCAGTCATGGATTGAGCAAGAGGACATTTTATCGCCCCTACAGGCTGGGTTCAGATCTCGTATCAGCACTATTGATCAGGTTCTCAGGTTCCAATTGATTTTTTGGAAAACGGTCTACTTAGGAGGCGGTACATTATATGCCGCCTTTGTGGACCTTAGATCAGCTTTTGATCTAGTTCCTAGGACTAAACTATGGGGAGTTTTGGATGGGTTAGGGATGCCTGCTGATCTTCTGAATATTGTTATTAGGATGCACGAAGATAATTTTGCACAAGTTAGATGGGGCAACCAAGGGCAGGTCACAGACAGATTTAAAGTATCACGGGATGTCAGACAAGGGTGCGTCTTAGCGCCAACTCTTTTTTTGTTATTTATTAATAGGGTTGTGCAGTATTTTCCTACCATTTCTACAGACGCCCCTTCTCTGGGTGGTAACAAGCTCCCGCTACTTATGTTCGCCGACGACACCCTATTATTGTCTCAGACGCAGATGGGGTTACAGGCGGCTTTGAATAAGTTTGACACCTTCTGTCAAGATCATGACCTGCAAGTAAATGTCTCTAAAACCAAGTATATAGTTTTTAACAAAGGAAGACGTGCGGCTGGTCATGTTACGATGAACAACGAAAAATTTGAACGTACAAACGTTATGACCTACTTGGGGATTGTCCTTGAAAGTAAACTGAGTTGGAAGCCTCAAATTGATATTCTATCTCTTAAGCTTGCTCAGCTTTCAGGGTGCCTGGTAAAAGAACAGCGATTGTCACAGACCAAAAGGATAGGTCCAGCAATAAAGATCTATAACTCCAGGACTACCTCAGCGATCCTTTATGGCGCTGAACTCTGGGGTTTTGCAGACCTATCCTCTCTGGTCAAAGTGCAAAATCAAGCCCCATCAAACCTTTATTATTGGACCTTGGTTGTCATTCAATCGATGACATTGCCCGGTACAAACCATTGGCCTTGTGGAGAAGACTGTGGACTACCCCGGAATTGGCCCTTTATGCCAAGGCTTTCTTGGATGTACGTTCTATCTTTGGCTCTGGGAATATAGCATGGTTTAAGCAAGTCAGATTGCTTTTAGAATCTAGGGGCCTGGGTAACTTGTGGTCTGACCCTGCAGGCAATCCCTTCCCTCCAAAAAAAGTGTTTAAAAGTTTATATTGGTCCCAGTTAACGCAGAGACAGTGCAACCAAACCCTGGCTATGTCTTTGACTGGCAAGTTTCTTGAGTGCAAGACTGATCCATTATTAGAATCTTACGGGGACATCATTAGTAGATCCAGTGACAGGAAACTTTACCATCAGTTTAGGGCTGGCTCTCTTCCCACTAGATCGTTCACCAAAAAATGGAAGGGGGAGACGACCGACTCCTGTCGTTGGTGCGCTGACTGTAGGGACTCGATTGGTCACATATTCTTTGAATGTCCGGCCTATGCAGTACCCCGGTTGAGATGGCTTTTACCCATTTGTCGTAACATGGGCACCAGGGTGGGGCTAGTGGCAATAAGAATATTGAGATACGACACAAGCGAACCTATTGTAATTGCTGTGGCCAAATTTCTCGGATGGGTTTGGATTATTAGGAATAGGATCTAAAAAGTAAATCCTTGTTGTGTTTTTATCTGATTTTATCCTGTTTTATCACTGTAATGATTTTATATCTTTGTATATTATTGGAATCTTTTTATTTTTTTAAATTGTTTTTGTATTGTATTGTCTTTCATGATGAATTTTAATCGAAATAAAGACGAATGAATTGAGTGAACGTAGCAGTGTCTAAATGAATACATACTTTGTGCTTCACGCACCCAATTAGGGCTTCGGGGCGCTTTGGTGATCATGGTTAAAACAGCGGAGGGACTGATTTAGAATTTGGACACTTGAATGAAAGGTGCTTTTTCCGGAACCGTTTTGAATTGCATAAAGGCCCCTTTTCAGAAAGAGTATTCAGTTGGAGCAAAGTACACAATTTTAATTTGTTCAACTCTGCTGTGTGCATAAGTTAATTTATGTGCGTTTGCGTGCAGTTTCATGTGCACGCGCGCAAAATTAAAATAGTGTTGGAAATACAGAAGACATTTTATTTTGTGGCGCATGCTGAGCCTGTGCACGCCCATTATTTCTTACTCTCAAGATGCCAGCAGAGAGCCCTAAAATACATTATATGACGTTTTCAAAACTGTTCCCAACATCGGCTCCTTTGGATAGACCTTACTTGACGCACTGGGGCCACGAGGCTAGATATCGTTGCTCCACCCGTGACCGAGGGTCCTTTCAGATCAGTGCAAATCATTTACCAAAATCCTGTGAATCAGAATTGTAATGCTTTTCTAGACTTTCCATTGGACACTGCCATATTCTAAATGTAATTACGATAAAGTGATTGCGGCACTTCCCACGCCAACCTAGTTGTATTTTCTCTCCTGCGCAAACTAGGCACACGTACCGTGCGAACGCACGTTCGGCATTTTTAGGCATTTAAGCATTGAAAATGCAATAGGTCTCGCCATTAAGTTAAAGCCATTTGCTTTGCTATACAATACCATTAGCAAAGAAAATGGCTTTAACTTAATCAAAGGCGAGACCTATTGCATTTTCAATGCTTGTTTCCGACGTCTGCGCTGCCCGCTTCCCGGTCAGGGCAGCAGCTGCACGAAGGCGATCTCTGCGCTCACTTCTAGTCTTTCATTCTGGTTTCCCAGTTCTGTGCCGGTGCTGCTGTATCCTCGCCTCCCAGGTTCCGCGCCTGGGACCCAAGAGCCAACTGCGTCCGCAGTGCCCCAGAGCTACCTCACTGGAGCCCATTCGCCTCCGTGGGACCAGCCGCCCTGCAGGCCCCAGCTGTAGCAAGGTGACTAGACGGCCGCTCCCACCATCAGATTCACTTCACAAACGGCCCCAGCACACCCGGGACCCTAGTTGGTGGCTGAATTCCAGAGGAACCACAGGATGGTGATGGATGATACAGGGGTTTCAGGGAACCCTAACTGAAGCCGTCTGACTAGCATGCTAGGTGGCACCCCTCCAGTCCACCCCCCCCCCGCCCCAAATAAATGCCAGTTATCTTTACCCTATGCGTTCAGATAGATTATAACACTCTCCGTCATGAGTTATAAATCAGGTACCAAAGCTATTGAATTAGTTTTCGGAGGATCTTCTTTGAGTGACTTAAATTTTAATTCTATTCTATTCAGCATTGTGTCCTTAAGTCGGATGACTAACACAATTTGCCATTCCTTCAGCCTCGATAAAAGTGTTAAAAAAAGGCGCAAGTTCACTTTTGTCTTTTTCTGCTTATTATTTTTTCATTTTTCACCTCTTAGCCGTAATCTCAAGATACCCGCCCTCCTTTGAGCTCTAGGCCCTGACTGAACCTTTTGTCCTATCTTTCTTGCTTTGTGCATGTTGGACCTGGCCCTTTTGGCAGGTTCACCCCTAAACTTTTTGCAATTATCTTGGCCTTTTCCCTATGTAGTGTTAGTAGTTTTAGGCCTCTAGGCACTTTAGCACTGTGTCCCAGTGTAAAGTGCGTGCGCTCTGTGTTACATGTAGTGAGACTGGCCTGCCCTCCCATAGGAATGCATGGGGGATATGTGTGTCCATGGTGGTTCCTGATGTGAGAGGAGTGCAGGGGCGAGTTTGGTATGTGCGAACTCGTGAGAATAAATGCTACACAAGGATGTGCGCGGATTAATTATAACTATAGGAGAAGTGCCACTTCTAGAGGTTGGCATGTCTGTGTGCTGTATTATGTGAATTGCCTGTCTGGAGTTTGAGTGACAGGGCTGGGAAATTCCAGTAGCCAGGGTGAGTCTGCCTGGTGGTGAATGGAGAGATCTGCATGTAGATGGGAGGGAGGAGTTGCACCTGGGACCTGAATAGGGCTGGGCCTTCCCTCCACAATGCTGGCTCCACCCCCGTGGTGCGTCTGATGTCCCTGGCCTGTCCTGTGTATAGAAGAGAGGGTCTGAGCAAAACAAGGTGCTCAAGTGCTCCTGAACCAGTTGTATCTGGTTCCCCCCTTACCTGTGCTGTGTCACAAAGGGAAATGTGTGTATAAAAGAAGGGGCTGTGACCCAAAGAAAATGTTCTTGTTCTTGGACTCGAATCTGCCATGGGCGTGCTGGGGCTCAGGGGAAGGCTTGCCTCCCTGGGCCCTGCCCAGCCCCTGGATGCCTGATGGACTTCTGGGACCTTTGTGGACTTATTCTCTTTGCCCCAGGACCTTTGCATGCTTCTAGCGCCTGGGAGCGCTTTAACTTAATTGGCCCCCTTTGATTTGAGAGGGAGCCTGTGCCTTGTCTCTGCAGCGCTGGGCTGTGATCTTCTGAGGGAATCCCGACGTTGGGATTCCCCCGCATTGTGTCCTGTTGCGGGTGCCCACCCTGCTTAGCACGCTTATTTTTGCTTTAAATAGCAGGAGCCCACCCTGCTTTATATTCTAAATTCGGAGGGAGCCTACCCCTCATTGTGCCATTCTTTTTGCTTTATCAACGAAGCGGGTGCCCACCCCGCGTTCACCGCCGCCGGCCCGACCAAAACCCAGAAGTCAGGCATCCCTACCCGGGACATGGGCGGGGCCTGTGAAGCGGCCGGAAGAGGCCGGTGCGGTTCATTGATGCGGGGCTCCCATGAGGACGGGAGAGCCCCGCGGTAGCAGTCTAAGTCCTGGTGCCCGGGACTTCATGCGCACAAGTCCTGCATGTGCGCATGAAGTCCCGGGCACCAGGAGGGGGCCCGGGTGAAGGGGAGAAGCGGCTGGGAAGGCCGCGACCAAGCAGCATTCCAGGCGGGGCTCCCGTGATGAAGAGGGAGCCCCGCGGCAGCCGCAGTGAGACCGGAGAAGTCGCCAGCCCGCGTGTTGCAGCCCGGTGAGTGAGGGCTGGGCAGGATACATGGCCGGCACCTATCTTCCATGAGTGGACCCGCCGTAGCGGGCCGCTCCAACGTGAGGGTGCCATTATTGTTTTAGAGCCCCGAGTGGCTCCAACGCTTGGGGGAGATATTCATTTACGGAGCCAGTGTGCTCCAAGGGGGCACAGTTGCTTCCTGAGCCTACGTCCTACGTGGCTCCAACGTTTGGCTAATTGTTTTCAGAGCCCTGTGTGGCTCCGACGTGGGGGCCAGTTCTTTTTAGGACATGATTTTGTTTTAGGAGCCAGCCTGCTCCACCGTGGCCATATTTGTTTCAAGGGCCAGAGGGGCCCGTGTTTGCTCCACCATGTCTGCAGATGTTTACAGCGCCAGTGCGCTCCACGTTTTGGTGGCAAGTTCTTTTTCTTGATTGTGGCCTAATTATTTCAGGAGCCAGTGTGCTCCCTGGGACATGTTTATTTTCAGAGCCCGATGGCTCCAACGGTTGGTACATTTATTTCAAGGGCCAGTGAGAGCCCATGCCGCATTTTGACTTTCACAGCTGCCCAGCAAGTAGTGGGCAGCTGCACCGTTTAGGTCTTTCTTTTGCTTTGGGGGACAGGCCTGAGTTAGGAGTGAGATGCACTCCTTTACCCCTGACATTCACAGCTGCGCAGCACATAGTGCCAGCTGCAACGTTTAGGTTTTGCGCAGTGGCGCACCCTTGACCTTCGCTGCTTAGGCAGCAGCCCTGACCTGGTGGACATAGGGCATTTGAGCCCCCTCTCTGAGATGGCCAGTTGGCTAGGGGGGGATGGTTAGATTTATAGGGCGCCAGGCCCTAATGTGATTTATGTTCATGTGATTATGCCTACTGTGAGTAATGATGAGGATGTTGGTGTCCAATGCGTTAGACCTCTAATGTGACTTTTGTGCTAAATATGATGTGGTGCTAGGAAATGTCATGTATGTAGTATGGTTACGCACCCTGTGTTGATACCTCTAAATGTGCGTTATGATTATGAGGTTGGTTTGTATATAATGGTTTATGCTAGTGGATTATTCCCTAAGATGAGTTATGCTTAGGAGGTTATAGTTTAATGTGTTTAGACCTATGAGAGAATTGTGTAAGGTGGTTATGCTGAAGCGGGCGTACAATGCGTTGGCGCCCGATATGAGACTAAGCCTAATGTAGTTGATGCTAAGTGCAGTGATTACCAGTAGTACTGGTTGTGTTCTATGTTTATGCTAATTTCTACATTTACTAAGTTCACTTTGTGATGGTTCTGACAGTGGTCCATGTGACCCTGTCATGTGTACATAATCCCTTGTAGATATTGCCCAGTGCCAGTTGGCACAGTGTATATTGTGTGATTACCATTCTAATGTGTTATGATAATACAAAGGCTATTTTTATATATAACCTTGTGTGGAGTTTCTTTTGTGGTGGGCCTGGGATGGTGTTGCTGCGTGTGTGCGCAAATGCTTCACACATTGCCGCCGGGATGAGCCTGACTGCTCGTGCCAAGCTACCAAGGGGGTGAGCAGGGGTTATCTTTGGCGTGTAACTTCCTTGCCCTGACTAGAGTGGTGGTTTCTGCCTGGCTTAGGCGCACGCCTTAGCCAGCCAGAAATCCCATTTCTAACAGTGCATGAACAAATAGCTTCTTGGTCATGCTCTGAGATGCTGCCTTTGCTGACTCTGGTCGACCCCGTTGTGTAGTTTGTTCTTCTCCCCGTGTGTTGTAGACTACCCTCATGCGTGAGTCGTGACTTGAGATCTGGATTTACCACTATGCTTTCTCATTTCACCTCCTTGTCCTGATGCTGCACACAGGGCAGCACAGTATTTCATTACAGTGACGTGTTTACCTGCTCCGACCTCAACATTGTAGTGCAAGTAGGTTCAGACTGTACTGATCCAAATCTTGAATCTTTGTTCTATAATTTATTCCTCATGTTATTCACTTGAGGGGGGGGGGGGGGGTCAACCTTCAGAGTTGACCCCCACTCTAACCTCTCTTCGGCCTTTTTGTTGTTGTTCTTAAAGGATTCAGTGCTTGCTATAGTTAGTCGTTGAAGGATGCGAGTTTTCCTAAAATGCCTGCTGACCTTTTTGAACTTCTCTCTTCAGGTCTCTGCCCTTTTGTAAAATGGCACTTAAAGTAAATGTTCATTAGAAACTGCATTTTTTTAGTTTGCCCCATAAGAAATGCTGTTGACAATTCAGCGCTTAATGGGCCTAACAATAGGTACTGTATTGACTGCATTAATTGTGCACGTAGGTGCCCTAAGACATGACGTTTTTGTGAAGATCTAGTCCAGTGATGCTAAAAAAAAAAAAAAAAGGACGAATTCATACAAAAAAAGCTCATTCTCTTCAAAGTCCCTGTTCAGTTCACAAGGGTGATGTTTCGGTGTTGTAACTCTGGTAATTTGAGGACAACCTGAGGCTGATTTCTCGCTGAAAGCCTTAAATCGATATTCTTGAAATGGCCAGAAGGGGCATTGTAGTTTTCATTATCAGTCGTATCAATTAAATAGCTGAGAATGTGTGAAATCCATCTTTAATGTCCTGTAAGAAAACGAATCACCATCCTTGCAGAGTTGTTTATATCAGCAATGCTTCTGAACACACTTTTATTTTATTTTTGCATTACTTGGAGAAACAGTCTCAATATGGCTGTATAACTGCGCACTGCAGAGAAGATGCTATAGTAAGGCAACACTTGCCGTCAGTCTGCTCCTGGTGGCCAGGATTCTCTAGCTTAGTCGGCAGGATGGCAGCGCTGTAATGAGAAGTGGCCGTGTGATAGCAATTCCAGTCTCATTCCAGTCTCAATGTGGAGGAGTGGGTCCATCCCAGAAGCTCCGAGTAAAAATGATTTAAAGGATTTGCAAATGCGAGAGCCTCTTTCAAAATGGAGCCCACTTTGTTTTCGTTTATGTTTAATTGTAATGTGTTGGACCTGGGCCTTTCTGCAGGGTTACCTCAGAGTTTTGCCTTCCTTTGCTAAGGCCAATTCTGTTGGCTTTAGGACTCTGCACTTTTTCCCTGCTTATCATTGGTAATGTACTTGTCATGTCCTTTGAAAACATAGTAAAATTGGCGTACACCTGATTGGTACATTTAATTTACTTGAAAGTCCCTAGTATATGGTACTACATGTACCCAGGACCTGTATGTTTAATGCGAATAGTGAGCTGCACCCCTCATTGTGCCACCCACTAATGTAGCCTTTTAAAACATGCTTTAGGCCTGCCACTGTAGCCTGTGGTGCAGTTTTAAAGTGCCCTTGTAACCTGGCAAAATAAATCTTTTGCCAGGCCTAAACCTTCATTTTTAATATGCATAATTCACCCCAAAGTTGGCGGTAAAGGCTCATAGGGCAGGGTACATGGTACTTAAAAAGTAGGATATGTGGACCTTAAGTTTTCATTCTTGCAATGCCTATCTCTCCCATAGACTAACACTGGGTTACCTTATAAACACTTTATAAGTGCTATCTTCAGTTTGAGACCAGATAGACACATACTGTTTCCACTCAAATTAATTATAATTAAAATCCTCTTTAGCAGTAAAGTCTGATTTTAAGTTACTATTCTGAGAATGCGACTGTTCTAATGTAGTCATTTTTCTGTACTTAACCAAATGTGCCTTTCTGCCTATGTCTAAGGTCACATGACTGAGTATGGCCCCCCTGTTGTGGGTTGTTTTTTGCTTCCAGGCATTGAGACAAAGAAGGCCTAGGTTTGATGGGTCTTCCTGACAGGAGTGCTGGGGAGGGGCTGTACCCTGCACTGTTTACACTTCAAAGGACCTGGCCTTCAGTACTCACTAAGGAACCTGTCACCAATCAATCAATAAATCAATCAAAGACATTTATAGAGCGCACTACTCACCCGTAGGGTCTCAAGGCGCTGGGGGGAGGGGGGTGCCGCTACTGCTCGAACAGCCAGGTCTTCAGCTTCTTCCTGAAGGAGAGGTGGTCTTGGGTCAGGCGTAGGTCGGTCGGGAGGGAGTTCCAGGTCTTGGCGGCCAGGTAGGAGAAGGACCTTCCTCCTGTAGTCGCTCTTCGGATGCGGGGGACGGCAGCGAGGGCGTGGTTGGCTGATCGGAGGTGGCGTTTGGGAGCGTAGAAGTTGATTCGGTTGTTGAGGTAGCTCGGGCCTTGGTCGTGTAGGGCTTTGTGTGCGTGGGTGAGGAGGCGGAAGGTGATTCTTTTGTTGACGGGGAGCCAGTGTAGGTCTCTCAGATGTCCGGAGATGTGGCTGGTTCGTGGGATGTCGAGGATGAGTCTGGCTGAGGCGTTCTGGATCCGCTGGAGTCTCTTCTGGAGCTTGGCGGTGGTACCGGCATAGAGGGCGTTGCCGTAGTCCAGTCGGCTAGTGACGAGGGCCTGGGTGACGGTCTTCCTGGTCTCGGTGGGGATCCACCAGAAGATCTTCCGTAGCATGCGTAGGATGTTGAAGCACGCCGAGGAGACGTTGTTGACTTGCCTGGTCATGGAGAGGGAGGAGTCCAGGATGAAGCCCAGGTTGCGTGCGTGGTCTGTCGGTTTGGGTGCGGTGCCCAGGGCGGGAGGCCACCAGGAGTCGTCCCAGGCGGAGGGTGAAGAGCCCAGGATGAGGACCTCCGTCTTGTCTGAGTTCAGTTTCAGGCGGCTGGTCGTCATCCATTCGGCTACCTCTTTCATCCCTTCGTGCAGGTTGGCTCTGGCGGCGGCGGGGTCGTCGGTCAGGGAGAGGATCAGCTGGGTGTCGTCGGCGTAGGAGATTATGCTGAGGTTGTGTTGGCGTGCGATGGCCGCGAGGGGGCTCATGTAGACGTTGAAGAGGTCTGCTCTTAGCTTTTTCACACTAGACGGTTTGGAGCCACACAAATGCTGTCACCAGGTATAAAAGTTGGAACATCAGACCTATCATCAGAATACTTCTTGACTTCTTGAAGATTGAAGGACTGTGTGAGAAAGAGGAACTGCCGTGCTGCGTGAACAAAGAAGATTGGACCTGCTTGCATTGAACCCAAGCTTTCCAAAGTGACTCCAAGGGTAAGTTGGCCGACTTCCTGTTAGAGCTACAGAAATACAACATGCTTCCAGAGTCATTACTGAAACTGCCCAGCTGACCAGCACTGGCCGGACCTGCCTGAGCCCTGCTGCTGTCCTGTGCTGGAGTGATTCCTGATCCCCAGGAGGTGCCCTCGAGGTCCTGAACACTTTGCTGGTATCAGTGGGAACTTCTGAAGAAAAGGTGAAGATACAGAAGGTTTGAGTTCCTCACAACCAAAAAGTAAACTCTTCATGGCAAGAATCAACCACCCGTTACTACTGCCAATGAGATGCTCCAGAGGGACCTGCTTTTCGTGCCAACTGTCACTTTTCACAACCAGCAACTCTGGACCTGCACTTTGCGCGACAGCAACAATCAGAAAGGTGAAGCTTCAGCGCTCACTGACTTTCAGCATCGGCGATGCTCGACCTGCTCCTTACTCTGACAGTGATCTCCTTGGGTCCCCGCCAATGCACATGGAACTCTTTGCACGTACTTTGAGAAGGTAACTCTCCAGCAAACTAACCTGGTCGTTGTCCGACCCATGCTCCATTGCGGTTGGCCTGAACTTGTGACTTTATCCTGGTCCAGCGTGACCAGATCACAGTGAGTGGTGCTTTGTGCTTCTTGATGCGATTTTCACCTAAAACTTAAAAAACTTTTATCCCCAGTTCTACTAATTTATTTTGGTGTCATTTTATTTATCAATTTTAACTTATTTTTTTAAATTGGTTTGAGATTTTTCTGTTGTGTTTTCACTTTATTTCTGTTTTGAGTGCTGCATAAATACTTCACACATTGGTTTTAACTTAATCCTGGCTTTTTTGTGCCAAGGTACTAGAAGTTTAAGCACAGGTTTATTTCGTAACTTTTGTGGTTCACTCTGGCAAGGATTGTGTTTGTTTGAGTGGGGCTTACACCCATCTCAACTAATTACCCAGTTTCTTACATCGCAAAGCACTAATGTTACACTGTTTAAAGTGTTATGCAAACAAAACAAAGGGACCCAGCCTTACTTGTGTGGAGAATTTTTGTTCCTTCACTTGGGAAAAACAAAGTTTTTCGTAAAACCCTCACCCACCAGGGTTACCCCTTGGTGGCATGCTTCATGATAGGGTCCTTCCCGTTCCGCTGAGGAACGGGGCGTGCTGCGACCTGAGGAACTACGCGGGAGCACTGAATATTATGACTATGTGAGGCAGGTGATTCTGCTGGGGAGGAGTGAGGTAACACCTGACTAGTGGGTAATGCTACTGTATTCTGACTTCTAGTCGGTATGATTAAAAACAGGGGGAAAAATTAGTAATCCTGGAATTAAGGTTCCCAAAGCCTAATGGTCGACATGTTTCTAGCTTACCACTTTCGGCTATTCGGCTGATCAAGTTCACAGAGTGGAAAAAAGAAAACTCTAAATAAACTGATAACTAGACTAAAAAGCATTGGTGGTGACCATGAATTAAATGATCTGAAAATAGGATGTGGGAATGAATGGTCTGTATCTACTTCAAATGAAACATTACAAAATAACTGGAAGAGACCCGTTTTTAATATGAGAAGGAATTCATTTTGCATCCCTAAGCTTTTACTATGAAAGGGACAGAAGGAGAGCTACCCAAAGTAGAAAGGGAAGACAAATGTGTGTGTAAAGTACAATTAACCTAGGAAGAAAACATGAGAAACTCGGTTCTAGTAGGATTTACTTGTATAAAGTGATATGACAATAAGAGAGCAGTGAGGCCTGGAGTTTCCAGAATCTCTCTATGGAGATGAAACGAGACTGGTGACGAAGAAAGGAAAAGAGGGCAATGGGGACCGAGCTTTAATGGTCCCTCTGGGAATTTCCATTAGAGGACATGCAGTGATGGAGGAACCCCAAACACTGAAGATGTGGAGTGAGCAACAGCTTTGCAAGGTATTTTGGTGAGAGTGACTGGAGCTGTCCCTGGGGGAAAGCGTAGAAGGAGACATTTCTGCCTCCCAAAGCCTTAAATCTCTGCACATATGCTGCAATTCATTCAACTCGACGAGGAACCAGAGTGCTAACCCATCCCTCCAGTGGTGCTCGCCATGGAGGTAGAGAGCCTTGAAGCCTGCATCGTTGGATCAGTTAGGGTCATGTGGAGAAATCAAATTGAAGAACTGTAGGAGGCACATAAATGCCCTATGTGGGTCTAATTCGAGTACTCACTACCTGACCCAGTTCTATCCGGATGGATATTTTGAGATTGAGTACAGTTTAGCGTCCTAGGCAGTATGTGAATGTTGAGTAGGTGTTAAAAACCATTTCAGTCTAGTCCATCCAAACTCAGTAGAATGGAAAGAAAAGGGAGGTGGATACTTGCGACCCAAATTTCTTTACCTCTCTACGTTTTATGAATCTTTTCTGTTTCATTAGAATTACCTGGAAAAAAATAACAACCTGGAGGTCGGCTAACAAAGAAACAATTACTGTTGTCTTACCCGCCTCCCCTTCCCCGCCGTACACACAGTACCTGTGATGAGATGTCTCAGTCGCCTGCTAAATGCAGGCAAGTGATTCTACTAGTCTCCTCACCTCTGCTCGTAGTCCTCTGTCGGACTGGTCCTCTATGGTGCCCTCAGGAAGGGGGTGGGGGCCTGTTGCCGATCACCACGATGACTGCTAGCTCAATCCACGGGAGCGACGAGGAAGTCCCCACACTCCTAAAGCCCCACTATGAGCGAGCCGTATTCAAAGAAATGCTCGCCTACAGGGGAACCCACGGAGATGTGGGGTGGTAAGGTAGAGGCAGCTGTGTGGAACCCCAAGTTGATCGGTGGCCACAGGAACAGAATGGGACAATCTACAGAAAGAACAAGCAAGATACCATTAATCAAGTGGCCCCCCTCCCCTAGCATAGAATATAAAGGAGACTTGCAATTGCTAACAATATGAATGACACACAACACAATGTCTCTTACCAACTGAACATCTCCTTATTCGAGAAGAATATCTGCATGACTCAGCAAGATGACAGGTATCATGCTACAGGCCACAGCGTCCCAAAATATGGCAGGTTTCATTCAGCAAAGGTAACAATCTGTGACTGAAACAGTTACCTCGGGTATAACAGGCTTTTATGTGGATAACTGTTTTATCTCTCAGCAGTGGGGAAGGGTACAAGGGAATATGGGAGAATCCTGAAGTGTCCAAAGCAGCGTGAAAACTATACGTCTAACTACACTCCCAGGGCTTCTAGTAGCGCGGCCGCGCAAAACTACTTCTAAAACTACGGGAAGATTCAGAAGTGTGGAAACAATGTAACTTGTGAAAGTAATCAAGAGGGGAAGCGTTCACGTAAGGATTCAAAGGTTACAAACTGGCACTCAGGTAGTATTGGGGAAAGGCAACAGAACGACTCCGTTCTTAACTACAAGACCCGCAATGCATTGCCGAGAAATACAATACACGGGACGGAAGAGAGAGAGTCAATGCAGAGCAGAATACTGCTAACGATACTCGCGGTATGAAGAAAACTCAACTCACCGTGTCTTTTATACCAGCACTAAATACTCCTACACTTCTCTCTCATAAAAAATAAAGGGAGCGCCTCAAAAGCCTCTAAATCAACACAAACTTTCGGGCAAAGCTCAGAGGACTTAAACAGGAAACACCGTTTGGTCCGCTAGCGTAGACCTCAGCCTAACGGACACAGCAAACGCTCAGACAGGAAACAGAGGGGCGTGCACCAGGGTTCAGAACTCCGAAAGCCAAGCACCGGATTCGAGTCCAACCAGGGTTTATATAGGAGGTAACTTGTGAAGACTCCACCTCCTTAAGGGACCGTGTAAAAAGTGTGTCACCATAAGGCAAGCAAGCAATTCTCTATGCTACAGTAGCAACCCCAGTAACGAGTGCACAAGGCGTCTGACCCCTAACAGGGACAATAGAATCAAATGTAACAACTTAAGTTACTTGGAGCACATCAGTTTGTTGAATTCCAGTGTCCGTCATATGAAGGGGGGCCACAGCTCCTGGTAGGAGTCTAGTTTACGTTCCACTGTTGGTGTGAACCGCTCCATCCCCAGGATATGTCACACGATGTGTAGGCTGGGATTTTGTCTGTTCCTCAACAAGAAAGAATCCACTGGTATGCCGCACCTAAAGCTAGGGCCGTTTGTTTGCCCCTGAGAGATTTAGAGGGCATGTGAGAGTCTTAGGCAGCCCCAGGAGCACAAAGCAGGGTAACTGGGTATCAAAGACAGTGTCTGTGTCCCCAAGGACCATATCCATATGTGAGTGCCAGCATGTAATATTGGGTATCCCCAGGCCTCCTTCAGACACAGGGGTGTAAGTGAGATGGCCTGCCATATGAGGCAGTTTCAGATTCCATCCAACATTTTTAATCATCTTTTACAAGGTTTGCAGTGTGTTACAGGGTGATGTTATGGGTAAGGATTTGGAAGGTAAATAGAATTTTGGGCATGAAGGTCATTTTAATAGCTGCAATGCGGCCCATTCACGAAAGCTGGTGATGCTGCCACGACCAGATTTCACTTGCCAAACTAATCTGGTGTTAACCTCCGCCATCGTGGCTGCAGAGAGAGTGAGCTGTATTCCTAGATAAGGAAGGGGTTCATGGACCATGGAATCGGGTCTTCATTTGGCTCTGGTGAGATTGTGTCACCATGATATTCATTATGCGGGACTTAGAGGGGTTACTTTAAATCCACAGAAGTCTCCAAAACCCTCCAGTTCCTGGACTAGCTCAGATAAAGAGTTAAGTAGTTTAGATAGGGTCACAATCAAGTCGTCTGCATAGAGGCTAATTGTGTGGGTGCCCCCCTATGCCCTACAAAGTTTACCCCCGTGGTATGCAGAGGTGGGTGGATGCTCTGCGACAGGGGTCTATGTATGAAGTGAAGAGGATTGGGGACATGGGGCATCTGTGGCGTGTCCCCCTGCGTATAGGAAAGGACTGTGAAGCCACTCCATACACTCTTACCGAGGCCCGTGGTAAGTTGTATCCCCAAAACACCCAGTGTCAGAACCTCTCTTGAATCCAAAGTGCTTCAAGGTACCCAGGAGCTATGGCCCGTGAGAACAGTAAAGCCTCCCGCTGGGATCTCTTGACCCGGACAATGAGGTGTTAAATGTGTTTGGTGTTGTCCTTGCTGTTCCTATTTGGGATAAAAATCCCCTGGTCAGGGTCAATGAGATACGGCATGTAGGCATTGAGTATGTGGGCCAATACACTAGTGAATAGTTTTGCCTAGTCTGGTGTAGTTGACCCTTCCACCGGAAGATTAGGCGGAATGGGTGTCCCCAACCGTTGAAGATTCCTTTGCGCCGTAGACAATTCGTGATGGGACGGAGGTCCCCTCATCATAGTAGGGTAGTCATGGAGAGGTCCTGGAACAGTGCCACAGATTTGGAGCGGCTGGTTGTCTCATGCTTTATTGAGGATCTCCTCCTTCAATTGGAAGTTGTGGACGCAATTCAAAATGTCTGGGCCTCTACTGTTGTTTCCTCCTGTGTGGCCTGCTATGTGAACTCTATCCCGTTGGATGTGCCTGTGGAGTCTGGCCCTAGAACATGTCGGAACAGGCCCCCACATAGCCCGTGTCTGAGTGTGTGGCACCCCACGGATTTTGATGTTGCAGCAGGAGCGATTCTGCGGGTCCGCGGCATGTACCTGTAGGTCCGCCTGCCTCTCATGTAGGCACATTACCTCCTGCTGTAAGTGTTCAAGCTCCTCAGCCCTTACCATCCTCCAGCTTGGGGACTCAGTCCACCAGGGTGCTCGGGTCTCGTCCTACCGCCCTTGATTTCTGATGACAAGTCACATTTCACTGACTGACTAGAACAGGGACTCCAGAAACGCCCTTGTGAGAGGGACCTGATCTTTGCTGGGGTCTACATGCAGCCGACTCCTTTGTGATGGGTCACCTTTCACTGTATTGGTAGATCTTGTCAGCATGTCTCTGACATTTTGATCTTTTTTGCTCTTGCTGGAAGCCATTCCACTGGGGTTTCTTGAGGTATTTGTGCTCTGCTTCTTGAACTAGGTGTAGGGGAGTGTTTTGAGGTAAGTAGCTGCAGGCCAGCCCCAGCTGTTCACCCAGTGACCGTGATGGGCTATTACTCCCGATGTTAGGGGCCCAATGCAATCAATCAATCAAAAATCTTTATTCGTGGGGCGTGGCTTGCCGCCGTGCAATATGGCCGCAGCCTAAGGGAGCTCCGTGACTGCCGAGAGGTTCCTTCAACTATCCGACCATCAATCCGTAAGGAGATTCCCCCAGCACGCTGATACAGCGAACGGAAGGTGTCTGGCCCCTGGGGAGCGACTTTCCCGCAACGTTCCCGGAGGCCTGGATGCGCGTCCACAGCAGCGGCCTAGAGTACAGGGTACGCCCAGTAAAGTGACTCCTGGGCGGCGGCGGGGCCCTGGGCGGCGGGCGGCCCTGCATCTGGCATAAGGCGGAGGACGTCCGGAGTCCGGGGTGCACGATTCGGAAGCAGATTGCGCCGCTGTGCGGCGACAGTGGGGGGGAGACGCCCGAGGCCTGGAGGCACGCCGGCAGTGGCGGCCCAGAGTGTAGCGCCGACCAGGGGAGGAGACGACTGGACTGTGGCACCCCCCCCACCCTCCTCTTCCGTACGGAGGATTAAGACTGTGTACAGTAGGCTCCGGGGAGGGCCTCTCGCGATCCTGGAGGCCTCGGTCTGGGGATGCATAGGGGTTAAAGTGGCGGCGCTACAAGCCTCGCACCACAGCTCCCACAATCACAGCCACCGGCGAGGGGAAAGATCGAGCAGAGATGGTGGACAGGGCAGCCCCCCTCCCGACCTGGACAACCCTTGGAGGCGAAGACTGACCGGACCAGGGCAATGTGATGGGCACATAGGCGTTCGGTAGACGTCCCGGGAGGTCACCTTCCCGCATTCCCACCTGACCGGACGACGTGCAGGCGAAATCAGCGCCAGGCCCAGCACATAACAGACATCAGGGAAGAAGTTAAAGGCTGCACGATACGACCCCTCAAGGGCCCCTCCAGACGCAACGGTGACACCACATACCCTCCTCGCCTAAGGGGAAGGCGTCCCCGCAAAAGCAGGAAAACCGACAGGCCGAGCGCGGAGTCTATCCGTGCGGCAGGCGGCGGCGACTACTGCGCCATTTCTGAAGTGGGCAATTAAGGCCCCGCAAAGAATCGCAATGGGGAGTAAGGGTTAGCGTGCGCCGCTACAGGTGAAACTGGACAAATTCGCCTATTCCAAAGACACTCCGGCGATACCCGAAAAAACAGCCGCTAAGGGGCGAAGTAACACTGCAGGACATTATGGCCGCACTCACGAACGTGCAAACAACGGTAGGGTCAATTTCTACAGATGTTTCATTTTTACGCGCAGATTTCCACAAAGTGGCCGCTAGGGTGAAGGAAGTGGAGGACATAACGTCCTCTCTGGTCGAAGACACCACCACCCTGCAACAGAAGGTAAAACAACTAGAGGCCAAAAATAAGACTATGGCGGAGAGGCTGGATGACCAGGAGAGGCGCACCCGGTGCAACAATGTCAGAATTACGGGTGTGCCGGAGAGTGAAGGGGGACCAGCGATGGACTTGTACATAGAGGAGCTAATCAAGACACGACTCCAGCCGAGGGGACTATCGAAATTGTTCTCTGTCGAAAGGGCGCATAGAGTCCCAGGAGGGAAACCTAAACCGGGGCTCCCCCCACGACCGGTGTTAGCGCGCATCTTCAACTTCCGGGACCGCGACGCCATTTTGCAGACGGCGCGGGTGGCCCCGCCATTGCGCATCATGAACTCAGTAATCTCCTTTTTCCCGGACTACACGGCGGCAGTCACCAAGAGAAGGCGGAATTTCTTAGAGGTGAAAAAGGAACTGCGAAGCAGAGAAATCACTTATTCGATGTTATTTCCAGCAAAATTACGAGTTGTGGCAGGGGGCAAAACCTGGTTCTTTGAGACACCGGAGGAGGCCTATGAATGGCTGGAGGGTTGGAGACAAGTGGGCCGTACAGATAGAGCAGCGAGCCAACAGCAACAACGTTCACCGAGGGTCCACTCCTCCAGCGAAACGAACGGTGGAGAATCCAGAACCGCCACACAAGGAGAGGCTGAAAAATGAGGTCAAGAATCCCGCAGAAAGAAACGACGACTCCACAACCGCAGGACAGGCTGATAGTTTCCGGCTGACCCTGCAGCGTAGAAAGGTGGACTGACTCGGCCAGACGGTGTCGGCTGGCGCCAGGCTACTTTAAAAACTCTGCAGGGGCCGACGTTGATACTACCAAGTACAATATCATACTCAGTGAGTTGGGGTCAATGGGGAACCCCGGGGAACGTCTCGGACTTCATCTCTCGCACGCAAGTACTGTTTAAGGGGTTGAAGCACTCTGCAATGTTGGGGGGTGGGTAGTTGGGAATCCGTCATGCAGGGGAGCAGGGAGGGGGGAGGATGGAGGGGCATGGTTTAAGTTGTGGTTTATTGTTGCACAGGTAGTTTCAAAACAGTATTCACAGCTGAAGCAAGTAGTCACTGGAGGGGGGGCCGATCGAACCTACAAGGACACAAAGGTTCCACTGTCGATGGACGGCTCACAGATGTTAGGATCCAGAATACACGGCCCCTCCCAGTCTCAACCCTCCGACACGCACACATTGGGGGCCCCTCTAATGGTGATGTCCTGGAATGTGAATGGCCTGGGTAACAAAATAAAGAGGGGATTAGTGCTACAATATCTCAAAAGGCATGCCCCATCCGTAGTCCTAATTCAGGAACCCCATCTGGTCGGTACGGCAACCAAGGCGTTGGACAGATGGGGATTTCATATGGCGGTCCATGCCGAGTTCACATCGGGTTCAAGAGGTGTTGGGATCCTATTGAAGAAAAGCTGCCCGTTAATAATAACAGGGACCTGTACGGACGATCAAGGGCGTTTTGCGGCACTATCCTGCCAGTGGGAGGGACGGCAGTACAATATCGTGACAGTCTACATTCCCCCAGCACTTCATGGCCTCGCCTTTCCTGCCCTAGGTAAATTCCTGTTGGCACTTCCTCCCGGGGAATTTATTATGGGAGGTGACTTCAACGCAACAGTAGACGCTGCCATCGACAGATACCCACACAGAGATCAGGGGACTGCTTCATCTCCCCTCAGGGAATTCTTAGACGCAGTGGGGCTGGTAGATGTATGGCGCACGAGACATCCGGAAACATGACAATACACCTTCCACTCGGGGGTACATGATAGCCTATCACGTATTGATTATATATTTACCTCCCCGGCCAGTGTAGAGGGAATAAGTGACATTGAACATCTTCCAAGGGGTATCTCCGACCATGGGCCCATCCGTATGTCCTATGTGTCTCATCTCAAGGGACGGAGCCGCATATATCCAATATACCCAGGATACCTTAGTCCCCAGGATTTGGAAAACTCTCCACAAGACCTCTAAACGCTATTTCACAAACAACACCCACTCAGTGGCCTCACTGGTCATCCTATGGGAAGCCTACAAAACAGTCCTCCGGGGGCAGGCCATTTCAGTGATCACTGCCCACAAGCGGGAACAAAATCGTCAGATTGAGGAGCTGGAGCAGGCAGTTAACCTAGCCGAGAGCATACATGCGACAGATCCCACTGACCATACGACCCACTCCCTTCGACTGGCGCAACAAGCCTACGGTGAATTCCTACTGGAACGCACTAAGGGGAATATTGCAAAAACGCAACACAAAGTATATGAGGTCGGGGACAAGGCGGGCAGATTGCTGGCCTGGCTGGACAGGAAAGAAAGGGCCAGTCGTTATGTGGCGCAGATTACTCTTCCCTCGGGAGAGGTGTTGAAGGACCCTACTGACATAGTTACAGCATTCGCGCACCACTTTGAAGCAGTATACTCCCCCGTAGCAACGACCTCTGAAACGGACTGCATAGCGTATATCAAAGACATACCTATGCCAAAATTGGCACCGCACGATACTCAGGCGCTGGAGACAGGTCTCTCACTGAAGGAGATCAATGCCGCCATAAAAGGGCTGCAGTCCGGGAAAGCCATGGGTCCCAACGGGATCCCAATAGAACTCTATAAGGAGTCGGACATGCTGGCACCTCTTTTACTGAACATGTTCAAGACCAGCCTAGAGGAAGGGATACTCCAGAGGGACCAATGGTTGGCCACTCTTATAGCAATCCCAAAACAGGGCAAACCGCCACAGGACTGTTCATCGTATCGCCCGATCTCACTCCTCAACGTAGAGGCAAAAATACTTGCCAAAGTGTTAGCCACCAGGCTACAACCACATCTCGCGACCTTGGTGCATCCCGACCAGTCGGGCTTCATGCCAGGCAGAAATACAGCAATTAATCTGCGAAGGCTACACGGGGTGCTGGCAAGGGCACACACCATACAGGAAGAGGCGGTCATCCTCTCTCTGGATGCAAGTATGGCCTTCGACCGGGTCGAGTGGCCCTTTCTTTTTGCCGTGCTGCAACATCTCGGTTTCGGGCCCAACTTTTGTGCCTGGATCCGGTTACTATACACGAAACCATTGGCACAGGTGGTGGTCAATGGGTGACTGTCGGAGGAGTTCCCCTTGGGGCGAGGCACCAGACAAGGGTGCCCCCTATCTCCGTTGTTGTTCGCCCTGACACTGGAGCCGCTGGCGGCATGGATTAGGTGGGACCCGGTAATACGGGGACTGCGCTGGACCGAGGGGTGGGAAGATAGGATATCCCTCAATGCGGATGATGTACTGCTTTACATGGCAAACCCCCGAAAGTCCATTATTTGCCTCCTGGACATATGCGCATCGTACGGCAGGGTTTCCGGCTACACGATAAACTGGACAAAGTCAGTTCTGTATATGCTTAAGGGTCCCCCCCGCGTCTCCCCCCAGGCGTTGAAATATCTCTGGCAACGGAGGGATTTAAATATCTCGGAATATACATCACACCACACCCCGCGTGGTTCTATGACCATAATCTTCTGCCCCCACTGCGGAGACTCCGCAGTGATGTGCTGTGGTGGCATTCCCTCCCACTGACATTGCTCGGGAGAGCAGCTTTGTTCAAAATGATGGCTCTGCCCAGATTCTTATATGCGCTACAAAACACCCCGTCGCCTGTTCCTGACTCCTACTTCAGGGCGATCGAAGCGGAGGTGGGATACCTCCTATGGGAGGGAGGACACCCTCGGATAGCGCAGCATAAGCTTATGAGGAGTTGGTATGACGGAGGAATAGCCCCCCCCCCCCCCCCCCCAATATCAAATTCTACTATTGGGCCTCCCAACTCATTGTAATTAACCAATGGCTCCATGCCCCGCAAGACGAACCTGCATTACGTATGGATAGGCACGTTTTGGGTACAGAGGGGATTATGGGAGCCCTGTATGACAGCAAACGGAGGAAAGGACTATCGGGCCCTACAGCACACACAGTACATATCTGGACGGTGGCACAGCGGGCGTTAGGCTGGGAGGGAGTGATGACAAAACATACACCACTCTGGGACTCTCCCAAGCTGGGCAGGCTACGCACCAGTAAAGGTTTTTCCCGGTGGGACCAAATAGGCATTTCTGTGGTCGGGGACCTATGGAAAAAAGGGGATGTGGTGACGTTTGCCCAGCTACAAACAACATATCAAATGGCCGGGACTGAGTACTTTAGATACATACAAATAAAGCACGCTCTTACAAAAACGGTACACCCGGGAACAGACCTCCCTGATGCCTCGCCGCTGGAGGACCGACTACTGACAGACTACCTCACCAAAAAAGCGACATCCCTGACATATCGCAAATTGATTAATAATCAAACAGACCCTAGCCAGACCCTTAGGGAACAAGCATTTACAATGCAATGGTCTTGGCATTGTTAAAGTTAGAGCTATTGGCATTGCTCATGACATTATTTTTGTTTTTGTTTTTAAAACATCTCTCTCTCTCTCACACAAAAATAAGACTTATTTTTGTGAGAGATGTTTTAAAAACAAAAACAAAAATAATGTCATGAGCAATGCCAATAGCTCTAACTTTAACAATGCCGAGACCATTGCATTGTAAATGCTTGTTCTGTTAATTTGTGGTGGGATGTTTGACTCTTTTCATCTGCAAGAGCCCATCAGAGGTGGTGAAGAAAAGGGGCAGGGACTGGAGCAGTTGGTGGCACTGGCTGAGGGGGTACAAATTATTGAGAAATTACAGACCACATTTTTTAGGCACGTCACCTCAGTAATCCCATGTCATATGTGGCACTTTAAACTTGCCCGCCCATTTATGCCCACAGCACTTTGCATTCTGGGACTTGTAGGTTTGCCCTGCCCTTTTGTCAGTTTTATATAGCTTGAACATGTCCTAAGAGCATTGGAGTGCTTTACGCGAGCACCAGATCACATTATGCGAGGTCTGTTTCATTTTTTTCATTTTATTTTACTTTTTTTTTTTTAAAGCGAAACCAGGGACACTGTTCAGAAATATATATATCAGATTTTTAAAACTGTGGAGCCAGGCTTCGGTCACGGTATCAGCAAAGGGAGTTTCCTGAGGGAAACGGGGGTGGAATTTCCGTAGTTTCGGGAGATGCCCCGGCAGATAAGGTCTTTTTTCAAAGTTTTGTATCTACCATTGTAACTTCGAGTCAGGACTGACATATGCATCCCAGGAGGCAAAGCGAAGTCGCTTAAAAATGACAACGAGTTCAAGGTGTGACGTCATTGCAGCTCCAGAGCGGCCCTAGGCGAGGGTTTGGCGTCACGGCCAGGGCTGTCGCCTTTGGAACTGCGGTCGCAGGTTCTAGTCTATCTCAGCGTCCTGATCTGAGCAAATCATTTAATCCCCATGCCTGATATATGAATATGTCTATGTGTAAGGTAACAAAAAGTCACCTAAAGCGCTCCAATACATTCGGGTCGAGTTCGCACTATATACAATTGCACATAAACGTTTGGTTAAACTGGGAGACCCAGGAGGAAGCTAAAGAGCAGGGACAGCGGGAGCAACAGCAACTTCCTGAAGCTTTATGTGCAGCGCTACGAGACTGCCAACATAGCAATCTGTGTGCTATACTAGAACAAAGTGTGACTCGACCGTCCAGTCACCCCCCTCCTCCATGAGCTGTAAGAGGACACCAGCGGGGACGCCCAGCTTTGAGTTTAGGAAGTTTCGGACTCGTAAATGGTGGTTTCGTTCACCGGGGTTTGCATCACAATGTAAATTGGGGGTGGGTGAGGTAAGGAGGGGCCTGGGGAGATGCAGAGGCGTGTGAAAGTCCCAGGAGATTCCACGGACTCCCCACCCCCTACTGGGGGTAATCAAGCAGGAGAGCGCTTCCAATTAAACATACTGCAAAATCAGAGTGCTGTCATCACAGAGGGCACACACAGTGCCCAGTGTGTATGGGGACCCTCAGTATGAGAGAGGTGAGCCTGGTAGGTTCTTCTGTCTGTGTGTGGGCTGTCTGTACCCTGCAGTCCCTCAGTATGAGTAACGCCTGTGCAGCTCATCCTATTCATGGTTTGCACGTGGCCGCCTCAGTTACGGCCGTGGCCCACCGGCCTGTACCAAGGGTGGCCAGCCGCCTCAATCTTGGTAACTAAAGACACTGTCCCCGGACCTGATCGTGTCATCTATACATCTGTGATTTCAGGTTTGTTAGCCTAGTTCAATGGATGCAACACATGACTACAACACCCAGAATGCACTAGGCTATCACACACAAATCCAGGACTCGACACAGGTGATGTGGCCTTACTATGACATGAAATGAAAAGGAACTTCCGTGCACTTTACTCTCGCTGTGGATGGAAGAAAGGAGCAAACCAGCTAATCTGTTAAGTGTTCGATATCTGCGGTTTAACATCAACAACAGCATAAACACGTGGGCATGGCCGCAATCTTGTTTAAGCCAGCATACAGACCCAGAGATAAAATGCGGACAGTGAGCGCAAGGTTAAGCGATGAACAAAGGGAAGGTACGGCTGGCTCCCCGATAAAATATCACCCTGGTAGAAAGGGATGCGAATTACCTCCATCGGCTTCTTTAGAAGACCCAAACCAAAGGCAAAAACATCTAACTATTCATCTCATACAAGAGGAGGGACGGAAAGAATGCATTTTCACTAAGTGCTGCTGAGAGATGGAGCGATTTTCTCCTGGACTTCAGTCACTTACCTAACAATGGGTACGTGACTTGCACTGTCACAGTGTGAAATGGGCCTTGCGCCACCAGCACCGCTCAACATTCCCAGGCATTTTGAAACTCTAACATATTCCTGTTCAATTCGGAAATATAAAGAAATAAAGCGAAATCTCGTAGAAGCTGATTTTCTCAAAACATCCAAGAACCTATTGTAAAAATTGCTTGCGCCTGTGGACACTGTAGGAAGTCAAGAACGCGTCCTGTGACCTACTTGAACATATTCATTATAAAAGTAACGCTTCTGAAACGTAGCAGCCTCCTTTACTTGTATACGTTTATATTTACACTTTTATATAATACCGAATACCTAAATGAAGCATACTTATTTAATAGATTCTTTCTACGATATGGGCCACTGTGATCACACGGACAGGGAAATGGTATACTATGATGATTTAAAAATCTGAACTGAAGTGCAGAACAGCCAAGGGGTGATTTATTCACATGTAACCTATTAAAAAGTGGACAGACCTCTTGATTCTTGGCCTGTCCTAGATTCCCAGGGCCTAGGGGAGCGAACGACAACGGCCAGCCTGGACTGGAATAACCCTTTACTCCGAGAAACTGGCACTTAAAGCCTTGGCCTCCTGATAGGACGCAATCAAAGGCCCCATCTAGGCACTTACCGCTTGCCAGATGCCCCCTTTTATGAACCCTCCCCTCCCCTGCAGTGCACACATCACACTGGCAGCGCCTGACGAGCTATGGCTGCACCGACGTGATCCAGTGCAGCGAGCTGGGGGTGTGCCGTGTGCGTTAGCTTCCTGCAGTACCCCTGGACCCGCCGATGTCTTCCGCATCCTTCCATCAGCGGAAGGCTTTGCCGCTCGAAAAGAGGTATCCCGGCCCCAACAGGGCCACATGCATTTCGGATAAAAATACAAATAAAAAAATCTAGGGACCGTGATTGATACACGCGCTCCACACAACGATGTGCAATCCCGGACCCAAGCCATCTACCGTGAGTGATCCTCCCGCCCCCTCCCCCTGGCGCGGTGACACGCAAAGCCCTGCAGGAGCCTGTATAAGTATGGTGCAAGCCGGCATCCCTCGCGCTACAACTTGTGAGAAATTATCACAATTCAAACACTTAGGGAACAAGTATGCTAACGTGCTCATAAACTATACCGGCACCATTTAAAAGACTTAAGTGATATGAAAACAGACCGGCCAGGGACGGAAGCAGCGAGGAGAGGGGATGCCTGTTTGAAGAAATCAGTCCCAGCGCCGCCGCCTTTCTCCGAGGCGAAGCAGAAATGCCTCGGAGAAAGGCAGCGGCGTTTCTGGATTCGGGGGCGTGTTTTGCTTTTCTCTCTTCTTGCCATTGGCTGGAGGAGATAATTAGAAAAGTTGAAAAAAACACGCCCCTGAATCCGAAAAGGACGGGGCCTGTTCGGAGTGACGGACCTCTTCTCCAATGGCTGGCCAGCATTCAAGAGGCCAGCCAATGGAGAACAGGGGAGAAGAGGGGCGGGTTCAAGCCCCTCTTCTCCAAGTCATTATCTCTCGCGAGCGAGACTGCGCAAGCGCAGCCTTCGCTAGCCGAGACCTAAAAATGGCAAACTGAAATAGGCGAACTGTACGAACAAGACTGGCAGGAAGCTCTCGCTTCCCCGCGAGAAGTGGCAATCCCTTCGCGGCTAAAATTGGTGCAACTTAAAATACTGCATAGAACTTACTACACCAGGACCACACTCTATAAGATAGGAAGGGCGGAGTCCCCGCTTTGCCTTAGAGGCTGTGGGGCACAGGGTACCTTTTACCACACACTATGGGACTGTCCCAACATCGCTACCTATTGGAAGGCCATACTCGACACACTCACCAAGGTTAGCGGTCAGGTGATCGCCCTTGAACCGAGGAAGTGCCTACTTAATGTGTGGGATCCAACAGACTTGAACCACATAGAGCAAAATTGGGCAACCATGGGTATGGCATATGCCAAACGGAATATTGCTCGGCAGTGGGGGGCTCCAGTGGCCCCCTCTCATAAACAATGGTGTGCTGACCTAGACGGGGCCATGGTGGCAGAAAAAGCAGTCTTCATTAATAGAGGCTGTCCTCAAAAATGGAAGAGGGTATGGGGCAGATGGAACTAATTTCGTGGGAATTTGTGTACCCCACCACCAAGGGACTCCGATCCAGACCTGAGTGACTAAAAAAAGCATCAGAAGATCATTGGTGGTCGTCGCACAACGCATTTACAATTTAAGGGACTGGGTCAAAAGCAAGTCTAATTGTATAAGCGGTGAACTCTCCGTGACACAAGAATTGGTAAATGATTGTACTGACTCTAATATGGCATAATTAATTGTATCCGACTGTGAATCGTTGTTAACCTCAAAATGTTTAATAAAAAAAAAAAATCTTTATTCAACACAATGCCATAAAAGTAAACATTTATAAAACACATGCGAACATAAGACAAATCCATTAAAATGTCAAAATAATTTAAAACTAAATCTCATTAAAATCTTAAACTGAGCTTTAGAGTCAAACACATGAAAGGATCCCTTTTAAAGGTTTAGCTGTTCATAATGGTTTCTTATTTTTATGGCATCTTTAATAAAAAAGAATGCTATCCAATCTGTGCATCTCCGGGGTGACGAATGCCTACTTTACGTGGCCCCAAGCACTGTGCCTTTGATAAGAACTGGGGATCATGCAGTGCGGCTCCCTCGGGATCCAACCTCTCCACGCAGGGTACAGGCTGGTGGTATGCTACTTGTCAGTGAATTTCTCAGTAGGCTCTTGACTGCCACCAGGCAACAACCACTCGAGACAAGTGAAGGCGAGCAGCATCCATACACTCCCTCCCCAGTAAAATAATCTGAAAGTCTGTGGGGAGTGTGGGGTGGGGGGGCGGTTTCGGGTCCCCGCTGTGACTTCTGGGTCCTAGCCTTGCTCTCCACGAGCTCTGGGGGGTCAGAATCTTCCTGCCTGCCAAGGTCCCACCGGAGCCTTCTCTGCTGTTGTGGCCGGGCAGATTAGTCAGTGGAGGAGGCCATACCCCTCTCTGGCGCCGCTTCTCTCTCCTACAACCAAGTGGATGGGGACCCACATGGCAAGCAGTCGGGGTTCAGCTTGTACAGTCCTCCTCCTGTCTTCCACAGAAGAGGTGTTCTGAAGAAGGTTGACAGCTCTGGGTAACACCCTAACCAATAAGAAAAAAGTTCCCTCAGGCAACCCTACCCACTTTTCCATCATTCCCTAGAGGTTTTGCTGTAAACAATCCAACAGTGCCCTGTAATACCAAATCCGACATGGCAGAACCTTTCTTCCTTTGGTTAGAGTTCTGGGCACATCCCTGAGGTGTGTTTAGGGAAATAAGGAACTTCCCCTGCAAACCAAGACTGGTGCCTCTCTTGCTACTTAGACAGTGGCAGGTGTAGGTGTGGCTTACAGATGCCTGTGACAGACCTGCCCCTTGACAGTTGGAGATTATTTTAGAAAGGGCTACTAAAGGCTCTCGGCAGGAAAATGATAGCCTTCCAAAAGTGGCATTTTAAAAATGGTAATTTAAAAATCAGCTTTACCATCCAATTGGAATTTAAATTCCTTATAGTTTTAGTCCTTAAATCCTGGGTTCTAGCTGTTCTCAAACCAAAGTTATATATTTTGAGTTGTTATAATTAGGGCCACTGGAATTATGCGGCAGGTGAGCACCAAATTATGTGGCAGGGTTGACTAAATTATGTGGCAAGAAAAGGCAAATTATGCAAGATAATGCACCACTTTTTTGATAGTTTTACTTCATTATTGTTTAATTTTTACATATAGTAATACTGGGCAAAGATTTTACCTCATTAGTATCTGTTTAACAGCCAAATGAAGAAATAAGCAACTGAAAGATGACCACTTAACCTTTGTGAAGGTCCTTCCGCGGTGTGCAATTACATCGCCATGTTTTAGTAACTTTTGATCCATTTGAGTTAGAAAAAAAAAAATTCTTAAAATCTACAGATTATGTAGCAAATTAAGGATTATGTGACGATTGTGACATATTCATAACTATACAAAAAAAAGCTGCAGCTGCGGAATCGCGTAATTCCAGTGGACCTGGTTATAATGTAACCAGTGCATTTCTATGGGAGAGACAACTTTGTTGCTGTGAAAAACGTCTTTATTGATTTTTCACTGCCAAGGCATGTGAAACTTAAGTACACACGTCCACCTTTTTAAATACCATGCAGACTGCCCTATGGACACATAGTACCTAATTTAGAGGTTGCATACCATTATTAAAAAGGAAGATTTAGGCCTGTCAAAAGGGTTACTTTGACAGGTCGATCTGGCAGTTTTGAAACTGCCATGCTAGGCTACAATGGCAGGCCTAGAGTCATGTTTTCACGTTGTCACTGTAGTGGAGGCACAATCAGTGCTGTAGTCTGCTACTAACATTTTACTTGCAGGCCCTTGATACAAAGAGTGTCATATTAGGAACGTATAGGTATGTTAAATATGCCAATCGGGCATTATCCAATTGCACATGTAGTTTAGTAAGTCAGAGAACATACAGTAGGCTGTGGACGTCAGCGCCCCAGTATTCAGTGGCAATAAACCAGCACTAAATATAGCAAAAAGTAGAGCGATCGTGCAAAAAGGATCTTTCCCTACTGCACCACATTGTCCTTTCCCCCCCCTCTTTTCGCAGTTTAGCCCTGTAGCGAGCAGGTTTTAACAGGAGCAGGCTTAATCAAATCAACTACACCGCATAAACCGTAGTGGAGTAGAACTCATTAGTATGCGGTTGATCTCACGTTTCTTGCTTTGTGAACCTCAGAGTGTTAAACATTACTCGAAGGCAGCCATTTTTTGATTGCAGGGATTGTAGTGTTGAGTGCACTCATAGGCCTGGAAGCTTCAGATGGTAGCAGTAACCACTGCAGAGGGTGGTAATCTTCACGCATCAGAAGTCTTTCTCCTTGTTTTCAATCATTATGTTAGTAATACTAACCGGGCAGTTTGTTTTGAGTATCTAGTCTTCGGTGTGCATCATATAAAAAATTGTGAGGGTCTTGCAGATATTTTGCTTTAATATATTTGCCAGTAGTGCTGTGAAGTCGCACTGTTGTCATAAGGTACCATAACGGTGAGATGCAACATTGCTCGTTCCGTTTAGAAATTCGTAGATTTATACGGATTCTACTTCCCTCTCACGTTTTACAGATATGCCTTCAAAAAATTGTCATGGTTTGAATGGGAATAAGCAAATTCCACCTTTGCATAAGGCGAAAAGAATACATTTTGAGAAAGTGAGAACTTGGAGTAAAAATAATAATAATTACCTCCATTGAGACTGAACTCCCATCTACGCTCCGAGTAAGACCATCCAGAGAGCTGTAAACCCTCTGCATGAAAACTGACCAATGTTGTTAATTGCACAGGTAAACGTAACACGGAGAGGTCATTGAGTCAACTGTCTCATGTATGGACCTGAACCATGACTTTCCTTCTGGCCACAAGGTCGGAAGATGGCCTATTTCTGAAGTAACGACCGGCAGTAGATGCGATTTCCATTTAGATGACTTTAATGTGGATTCGTCTCTTGGGGGTTCATGAAAATCTTCCAGGGCTCTGAACCTCATCGATCCCTATTGGGCACACCTGTTTCCTTTTCGTTTAGCTGTCGGAGATTTCTCCAGGGAACCCATCCCATAGCAATACATGAAGGCTGGTCTCCTTTCTATAGATTATTTTACAGGCTTATGTATCATGTATTCATGGTGCGTGGCGAGATAGATTACTTAGTTGTGAGGAAGGAGGGACTGTGCCCGCAGCTAAAAGTGCAGCTACGTGTGCTTTGTTGGTTTTGGGGCTATATTCACTCCTTTGGCAATGCATCTATCTAATTCTATTTGCAAATTGAATGTCATTGTGGAGAGCGAACAAACCCTTGTCTGCTTCATTCAAAAGATTAGTGTGCAGAGGGAGATAATTTCTGATGCACATGATGATTAATTTCTCCTCCACCCACAACGGATTCTGTTAGTGTAATTTCTGCTGTTTGCCATCTGGGCCTCGGATTTTCCAAAATGAGATCCTCTTCTAGCTAAAAAAAAAAAAAAGGAAGAGGAGCTTTGACAAAGCCCATAGGATTGGCCTTGCCAAGCTGGTGCGGTGTTTTTTTTTTATTATTACATTTTTATTGCGAGCCAGTTTCTAAAAAAAATGTACAGAAAACCCATCATGGCCTAACGTAGTGACCATATTATTGGATTTTTTTTTATTTAAAAAAGTTAACCATCGCACATAATTTTAATAGAACAGCTTCATAGCGGGCAGATCCACTAGAACAGGTATAGAAACCCCGTTCACTTTTAACGTGCATCACTGGAAAATATTTTTCTTACTGGCGAAACAAAAATGTGCTAGTGGCTATGAATTATAGCAAGAGGAAGATACTTTATACACGTACAAAATGGACTAAAATAAATTTTAAAAATATAGAAAAATGCATTGTCACCGTATTTTATTGGCACATGAACTGTGGCACGGAAGTAAACCTATATTTATTTGGATGTGCACATGGGCCAGAGAGAAATGTAATCTAGAAACCCAATGGTACCTACGCTTTTTTTTTGTTGTAACTATTTACTTACGAGACCGGTACAACTATAACTATGTCGGGCCTAAAAAAGGTTTGTGAGAAAAAGGCATGAGAACCATACATGTACCATCCAAGGCCAGCTAGAAACTGCGTTTGTCCTTGCCACCTTCTAGGTTGATGATAAATAGAATGAGAGGTGAAAAGAAAGCAGCTAAGAAGAGAGCGCCAAGTCAAAGAATATTTCAAATTTTGGTAGGAATACTGGTGATCCTGATTTAAAGCACCTAAGAGACGGATTGATCTCATTGGTGTGGACAACATCTGCCTGTCCTTGGATGGTACATTACACGCTATATTAGTGTCTCAAAGCGCTACATAAATCATAGTGTGACGGTAATCTTTTCTTAAGGTTCTGTAGATAAGCGGGTTCCCTTAGAGGCAACTAGAAAAGAGCATCCACAAAAGAGATTCAGGATGCCAGAGAACAAGGTGTTCAGAAGGTTTTGAAGATCCCAGGGGTCAGAAAGGAATGCTTGCAGTGCCTGTTGTGTGCCCGGCCCACAAACGATTGCTGCGGGCATTAATCAAATACTCAGGTCCCAGGGAGCGACACATTTCTTTTCTTTTGTCAGTTGAAAGCATCTTGCTCTGACTTTTCCACAACTAAAAACACTGAAGAGGCAGCTTGGGCTGCATTGCAACTCTTGGTATGCACTGTCAGCCTCTTGAGTCCTTCTCATCGGTGAAACGGTCTCATTTATCAAATGGATTGAAAAGGGGCCCGAATTCACCTTTGATAATGCTGGAAACCGATGAAACATGCTGGTAATCGGATGGCCATTTCTGGTTTTCAGAAAGAGGGTTGCAATACTTGGAGATAAAGGGTTCTGCTTGTTCTTAAAGTTGAAAGCATAGTGCTAAAATGCATTAAAAACAAGCATTTACAATGCAATGGTCTCGGCATTGGTAAAGTTAGAGCTATTGGCATTGCTCATGACATTATTTTTGTTTATGTTTTTGTTTTTAAAACATTTAAAGAAACGGCATTGTCATGAGCAATGCCAATAGCTCTAACTTTAACAATGCCGAGACCGTTGCATTGTAAATGCTTGTTAACTCAAGAAGCCTGACACTAGGCACCCGTAGCTTTTCTACCCAATCGTTGTGGCCTACTGCGAGGGATTAAGTCCACGTCCCACATCCTAAACTTGCTAATTGTACTGCTAAAAAAAAAAAGCAGCTCCCCCTGGGGAGTGGGATGGGAGGAGGTGCATCGCATGCTGTGACTACTTGCTGGACCATTGATATTCTGCACATAAAAAATGATCCGGGTTGACTATGGCTTTCTCCATTACAATCGCCTAAACTGCAGCAGCCTTTCCTGTTGAGCGCCAGCAATAGAGTCAGACTAGGGATGTGGTGGACTTGCTTTTCCCGTTGGAATGGCCGTGGGTTGCCAGAATATTCCTTGGGTGGGCTTGGCCCACCTCGCCCACCCTCTAGAACCGGGCTCGCTTGCAGCCTCGAACCTTCCAACAGGCACTGGAAGCAGTGAGGCCTGGCCAAGCAAAGACCCACTCTAACTGCCGGGTTGACAACACACACAGCTAAAATCATCCGCAACCGATGCACACTCCGCTATGATGTTTAACGTCTACCATCCTGTGAAAGACGGCTCGCTCAGTACTCAGTCTGTTGATATACCTAAGACGCACGTGCAGACTCCACAGCCAATGAACGCTTCAGAATTTTGTGCAGCACTTCAGGATTGGCAGGGGTGTCGCATTACGGGCTTCCCCTCCCCTCACAGATGATTTACTGAATATGTTTAGCTATGGGATTGGCTGTCATGCAACCCGGAAGTACTGTCATTCCTGACGAATATCTTCCGTTCAAAGAAGGAGCAGTGTAGCAGGGAACGGACTTTAAACTGCATTTACGGGTGGTCCGTGTAATTAACGGGCGATTGGTCACCTTTATGGCGAACCCGCGCGAATTCCCCACGCAGGTAATTGCACGAATCGATGCTTAAAACAATGTTATTCTCCTTAGGGGTAATAGTAGTAGGGTTCATCCACTTAATGTGTAACTAATCCGGTCTGCAGACACATGGGGTTTCCAAATCTGTCTTGTTTATGCACCACGGGAGAGAGCTTCACCTTACCGCAGGAAGCTGGAAAAGATGCGCTTCCTTTTCGTTTCACATTCCCCAGAATGTCCAAAGATTGACGGCCCATCCGGGACACTTTCATCGCACCAGAAGCAGACCTGCCGTACAGTAGGAGATCAGGTGAGGGAGCAACGCCGGGACACCACCGCCTTTCTCCGAGGCACAGCAGAAAATGCCTCGGAGAAAGGGAGCCTCATTTTCGGATTTGGGGGCGTGTTTTGCTGTTGTCTCCTCCCTGAGACTTCTCGCAAAAAACACGCCCCCCGATCCGAAAAAGACGGGGCTTCAACGGAGTGACTGGACCTCTTCTCCAGTGGCTGGCCAGCATTTAAGAGGCCAGCCAATGGAGAACAGGAGAGAAGAGGGGCGGGTGCAAGCCCCTCTTCTCAATGACATTAAATCTCCGGACTTCCGGTCTGCCGACCGGATGGTCCCGAGACCTAAAAAATAAGCATCATCCAGGATTGTTGGAGGCATTCTCCTCGCATTGGCACTGGACTACCCCCACCTCAAGTGGATGCAGTGTTCTGGGAAGGTGAAAGGTTGATGCAGTGGGCCATCGGAAGACATGCAGGGAAAGGCTTTGAACTCACACGCTGGTGTTAGCTGGTTCATTCTGTTTGAGCTTTTTCATCAATGCCCCTAAAGAAACAAATCATACTGCCAGAACGGCTTCCTTAGAGCCAAGTGCGGTCGGAGTTTTGTCTGGGATGAAATGTCGCTGCTTTCTGTGCTGTGTAAACGCCCTACATATACCATATTACTTTGATATCAAGGTAATGCTCGCGTATTGCTTGCAAGTATCAGTATTATCATCCTTAAAGCCTTCTTTCTGAAAAAAATCCACAATCAAAATCTTTAACAGACATTTTTACTCAGTCCTGGAAAGAGGCTATAGTGGCCCCCCTTAAAAAGAAGCCCGACAGTGATCTAGTAGATCTTAGTAATATATGCCCCATCTCTCTTCTACCTGCACCAGCCAAGATATTGGAAAAATATCTCAATCAAGAACTGGTAGCATTTATGGCATCCCAGAATCTCTTGTATCCTTCACAGAACGTGTTCCGCAGTGGCCATAACCTGGAATCTGCGCTTTTGGCAGCAACAGATCTCATTAGTTGACACGTTGATCCGGGGAGGGGGGGCACGGACATGCCAGTACATGGAATCTGCGCTTTTGGCAGCAACAGATCTCATTCGTTGACAAGTTGATCGGGGGGGGGGGTGGGGGGCAGACATGCCATAACATAGAATCTGCGCTTTTGGCAGCAACAGATCTCATTCGTTGACAAGTTGATCCGGGGAGGGGGGGCACGGACATGCCAGTACATGGAATCTGCGCTTTTGGCAGCAACAGATCTCATTCGTTGACAAGTTGATCGGGGGGGGGGGGGGGGGCAGACATGCCATAACATGGAATCTGCGCTTTTGGCAGCAACAGATCTCATTCGTTGACAAGTTGATCGGGGGGGGGGGGGGGCAGACATGCCATAACATGGAACCTGCGCTTTTGGCAGCAACAGATCTCATTCGTTGACAAGTTGATCCGGGGAGGGGGGGCACGGACATGCCAGTACATGGAATCTGCGCTTTTGGCAGCAACCGATCTCATTCGTTGACAAGTTGACCGGGGGGGGAGGGGGGTTGGGGGGGGGGGGCAGACATGCCATAACATGGAATCTGTGCTTTTGGCAGCAACAGATCTCATTCGTTGACAAGTTGATCCGGGGAGGGGGGGCACGGACATGCCAGTACATGGAATCTGCGCTTTTGGCAGCAACAGATCTCATTCATTGACAAGTTGATCCGGGGAGGGGGGGCACGGACATGCCAGTACATGGAATCTGCGCTTTTGGCAGCAACAGATCTCATTCGTTGACAAGTTGATCGGCGGGGGGGGCAGACATGCCATAACATGGGAGGGGGGGCACGGACATGCCAGTACATGGAATCTGCGCTTTTGGCAGCAACAGATCTCATTCGTTGACAAGTTAATCGGGGGGGGGGGGGGGGGGAGACATGCCATAACATGGAATCTGCGCTTTTAGCAGCAACAGATCTCATTCGTTGACAAGTTGATCGGGGGGAGGTTGAGGGGGGGAACGGACATGCCATCTTGGTGCTGCTGGACCTTTCAGCGGTGTTTGACATGGAACTCCCCCTCCCTGCTTGGTTTACAGACTTCACCAGGCAGAGTTGAGGTCACTGCTCTGACCCTGTTGGAGTTCTTTCTCACTAACAGCTCCATTGTGAGCTGTCAGTTTAGGGCAAGCCCTTTCCAGAGACCCTGTGGGGTGCCGCAGGGGTCCTCTCTCAGCCTGACACTGTTCAACTTGTTTGTGGCCCCATTGGCCAAGTTGATCAGGTCTTTCGGCTTCAGCGTACTTTTGTATGTGGATGATACACAAATTATTGTATCCATAACTGACCATATTCTAGAGATGGCTGAGCAGTGTAAACACTGTATGACCAACATTAATAACTGGATGAAAGTAAATTGGCTTAAATTGAATGCCGATCAGACAGATTTTGATTTTCGCTGAGCAAATATCAGTAGGGTCTGAATTGTGGTGGCCAGAGTCTTGCGGCCTTTTACCTTTTCCTGTTATGGAGGCAAAACATTTTGTGTGTTCTTTGACACCTCTCCTTCAACATTCAGGTGAAAAGGACGGTGAGCTTTTGTTTTTACATCATCAAAACTCTAAGAAAGGTCTTTCCTTTAATTGCAACGGACTTCAGAGTTGCAGCGGTCATCACACTTACTACTTCATGCATTGACTACTGCAATTCTCTGTACTTTAAATATTAACTTATCAAGGCTTAACAAACTTCAGACTATCCAGAATGTGGCTGCTTGGCTTGTGCTGGATATTCTCAACCACTTGTCAGTCAGAGAGGGCAATCGCTCCCTTCACTGGCTGCCGGTCAGGAAGTGTGTGATTTTCAAAGCTCTTAGTCTAGTTCATAATGCTGTCTTCCGTCAGGGCCCTATGCACCTACAAACAGCTTTCCACTGGTACACCCCCAATAGACAGCTATGGTCCACCTCTCTCAGGAAGGTGGAGATACCGATATTTTGTAAAGCCAGGTTGGTGGAAGGGTTTGGGGGCACAGGGAAATTCTTTTGGGTCTCTGCTGCCAAGATATGGAATACTTTTCCCAGCTATATTGCTAGTCTTTCCTCCCAGGTCACCTTCCGTAAGCAGCTGAAAACCCCTGACTTTTCTCCTTTCCGTGATGCTAGTTGTGGTTGTCCCTCTGGTAGGGGCTCTTAGCTAGTGCTTTGAAACCCTCAGGTATAATCCTCCTTACAAAACTCAATAAAAATACTGTGTCTTAATGTCTGCTTCGGCTATATCTCCTACTTGTGTCTGCTTTCAATATTTCTTATATTTATTTGAGTATTCTTGGATTACATTTAGACCAAGATTTATTAGGCTGCTGGACAGTTAAACAACACCATGCATTGCATCTACAGTTTAGAAATTAAGAATATTGTGCTAGTAAATAACTGAATAGAGCTTTGGAGACATATGAAGTGGGCGTGAGATGGAGCTACAGAAGCGAGAGGCTGTCAGGAGAGTAAAGAGTCTCAAAGGCGGGAGGACAGAGCACAGTTAACATTGTAACTCTCAATGTAGTTTCCGCACACTTATGTTTGACGGGAGCAGAGTTCTAGATTGCTGCGACTGCACCGCAGAGCTCTGGTAGATTGAAAGATTCAGGACATACGCTTTACATGCTTCTAATAGTCTAAGAAGGCGGCCAGACTTCGTAAGTTTTATTATTTCAAAAACGAACCACGGAATTTGGAATGATTAGCAAGCAGTTGGAACGTGTATGTGGATATATAGTTTATGCATATGTTGGTGTTTACAAAGCACAAATTCCAGGAGTGCCTGCTCCCGGGAAGTAGCAGTGGGGCAGGGAAAAAAAAAAAGAAAAAGACACTTACCTGCCGGCCGGCCTGCTGGCTGACCTCCGCCACCTCTCCTGCATTCTCTTCCTAGATTCTTCTCTGCAAAGGAAAAAGGAAGCATCCGGCTCCCAGCCTCCCGATGGCCTATAGCAACGCTGCAATGTAGTGTTGTGATTGGTCTAAGAACCGTGGTTCAGCGCTCAGCCAGGGAATGGGAGGCTGGGCTTGTTCTCCATGCAGGCTGTAAAGCAGCCTGCATGGATAACATTCAGGCGCACTTACAGACTGCCCACCACTCCTCCCGCTGCTCTGAGAGCAGAGCAGATCTGCCCGCCGAGACGCCACAGGTAAAATATAATGATAATAAGTTAGTTATCATTTTATTTTTCCTTTTTTTCCACTACGAAAAACAGTGAGGCGACGCTCCTCCGCCTTAGCAGAGGAGCCGCCACTGGCAAACTCGTTATAGAGCAACAAAGTGATGTGTGTGAGTGTCATGGGCAAAGACCCGGTCATAAATGGGCAGAATAAGGGTGTGTGGCATTTATATTCTGCCGCCAAACTATATGAGTCCTTATTGTTTAGAGAGTGCCCTCATATGAGCGCAGTCTATTTAATTCCCAGGGGGAGTGTTTTATGGAAAAGCACTCTTTATTGTGAACCTTGTAAATAGGGCAGGAATACATGTAACATTACGAACAAATAGCCTGCACTCTCCAGTAATGCTGATGTATAGTGTGCTGGTTTATGCCTGTGCAGGCACCTCATCGCTGTCTTCTCAATTGCTTATTTATTTCTGGATGTGTTGCAGAACTTTCTGCACACTTTCTATTTTTAAAGAGCTGGGAATCTGTTAGCATCGTTCTCTGCTATACATGTTGTTTTAGTGGCTGTTTTATTGGACTCATTAACGCAGTTGCGCTGAATACGAATGTTTTGCACCTGTGCACCTTTCACCCTCTTACAAGTTGGAGTTGGCGCCATTTTGTAATGCCAAGGTGAAGACGGAGAGTGAGTGCCCTTTGCTTCAATAGTATTCATATGCACTCATAACATTAGGCTCCTTTTTTTATTTTTATTTTTTACATTTTATTTTTATTTTATAGCCACAATAAAAATACATTACATTGTCAAAATAATTCATAAACAACAAACCAATTGTAGTCGTAGGCAGGACACGTGGGGGCATAAACAGAAAAAACATAACAACATTTTTGTAATTTATCCAATACAAATACATTTTGATACCTTTGTAATAAATTAAAGCAAATTATATAGTGTATAAAAGGAAAGGAATTCTTTAAACTCTCAATCCCATTGAAGGCAAGACCATATCCTTTTAAAGTTAAGCCAAGACCGAGGGCTCTAACTTTAGCTAATGCCATCCCCATTTCATAGATTTCCCTTAGTAAGGCCCAAAATTAATTAATACTTGGACTACTGCTTTGGATCCAAGAACGAGCTATACTTAAACGAGTGCAGGCCGATGTAATAGAAGCAAATGATTTAGTAAAACAGCCTAGCTCTGAAAATATTCCCAACGCCAGCTCTTTCCCCGTAACCGGATTGTCGTACCCGGCCCAAACTGCAAGGGCGAGGGTAGTACCGGACCAAAATTCTTTCAACATGGGACATATAAATAATATGACGTAAATCTGCGGCGAATTCCTGACATTTCGGACAGTATAATTTAGTGTTATTTAAGTTAGTAGCCCATTTAGAAATTCGCTCCGGAGTATAATAAAGCATAAATGTTAATCTAATTTGCTGAAGCTTCAGATTGACTGATGTTACTGCTGAATCTATTGTTTCTAGAGATTCGTTCATCTCCTCTTTAGTTATATTGCAGTTAAAAATCTGACTTAGTTTACCAGCTATCTATAAACCATCGTCACTAACCCCGGCACCCCCCCCCCCCCCCTAAGTTTCTGGTAGGTTTTGCCAATGACACCTCGTCTTCTAACCCCAAAAAATGCAGACAAAGCCTCAGAGGGGCTAGATAACTCTGAGAAACCTCAGCCTTGAACAAAATAATCCCTGACTTGCAAGTACTTGTAGAAATGAGTTTGTAACAAGACATATTCTTCTTTCAGGGACTGGAAAGATCGCAAACCCTGTCCGTCGTATAAATGACCCAACTGTATCACACCCTTATGTTGCCATTTTTTTCCAACGTGGTCATGGAATATACTAGGCAATAAAGGATTCTCCCATAATGCAATATATTCATGTAAGTCAGGAAATTCATATGTCTTGGAAATTTCGCGCCATATATTAGTTATGTCCCTAACTATCTTGAATCGTACTTGCTTGTAGTAATTCTGGTCAGATGTTTTATATAGTAAATACCCGGAGCAAGATCCAGAAGCCAACTGGTATGGAAGGCAACTAGCACCGATTTAAACTCTGTATTCGCCCGGCAAACGCCACCCGGAAGTATAGTTTAAAGTCAGGGAAGTTTGAAACCACCCTGCTTAAATGATAGTTTTATAAATCGTATGGCTCTCTGAGCGCGCCGCTATCCCCAAATAAAACTACAGACAGCACTATCCAAGCGCTTAAAAAAAGGTCTGGGTACCCGCAGAGGGATAGTACAAAAAAAATACAAAAACTTCAGAAGAACATTCATTTTAATGACATTACATCTCCCATATATACTGAGGGGGAGCCGGTGCCAGCACCGCAGATTCGCGACTACTTTCCTCAACAAAGGTTCATAATTCAATGAGATAATATCACTAATTTGACTACTAAGAGATACTCCCAAATATATTGCATTCTTTGTGATACCAAGGGCCGTTGGGGAATTTTCGGGTTGGAAGTTCAATAATGTCTGTGTTTTATTCAAATTAAGTTTATAGCTGGAGAAAGAGCCAAATCGCTGTGCCTAAAAAGTTATAGCGGTCAAAGCGTTTACCGGCTGACTCGAAAACACGGCAAAGTCATCTGCGTATGCTGTTAGTTTAAGATCCCTCCCGTTTAGAGTAACCGGGATTATATCAGTATTAGATAGTAAATGCTTAATAAAAGGCTCAATGTAAATTCCAAATAATAAAGGGGATAGAGGACAACCCTGACGCATGCCCCTTTGGACTAAAAAACAAGCAGATGATTGGCCATTTAGTTTGATTGCAGCTGTTGGGCTCCTGTATAGCTTTTGTACTGCTGAGACGAATCTTGGACCGAGACCTATAGAAGACATTGTTGCCCATAGAGCTCCCCAACTTACTCGGTCAAAGGCCTTCTCGGCATCCAACATCAGCATCCCTAGCTGCGGGCCTAGGTGCCCTGAGACATTGATTGCCGCAATCGCAGTATTAATATGTGCAGCCGTGTCTCTTTCGGGAACAAAGCCATGTTGCTGTTCTGAGACTAATAAATGAATGATAGGGGCCAATCGCGTAGCGAGAATTTTAGAAAAAAGTTTTGCGTCCGCATTTATCAGAGCTATCGGCCGGTAAGAGCTTATTTCATCTATAGGCTTCCCCTTTTTAGGAAATACGACAATATTCGTTACATTCCAAGAAGGAGGAACTTCCTCGCCATGCATAATTGTATTATATAGCTCGAGATAAATTGGGGTTAGTGTACTTTTGAGAACTTTATAAAATTCCAGCGGGATCTTATCCTTGCCGACTGCCTTGCCAGCAGGCAGAGCCTTAATTGCTTCCTCGACCTTCCTCACCCCAACATCTTTCTGCAGGGGCTCGGAATGTAAAGAATCCAAAACTAGCATTGCGCACTTCTGTATGTAAGCTGTAGCAGTTTGTTGATCAAAGCCGACAGAGTCACCGTACAAATCAGCATAAAATAACCTAAATTGTTCTACAATATCCATAGAGCTAGTATAAACCAGACAGTCTACCCCTTTGATTGATTTGACGCATGATTTAGCCCTATGATCTGCTATTTGATTAGCCAACAGGTGGCCCCCTCTTTCACCATATTCATACTGTTTTGTTCTAAATTTGACATAGCTATTTGCAACTTTATCCCTTAGCCGCCTCTTTATCTTGGCTCTGGCCTCAATAACCTGCAGATAAATCAGTTCTGCAGCGACGTCTTTTAAAGCAATAGCTGTAGTATGTTGGCGCTCGAGTTCTAAACAGCGCTTCTGTTCTTGCTCCAGCTGAAAAAGGGTCTATCGATTTTGTTTAATAATATATTGCAGCGTTGCACCTCTTACAAAGGCTTTTAGACAGTCACATACGATTGCAATAGGGGCCGTGCCCCGATTATTATCGATATACTCCTCTAGTGTAATTCTTATAAAATTGACATATTCCAAGTTACTGAGGAGGTGTCTAGGAAAGGTAAATTCCTGAACATTAGACTGCAACTGCACTATTAACATGACCGGATTGTGGTCATGTAATTTTGGGACATACCGTGACAAATGCGTTTTCCAAGATAGCCCTATTAGCGAATATCATGTAAATCCTAGAGTAGTGCTTGTGCGGTGCGGAATAAAAAGTATAACCTGGTATGTTTGGAAAAGCCTTCTCCACGAGTCTTCAAACTGATGTAAATGGTGGAGTTTTAGGACAGCCGCCCTAGTTCTACACATTTTGACAAGTGCAGTAGTGTTGGTAGTGTCAATCTTTCTATCTAAAATGCAGTTAAAGTCTCCCATCACAATCTTTTCGCCAGACCACTCGAGGAGTTCAGAACTCAGATGAAAGATAACATTCGGGCAGTCAATGTTCGGGCCGGTTACCATACATATTGTAAATTTACGCCCATAAATTGTCATTTGTGAAATAGCCCATATCCCCTTTGGGTCAGCAAGTGATCGAAGGACAACAGCCCTGCAGCTCCTAGATTTTAATAAAGCTACCCCTCGAATAGAAATAGTTTGTGACGTACATACAATAACATCATAACCCAGTTGCTTTAACAGAGCTCTATCCTTGTATGCAATATGTGTTTCCGCCAACCCTAATATATGGGGCTTAAAGACGCGCAGCTCTTCCTTTACTAACCGTCGCTTGCCAGCTTGGTTAAGTCCGGCTACATTCCAACACATATTTAATTTCCGACATCGAATAATCGATGAAAACCCGTCCAGTTGTCCTTACCCCCGTTACGTGCTTCTTCCCCCATTGTTCTGCCCATGTGTGATCCAATAAACGGTGGCTTTTTAAATCCCCCACCCGAAACCCCCCTCTCCTCTTACACCCACCCTGTGTTCTAGGAAAAGAATCACCCCCCTCCCTGCGGTCACTGATGAGACAGCAACTGAGAACTTCAGCACCCTGGGACCCACCCCTCCCACCCACCCACTACACCGTGAAACACAACAAAGTCTATTCAACCTAATAAGAGTAAAAAAAGGGGGATAGAGAAGCACAAAAAATATGGTATCAGTCCTATTTTAGAGAAAAAGTCCCTTTAATAGCAAGAACAAGGCAAATAGAGGGGACCCTACCCTGTGAAACCACGTCCATCATCCTCAGCATTACGGTGCACTATTTGCTATGAGTACGACCCACTCAAAATACATTTTCATCCTTCCCTGATCATACTTTGTAGTTTCATTAATTATATCATTAAAGCGAGAAGAAAGGGCTAAACAAAAAAAATTATAAATTTCCTGACTGCAACTTTGCCAGAACCTGCTGGGCAGCATGCTCAGTATGCACTAGATGAACTTGGCCATTTTTGAGATTGTAAGAGAACCTGCGCTCCTGCAGCTTTTAAAGGGTCTATCAGCTGACGCAAGTTCCATCGTCTGTCCATCGTGTGCTTGCACAAATCTGATCTGCAGAAGATAGAATAAGATCCCACCTTAATAGGAGCAGTGGGGCGGGCTTTAATGGAGACTGCTTGTTGCAAGAGATAGTTTCCGAAGAAGATGAGAAAGGGCCGAGGAAAGCGTCGATCTGCCGAGTTGTTAACAACGGAAGGTAATCTGACAGTCCCAGTCCCCTAAATCTGGGAATGCACTCTTGAGTAGTTTTACTATGAATGCTCTCGGGTCAGCACCTTCCTCATTTTCAGGCACACCAAACAGGCAGATGTTTTTGCATCGCTGCCTGTTATCTAAATCCTCGACTTTGCTTTGCAAAAAGACGAGCTGGTTTTCATGTGCGTCAGAAGTCTTAGCTGCCCTTGACATGTGGTCCTCGGTATCTCGTACTCGTTGTTGCAGCTCTGTAATATCTGCAGTTAATGCAGCAACTTTGCAGTTTACCTCTGCGAGTGCCTGCTTAATCGCTGAACTATCTGCCTTGGCCTGCGTATGGTATGCCTGGGTTTCTTCCCTCTGAACCTGTAGCGCCTGTAGAATAGCAGCGGCAGAAGAGTCCGGTAGGTCAGCAGGCGGAGCGTTCATTTGAGGCTGAGTAGAGACTAAGATGTCAAAATAAAAGAGGAAGTACAGCTTATTAAGTGGCTTATAGCATTGTCGGATGTTAAACTCGAGTCCTGTGGCGAGGTTGAGGCTTGACGTAGCAGGACAGGGCCAGGAGCAGGCCCTGGACCCATAGTACGGCCACTAGAAAGACCAGAGTCTGAGCCAAGGCTGGAGCCAGAGAGCCTCGATATCAAAGTTTTCACACCACCCTTTGCGGTAGCCCAGTTGCGAAGGGGGCTATTTGTGATGGCCATTTTAGTGGGGACATATTTGGTGCTACGCCTCTCGCTTTCTTTATCTCTCCCTTTTTTAGGTCTCGGCCTACGTCATACGAGGCTTTTTGGAATCAATACGATTCCAGAAGCCTCGTCCCAGCTCCACCTACAACTTTGATTCGTGTGCGTTGATTGGCGTCATGAATTATGCCAAAGGCAGTGCAATGATTGCACTGAAGGCAGGCCACTCGCTGATTGTTGCATCCCTGTCTCCTTTTAACCACGCCCTGCGGGATTGGATCTTTTACCCGTGGCGTTAGACAGTAGGTTTATTATTTGCTTCTTGTATTTTTTTTAAAAATGACTTTGTAACTGTATGCTTAATGCTGTCTTTTGTTTCTTTTATTTCTAGGTTTGTTGTGCCTTGTTGCCCTACATGGAGGTAAAAATCTGTTATATTTTAAAATCTGTGTTTCTTTAATCTATTTCCTTTTTATTTTAACAGGTCCGGTGTCATTACGTGCCCCATTGACAAGCGAGCGCAGGATGGCGGAGTGCAGCGATGCAAAGGTATGCTTTATTTAGCTCTACGTTATGTTTTCTAGGGATGAGGTTGTTGACAATTGTGTAAATGTTTAATGTGTTTCTTTTTTTCCAGGTCCTGTGTCATTACGTGCCCCATTGACAAGCGAGCACAGGATGGCGGTGGCAGAGCGTAGCAATGCAAAGGTACGCTTTATTTAGCGCTATGTGATGTTTTCTAGGGATGAGGTTGTTGACAATTGTGTATATGTTTAATGTGTTTCTTTTTTTCCAGGTCCCCCATTGCCAAGCGCGAGCACAGGATGGCGGAGCGCAGCGATGCAAAGGTACGCTTTATTTAGCGCTATGTTATGTTTTCTAGGAATGAGGTTGTTGACAATTGTGCAAATGTTTAATGTGTTTCTTTATTTCCAGGCCCCCCATTGCCATTCGCGAGCACAGGATGGCTCACTACTCTCTACTACACACTCTCTACTATTCTCTACTACTCACTCTATATTACACACTCTACTACACACACTCTACTACACACTCTACTACACACTCACTACGCTCTACTACACACTCTACTAACTTTCTACTACTCACTTTCTCCTCACTCTACTACACACACTCTACTACACACTCTCTACTACACACTCCCTTCTACTCTCTACTACACACTCTCTAATACTCTCTACTACTCACTCTCTACTCTCTCTCTCTACCTCTCTCTAACTCTACCTCTACCTCTCTCTACGTGCACACGTATGTATATATATATATATATATATATATATATAGCGTCCTGTCCACCGAAATGCCAAAGGCGGAAAACACAGGCACGGACCTCCCAACTCCTGAAGAAAGAAATCACAGACTCCCACACAGGATTAGTGGGTAAAGCAGTCTAGTTTATTCAGCATGGAATAAGCTCAGACCAGTGTCCTCCAATCTATATATATGTATATATATGCATTTATATATATATATATGTATATGTGTATATTATCTACTGGCGGTCGCCAGTAGATAGTTATAGTTAGGACCGAGTTTCCATAGGAAATCTCAAAATTCTATTTTGAATAACTTTGACGCCGATTGACGAATCCTCGTTAAACCCCCGGGCAGACCGATAATCTCAGCCCGGGATGGCCTGTACGAGAAAACGTCTCAGTATATTGACTACTTTGTACAGGACTTCGTGAGATCACTTGATTCATTTGTACAGGATACAGGGGACTTTTTGCGAAAGATCAAAGGAGTTCAGTGGAGTGAGGATTATTGGTTGATAGCGTTAGATGTCACATCCCTGTACACCAGTATTGGTCATGATGATGGTATCCAGGCCACCAAGTACTTTTTATCACGCAAACCTACCCAATTTGTGAGTCATAATGCAATGCTGATTGAAATGCTTGAGCTCTGCCTTCTCAACAATAATTTCATGTTCAATGGTTTGTTATACCGGCAACTGAGGGGCGTAGCTATGGGGGCTAGTTTTTCCCCAAGCTACGCCTGCCTCCATATGGGTTACTGGGAGGAGACAATCCTTCGCAAGGAATATACTCAGTGCCTTAAGGATAATGTTGTTGTTTGGTTGCGGTTTATCGATGATTTATTTGTTGTGTGGAATGGTTCATTAGATGAGGCCCATGGGTTTATTGAGAGTCTAAATGTGAATAACCTCAATCTCCAATTAACTGCCACATGTAGCCAAACCAGTGTCACCTTTCTTGATACTGGGATCTACACCTATGCTGGTAAACTCGAAACTAGGCTTTATCGTAAACCCACTGCAGGCAACATGACCCTTCATGCTACAGCACAAGGGCAGAGTAAACTAAGATTCAGGGCAAGGGGCTACTCTGAGAGCATCATTGAAAGTGCTATAGTTAGATCCAATGCACTCAACCGCATTGACTTGCTAAAACCCACTAGTGGAGTTATTAGCAGCACTATGTTGCCAAATAACCAAGATGAATTCAATAAGAACTCGCCCAACACTTTTAGAATCATCATGGGATATAGCAAACAGCAAGCAGACTTACGCAAAATTATTACCAAGAACTGGCCCATTGTGCGGAGTGATCCTGTCTTAGGTCCTCTGCTCCCTCAGCATGTTACCATCACAAATAGCAGAGCCCCCACGATGAGACAAGCATTGGTCAACACTAATCCTGAAACCGTTGACAAAACATCTTGGCTTCAACTCAGCAGTGGTTTTTACAAGTGCAAAACTTGCAAAGCCTGCTCCCATGGTGTTAATACCAAAACGTTTATTGATCCGTTCAGTAACAGGCAGCTCAGGATTAATAAACTGTTGACTTGCAAGACCGAATTTGCTATTTATGTCCTGACCTGCCCTTGTAACCTTAAGTACGTTGGTAGCACGAAACTAGCAGTGCATAAACGCATTTTGCAACACCTTTGTGCGATCTCCAATCAAGACAATACTTACCCCGTAGCGCGTCATTTTAGAGAAACACACAGTAGTGACAACAAGGGTTTAAACTACTTTGTTATTGACTGCATTGAACCTAGTAGGAGGGGTGGGGATCGCGAGTCTAACCTCCGCAAACTGGAAACACGGTACATTCTTCAACTCAACACTAAGGTTCCTTCAGGACTGAATACGACGGAGGACTTGCATACTTGTTTGGGTTGATCATACTTTACTGCACCATTTTACCATGGGCAGACTTTTATCTTTTTATCTTTTTGTCTGATGTGTACATAGCAAAATTTTAACATTTTAAAGTCATTTGTCTTAAACCTATGAAATATGCTAACTCTAGGTTATTTATTTAGTATTTTACTATTTATTGTTGACAAATTGCACTGTTATATGTGATATTTGCGTTTTTTGCACATCCCAAGCCCACCATGGATTGCTGTGTTTTAGCTTTTGAGTCCCAACTTTACTCAAATTTCCATCTATGATCTTACCACACTTCCTTAGCATCTGGTTCACTCTGACCATGCCTACAGGGTCCCACCGCAGTCTTACTCCGTGGAAGCTTCCTTTGTGAGCATACATAATTATTATTTTACAGATTCTTTTAACCCGTGACAATGCCCTTTTTAGGTTCTTAGTATCCCAACATGAGTTTTCAATATTGTACTCTATGCCCCTGTGTTACATCTGGGCGTGTTCCATTGTTACGTATGTGTTATTTAGGAAGAGTATTTTTCCAAACATTTAAGCATAGGCACTTTAATTGAAAAAATTATTATTATTTTTTTTTTTTTATTCTCTTTTGCACTATTCACTATTCTGTTTACATAGGTCTGTGGGGCAACCTGGATTCGTTTAACATTGTTCATTTTATCATAATAGATTACATATTTATATATTTTATGATGATTGTGGCATTATGTTATTGAGGTCGGACTGAAACCGATTGTTTTCGCTTGTTGGCAATTATGTTATTCATGAACAACTGTTCTAGTTCACATTTAATTCCTTGAAGTTGCCAGATGACTATCTTTTATATATGTTTTTTAGGCTTTATGGGCATTCATGCCGGTATTGCTCCACACGTTTTACTCAAGTATTTATTTACATTTTGCATGTAAGACTGTGATCAGAAATTTAGAATTCATTGCCAGCGATATTTGTATTTTCTTCTATGTCCATGACCTTACAACCATGTGATTTCCCCCATGTGACCTTGTAATACCACTTTAAATTGAGTTGAACGCTGTCATGTGATCAAGGCTCCACGGAGCCGAAACGTTATGGCCGTCGCTCTGGGCAATAAATGAAACTTGCACTACCTCCAGGCTCGTGTACTTACTTCTTTGGCAGTTGAAGGACCTTCAAGGCTGGTGGAAGTAGTTTCTGGATATATATATATATATATATATATATATATATATATATATATATCGTCCTGTCCACCGAAATGCGAAAGGCGGAAAACACAGGCACGGACCTCCCAACTCCTGAAGAAAGAAATCACGGACTCCCACACAGGATTAGTGGGTAAAGCAGTGCAGTTTATTCAGCATGGAATAAGCTCAGACCAGTGTCCTCCAATCTATATATATGTATATTCAGTGAAAAAACCATAGGTTTCACACATGTTATAGTTAGCTGGACATTTCACTCGTAAAAAACCAATGAAATTTTCCCGTTATAGTTAGTTCAGCTAACTATAACTCGCGCGCCCGCAATGCACTGCTGATCACGTCACATATTACATCACTCATGACATGGTCAGTGACATCACTGATGACATCTCAAATGACATCACTGATGACATCACTGATGACATCATCCAGTGAATGTGTGTTTTCTGAAAATTACATATGTTTTATATATGTATATCTCAAGGTCGATGGAAGAATACATGGGTATATAAGTGTCTAAATGGATGATTTGTTTTTGAAAAATTGATTGTGTAACTGACTGATTAAGTGTATCTTAGTGAATACATGGCTTAGTGAGTAATGTTTAAATATGTAAATATCTGTATCAGTCTCTCACTTTGTGTATAAGTGGCTGCATGGGTTGGTGAGTAGCTACATGAGTGTCTATATAGGTTATTAGTTGTTTTTTTGAGTATCAGTGTCTATATGGTTCGGTGGGGGGTATTACGTAGTGCATAGGTGCATGAATGAGTGACTCACTGTTTGTATGTGTTGAAGACAGCATATGTGCAGGACTGTATGGGTGGAAGAGTGTGTGTATGGGTGTGTTAGTGAGTGAATGGCTGTCTCAATAGTGTCTTTATGAGTAACTACATATGTTTTAAACTAGTATATGTGACTATTGGTGTATATAAGTGAGTATATGTGAGAGTGAGAGATTGAAAGAGTTCCTGTATGAATAAGTATGTGTTTCTATAAGTGTTTGTTTAAAAGACTAAGTATGTGTAAGTTTCTGTAGAAGTAAGTGTGGTGGTGTGTGTATAACTGTATATGCAAGTAAATGTATGTTTCTTTCTTTTTTTCATGAGTGACTATGTGTGTCAGTAACTCTGTGGATGAGTGGCATTGTGTAACAGGATGTATTGGTGTATGAGTACATATGATGTGTGAGTACACGAATGACTGACTGTACAGGACTGTTGGTGAATGAGTGGATGTGTATGTGGTTCTTAGAATTATTGAAGAGGTTGTTGTAATTGGTATTGGTATGTCCATTTTTTTGAAAATTTCAGTCTCTATTTTTGAATGTGTGTATCAAAGGTTATATTAGGGTGAGAGGTGGTCTGCCACTCTATCACAAGGATGATGTCATCAGTGATGTCATTTGAGATGTCATCAGTGATGTCATGAGTGATGTCACTGACCATGTCATGAGTGATGTAATATGTGACGTGATCAGCAGTGCATTGCGGGCGCGCGAGTTATAGTTAGCTGAACTAACTATAACGGGAAAATTTCATTGGTGTTTTACGAGTGAAATGTCCAGCTAACTATAACATGTGTGAAACCTATGGTTTTTTCACTGAATTTGCAAGGTTTTTTAAATGCTAATTCCTAACTATAACATGTGTGAAACCTATGGTTTTTTCAGTGAATTTGCAAGGTTTTTTTAATGCTAATCCCTAACTATAACATGTGTGAAACCTATGGTTTTTTCAGTGAATTTGCAAGGTTTTTTAAATGCTAATTTCTAACTATAACATATGTGATTCCCATGTTTTTTTCAGGGAATTTGTATAGTTTTTTAAATGCTAATTCTTACCTATAACATATGTGATTCCCATATTATTTTTATTGATTTTGTATGATTTTCTTATTATAAATTCTTATCTTAAATGTGTTTTTTTTTTTAAACAAACAAGTTTTTTTTAACTTTTTATTCTCTTAAAACACTGTTTTTTTTAAAAAAAATATGCAATATATCAAGTTTTCTCCTTTTTTTTTTACCAAACAGGTAAGATATATTAGTATAACATAGAATTTTTTTTTTTTTTTTTTTTTTTATTACGCGTACGGTAAGCGTACGGTAAGCGTACGGTTTACGCAATGTTTGTAATTTATCTACTCTGTTTGCGTATAGTTACGCAATTTGCGTAGCCGCGCGTACTGTGCGTGGGATGCGTAGGCGTGTACGCTACACGCGCACGTTACGCGGAATTGTTGTAGAGTGACTGTTTTGCGCATGCGCGCGAGCGCGCGTCTTTTTTACGCGCATGCGCACTTTTACCGTAAGCGCAGCGTAAGCGTAACGTACGCGCACGGTGGGTCATGTGATCATGAAACACAACTTTTGATTGGTTGAAACTACTTTCAGTTCTAGAACTCTCCTACACCACACCCATTCCCCTCATTTCTGCTTGTGATCCCTTAGGAGAAGGAGCTGACTTGTCTTTGTGATACGATGGCAGAACAGCACTCTTCTGCTGAGAGTGAGGCTAGCAGCACCACCATCAGGCAGAGAAGGAGGAAACAGAAGGGCTCTTTCATATGGGAGTATTTTACTTTTCCTGAGGGTGAGAAAAAAGTCAATGCTGCCTTGGTGACTTGCAAGCTGTGCCAGCGTGTACTTTCGCGAGGTAATCCCAACAAGAAGTATTCCTTCGGGAATCACACTATGTTGAGACACCTTGAGGATGTACATCCCAGGACACATGCTAGACATACTAGGGGCAACCCTTCAGTAAGTCAACCAAGCACATCCACAGCAGCTCAGCCGAGTCCTTCTTCGGAAGCTCAGCAGAGCCCTTCATCTATGGGGGCACATTCACCTTTTTCTGAACCTCTGGAAATTAACCCTCGGTTTGGTAGGGTTACTATGCGGTGTTCATTTTGCCATGATCTAATTGTTCATAGGGAGATCAGTGTTTCCCTCATTAACAACAGAATAGATCAGCACAAATGTCCAACCAGCTAATGTTCCCATACTTCCTTTCCTCTGTCCCTGCATGAACACAACGGCTCTTTTAAGAGCCAACCTTACCTCTCAACTTTTTTTTATTTTTTCTTTAAAACTTTTTTTTTTTTTTTTTTACCGTAAGCGTATTTTTTTGTTTTTTTTTTTAAAACACTAAAAATCAATTACCACATCTCAAGATCCTTGAGGAATTAATAACTAAATACTAAAAATCTTTTTGAGATAAAGAGGAAGAAAAGGACCATCTAATTTCTCAATTACCTGACCCACCCAACAATTTAATTTTTAATTAAAATGTAATTGAAATTACTTGAAAACATGGTTGGTTTGTTTTGAAAATTTTCTTTCACAATCTGAAAAAAAAGAAAAAAGTATTAATATTTAATAAATCAATATATTACACAGTACACGTATTTACATGTTTTTCCCCCAAAAATTTTTGCCTTTTTTTTGCTGTTTTCAGAATATATTGCATTTCACTATAAATTGTGAAAGCAATTGCATTCATCATTTAACAGCGGGCAAAAAAAAAATAACAATCTCAAAGATTGTATAAAAAAAGCCCAGAATCTCTTTTAACTTAAACATAACATTATAGAAATGCATAATATTCTAAAAAAAAATATCAACTAATATCAAAACTTATTTCTTTAAAATACCGTCTGACATTTTTGTTTCAGAAGTATAATCACAAAAATATATCTCAAATAACTCAACAATACATCTGGTTCCATTTCCTTTAGGCCAAATAGTAATTTTAAAATTCTTTTTTGTTTAAATTTCCAATGGTAATCCAATAAAATTCTAAAGTTTAAATTGTACAGATCTCACCGATTCTCTGTAACATTTTGGTTTCCGAAAGATTAATTAATAATTAAATAAGTCCACAATACAATTGGTTACCTTTCCTCATGGCCAAATAGTAATTTTAAAAATCTTTTTTGAATAAATTTCCAATGGCAATCCAATAACATTCCAAAATTTAAATTGTGCAGATGTTACCGATTTTGTCTAAATTTTTGGTTTTCCAAAGTTTCATTAAAAATTTAAAAAGTCCACATTACAATTGGTTATCTTTCCATTAGGCCAAATGATAATTTGAAAAATCATTTTTTTTGAAAATTCCAATGGTAATCCAATAAAATGGTAAAATTGTTTTGTACACATCTTGCCAAGTCTCTCTAAAATTTAGGTTTCAGGAAGATTAGATAGGAATTTGCTAAATCAAAAGGCAAACGTTGCTTGAAAATCAATTGGGAATCATTACACAGTGTCCAGCCTTTTTCACATTTAAGATAAACTGTGTAATGTCCAGAAGTAACAGTAGGTCCTTCATGGAAAATTATTGCAACAGTTACAAAAGTTTTTCCTGAAATTGATAATTGCTGTCCTGTAAACTTCTTTATTAAAGTATCCAATTTTGAACCATCAGCTTTACATCGTTGCATCATTAAAATTACATATTGTCCGTATTCCTTTAAAAGTAACGTTGAAAACATTTCAGATTGACACTCACTGCATTCCATGTTATGATTAGCATCTTTAACTAATTTAGCAAAAGTGACTGTTTTACTTTCTGGCAATGTTAAATAAATAAACCTTTCAGAATCAACATAAGAGCCACATGTATTATAACAGTTTTCACAACTATGTTCCCATTTATGAGAGAGACCAAATAAATTTTCAATGGGAACCCCTTCTTCTTCCAGTACCTGAAGAAAAAACATCAAGAATTCCTGTGCGTCTTGCTGTACATTTTGAGAAAACTGTGTTCGTCCTGAACATACATCTAAAAGTTTTCTAATTTCAGTAGCACTTTCTATTTGAGTTTTATCATTACTCAGCTTTTGAAAAAGGAGACTCAACTCAGAACAGAATCTTTTTCTCTGATTTACTATTATCTGCTCTTGCACACTTTCTAGATAAAATGCAACATTCAGCACTACATTAGCGTAGCAGTTGACACCAGAGCTATTTTCAAAATGACATCCTACAACCTCTTCTTCATTTTCCTTTTTCTTTTTGCTTGCAATTACATCACTCCTCTTTTTTTTCCTCCTCTCTACATCTTCATTACAGATATTCTCATTTCTCCTTTTACGAGAAACTACACGTTTCTCCAACACAGGATACTGACCTAAATGAGGAGCATAGGTTCTTCTTAATCTATTATACTCCTTTACACAATTTGTATCAGCACTAACTTTTGAGTCATCAAAGTCTATCATGAATAAACCAGATAATGTTTTCACTCGTGACAAAGCTACATAAGCCATACCTTCTTTGAACACAGTTGAACCAATGTTCACAAAAGCACAATCTACAGTCAATCCTTGAGACTTGTGAATAGTTACAGCATATGCTAGCGAAAAAGGAAACTGCTTCCTACGTACATATAAGTCTTTCACAAGCATGAAACGAACTGAACAACGACAAATGTCTTTAACTTCTTCTATCTGATCAAATTTTATTTTTAAACATTCAATTCCATCTTTTTTCTGATAATTAATAAAACCCACAACTCTTCCCATAGCTCCATTAACTAAACCTTTTTCAACATCCAAATTTCTCCTTAAAAATACTCTACAGTTCATGCAAACATACAGATTTTTTTCTAATCCAGCTGTTTTGGAAATGTTCTTCTCTAGTGAATCCAATTTATTTTTCAGTGTGCCTGTTAATGTGATAGTAATTCTTCCATCCTCAATTTTGTCCACTGCTTCCAATTTCCTGATATCTTCCTTTTCCAATTTTAAAAGCTCCTCATTGAATATTGAGCATTCACGTAGAGTTGGCATTAAGCAAATGACACTTTTCTTTTCTGCAATGTTCTTGTATATCTTCTCTGCAACTATTTCTTCCTTTGGAAATAAATTATGTAGCAGCTTTTTTGCCAACTTCTGTGAGTAGTCCAATCCTGATATCTTTCAGAATACTTCCATATTCTTCATCGTTTGCTTGCCTCATATTAGTAGTAAGTTCCTTGTACTCAAAGAAGGACCAAATATTTGCATTACCGATGCTTCCCAATGACTTCTTCGTGTCTTCATGTGTCACAGTATTAAACACTGGTTGTCCTTTAACTGGAGTAAGCTGTAGAAGATCCCCAAAAACTATGACATGTTTTCCACGAAATAACACGTCATAGTCTGTCCTTAGAATTTGCTGCATTCTTAAATGCACAAAGGCAAGCATTAAGTTTGATACCATGCTCACCTCATCAATAATGAGAACTTGCATCTTCTTCAATACTCTTGAAACTTCCAAGCATGCTTCTCCAGTTAGCTTGTTGTATTGTATTTTGTTCTCATGCTCCACTGGTAACATTAGCAAACGATGTAAAGTGATTCCTTTTATGTTATATGCTGCTAACCCAGTTGGAGCAGTAACCACACAAGACAAAGTAGAATCCGTTTTTTGCTGTAGGTAGCTTCTGATGACTTTTATAAGGAAACTTTTTCCAGTTCCAGCTTGTCCGCTTACATACATCCTGATTGGATGAAATGATGTGCATGAACACTCATTTTTTTCATGTAGAAATCCGTGATCAATTTTGTTTCTGATCTATTCATAAATTTGTTGCTGCTCTTCGTTCAGTTGTCTTTCCAAATTTTGTAAGTCTATAAATTCTTCTTGAGCTTGATTCATAGCCGTTTCCACTTCATTCATGGCTATTGATGCTTCATTTTCAACGATTGGTTGTCCTAGGGGATCTTGACTGAGTGTTCCTGAACTTTGGCTGTCCTGAGAACTGTCTCTAGCTACTTCTGCTGCAATTGTAGTTTCCTGTTCAATTTCTTCATTTAACATTTGCAGATAAGTTGTGAATGTATTGCATTGTATGCTGTCTTTGCAAGCATTAAATGAATCTTCATAGCTTTGAAATTCTCCCAGTAGTTCATCCTCTGTACGCCAGGGTTTAAATAGCTGTAAAAGAGCCAAGTAGTAAAATTCCTTTTTGTCAGTAGTGTCGCAACTCAGCTTCCTGTGATTTATCAAACTTCCTTTTGTTTGCTTCACCAAACATCCTTCCTCACCAATGACTTTATATTTTCCATTGTTGATGTCTTCTGCGGCTTTCCGTGAATAAATGTAGTTCTGCAGCACTTCATAGAGACACATGTTCTCCAGATGTTGACTTCTCTTGGGATAATATGTGTCCAACATGTTTGATTTCAAAATATCTGTACTTTCTGGGTCATTCTCGGCCAAATATTCAATTTCTCCAACAGATTTCAGTACCCGATTTCTCATTGCTGCAAGGCCTAAACTTGCCCAAATTATTCTTCTTGATTTCGAGTAGAGACTTGCAGAAGATAAACTATCTGAACATTCGTAGGATCCAATTTCTCGATGCGATAACATCTTTAAACTGAAACTGTACAGCTTCTTACTGACAGTCTTCTCGTGAGAAATCTCTTCCCACATTTCTTTCAATTCAGTTTTTTCAGATTTAGTAATGTAAGACGTTACATATCGAGCAACAGCAATGGAATTGTCAGCTACATACTGTATATCCATGTTAGCATTCCACATGGATAAAATGACTGGGTTGTAGTCATTTATATTTTTTGATTCTTCTTTTCTTTTTAGGTTGTAGGTATTCTTAGGTGATTTTCTTGTAATAGTATGTCTCACAGCTGACATAAAACTGTTTACTCTTCCATTTGAAAGAACAGGTCTAGGAAATCCAAATCGACATTTAGTGTAGTATTTTTCTTTGCTCTTGTATTTCCGTCGACAGTATTTTCCACACCGATGACTTTGGAAACGTAAAACTTGCTCCTTTAACTTTTTCTCTTCTGTGCTTTTTGGTATAGCACATGTTGCATATTCTTCAATGTAAGATAACACTGCTTCATCAGTATCTGTTCCAAACTTTGGGGCATCCTTGATCCACAACAGCATATGAATATGAGGAGCACCTCTTGCCTGGTACTCTTTTCTCCAAAAGAAATCCACTACTTCTCCAAGAGGTGGATTTTTTTTATTGCAGATGAAGGACATCATAGCCTCAAATCTATGATTGAAATATCTGCAAACATTAACCGGATCCAATGAGCACAGTTCTCCTGCTGTCTTGTATTCGATGTTTTTAATGTTTGAATTTGCCTCTCGTAGAAAATCCAGTAAATCATCCCAAGCGTACTCAGCACAGCTTAGGGTAACGAACCATGTTGGTGTTCCTAAATTCCGTAACATGCATTTTAATTCACCATGGCGTCGGTACCAATATTCATTTGTCCCACGCTGACAAGCCATCAGATTGATCAGTTGTGTTTCCAAATGATCATCTCGGTGCTGCACTTTCTCCATAAAATCCTTAGCAGACACATTTTGTAAATGTACTCCACTTTTTAAAATGTGATTTACTGCATAAGACAGTGCAGACAAGTCGCTTTCAAATAAAAGATGGAACAAATAAGGAATACTTTGTCGAAATCTGGGATCTTCAGCATATAGTCTTGTAGTCCGATACTCAGAAGCCGGAATCTGTTCTGGACGTTCATCGTATCGTCCTCCTTTTCCTGTAGGAAACAGCTGGGGAAAACATCGAGCTTCCAAGCTCTCCTCCCATACACTCACGGGAGTTCCTTTTGCTTTCTTCATCTGAAACAGATCAATATTGTCTCCCATAACTTCTTTTGAATGAAGAGGATGTATGCTAAAATGTTCATAAATTTCTTCTTCCTTTGACTTGTCCACTTTTTCAATTTGTCCAGTTGGTGTTTCTGTGTCTTCTTGTAAATCTTCTTCTTCTTCTTCTATATAAATTGATTCATACCATTTGTTATTCCTTTTCAAATACAAATTTGCTCTTTGTACTTTCCGTACATCTACCAGCTCCTGCCAAATCTTCTTATTCTTTGTAGGTACACCATTAACCAGAATAACTAATGGTTCAGTTTCCAAAGAATCCGCATCAATAGTTTCCATATTTTTTTTCAAATCCAAGGGCAAATACACCACTCTACCTTTTAAACCTCTCAGTAAATCTGAAGGAGGTAATTTACCAGTTTTAGGCTCCATACGTACTATGGTCTGGAACGGATGAACACATTGAATAAGTATAGACTCATATGTATTTAACTCAGAAAGTTCAGCAGGAATAGCATCCAATTCTAAATTATTATGTACAGCTCTGGTCGGCATTCTATTTTCCTCTAACTTGTTGTAACAGTATTTACAAATACGCTGATCTTCACCCAATTCAAAACAATTTTCTAGAAATATATATGTGGCAAAATCTTTCCACTTATAATTATCTTCATTTTCACTCTTTCTGTAGAGATCAACATTCCTAGTTTGTTTTCTATAATGAGTTCTGCGGCAACAAATACAAATAATATTTGGTCTTTCATTAGAGATATTTTCAAATGTTGTTATGTGATCATTAAATGTCTTACAGAGGGTTCTACATTCTCTTCCACTTCTTCCTCATTTACTGTGTCCTTTTCTGCACTGTTTTGTTCAGGACCAAAGTAACAAAACTGAATTTCATCAACAACCTTCTCTACATCTGATACCGATCCACGGAACAGAGCCCTATTCAATTCATCTAACTTTATTGCTGGACTTTTAGCAAAATACAACCGTCTCACAAACTTTCTCATTTCAGTATGATGAACAGCCAGCATCCTAAAATGATGGAAAACACTATTACACACTTTTCTAGATAGACAAGCCAGAGAATGACCCTGCAAACCAGTATTCTCTCTCACTCTGCATGGATCTAGACTTTGAAGCACCTTAATCTTCTGTTTTACACTTTTTTTTTACTATATTCTCTTAGAAACTCACGAAATTTTTCAATAGATTCCTGACGCACAGTGCAAATACTACTACAATTCCAAGTGTACACTGGGGCTTTAGCACGTCTCCCCATAGCCTCATCCGCCATCACTTGTACCTCATCTCTTGGAACCATTATCTCCTTCTCCATTATGCAACCATTTTTCACTTCATAAGCACGACCTCTGGTGTCAACTGCATGCAGCAAACTATTACTTTGAAAATAACTCTCTTCATTAAAAAAAGGTTCACTACTTGAACTATGCATCCACTTTCCTAAAAACACTTTACAAAAGTTTGTTCTGTTCACTACTCTTTTCCTTTTGCTTTGTGATTTCAGTACATTAACCATTTTATCTAATGTACGCATCCTATTCAAAATTAAAATGAATAGTTTCCTTTTTAATTCTAATGCCTTTGCTGCAATGGCTTCAATTTCTTTTTTTCTCTTGTAATATTTTGCCTTTTGCTTATATTTCTTCACATCCTTTATCAAATTGGACATAACTCTTCTCTGAAACATTTTTCTACGTATCTCTTTAAACGCTGTTTTTCTGTTTAAGTTAATCTTTGTTATTGCAGAAGGTATATTTGCATTAACTAAATTCTCAATTTTTTCCTGTTTTTTTCTATTGAAAACATTCTTTCCAGTACAGACATTTTGTACATTTTTCCTTTTTTTGAAGATGTTCTTTAAAAAATCTTTTGTCTGCTTACCAGAAGATTTGTTCTTTTTCCCAACATGAGCATCTCCAACTAACTTAGGTCCTCCAGTTGTCTTCAAATATAGATTTTTTTTGTGGTCTTTTCTTAGTCTGGATTTTGTAGGCATCTTAAATTTTGTTCACTGCTCTTCAGCAATACCTGAAAAAAACTAAAAAAAAAAATCCTTTATTTTATTTAAATATATTACTACATTTTTTATGATCTTTTCAAATCTTAAAATACTATGTACCCCTTTCCTACAAGTGAAAATCACAATAACACCATCACAAATTAAATATCTAAAAACAATTCCTGTGTGCACACAGAGTCATGGTTTGAAATTAGGCAGAAAACGAAATTTCTTTGCCAATTGCAAAGCATACTTTCTACTACTTTTTTGGCAAGTGATAAGTACTTTTACAGTCTGACACATTTTGAATCCACTTTTCAGATTATGAAAACAGCACATGTCCAAACAGCTTTTTCAGACCAGCAACATGTGTAACCTGGGTGACTGACTACACTCCACCAAGGGCAACCAGCCTTAGTGATGCTGAATGTATTTGCATTACTGACTGAAACCTCAAACCCCACTCGGTTGTGAATACTGTGCATGATTCCACAGGATAACCAGCTGGCTGTGTGCTAAGAGTCTGCTACTGCATACAAAAAAATGGCTCCCCCTTTCCATCCAATGCAAATGTAAAATCACCAGAGCAATACGCAATAAATCTCTGCCTGTAATTCCTATTTACACACAGTCATGTTTTCACATTAGCCATAAAACAAAATTTCTTTGCCAATTTGAAAGCACACTTACTACTCTTTTTTTTGGCAAGTGATAAACACTTTTACAGACTGACACATTATGAATCCACTTTTCAGATTCTGATAAAAGCACATGTCCAAACTGCTTTTTCAGACCAGCACCATGTGTAACCTGGGTGACTGACTACACTCCAGCAAGGGCAACCAGCCTTACTGATGCTGAATGTATTTGCATTACTGACTGAAACCTCAAACCCCACTCGGTTGTGAATACTGTGCATGATTCCACAGGATAACCAGCTGGCTGTGTGCTAAGAGTCTGCTTCTGCATACAAAAAAATGGCTCCCCCTTTACATCTAATGCAAATGTAAAATCACCAGAGCAATACGCAATAAATCTCTGCCTGTAATTCCTATTTACACACAGTCATGTTTTCATATTAGCCACAAAACGAAATTTCTTTGCCAATTTGAAAGCACACTTACTACTCTTTTTTTTGGCAAGTGATAAACACTTTTACAGACTGACACATTATGAATCCACTTTTCAGATTCTGATAAAAGCACATGTCCAAACTGCTTTTTCAGACCAGCACCATGTGTAACCTGGGTGACTGACTACACTCCAGCAAGGGCAACCAGCCTTAGTGATGCTGAATGTATTTGCATTACTGACTGAAACCTCAAACCCCACTTGGTTGTGAATACTGTGCATGATTCCACAGGATAACCAGCTGGCTGTGTGCTAAGAGTCTGCTTCTGCATACAAAAAAATGGCTCCCCCTTTACATCTAATGCAAATGTAAAATCACCAGAGCAATACGCAATAAATCTCTGCCTGTAATTCCTATTTACACACAGAGTCATGTTTCCACATTAGTCACAAAACGAAATTTCTTTGCCAATTTGAAAGCACACTTACTACTCTTTTTTTTGGCAAGTGATAAACACTTTTACAGACTGACACATTATGAATCCACTTTTCAGATTCTGATAAAAGCACATGTCCAAACTGCTTTTTCAGACCAGCACCATGTGTAACCTGGGTGACTGACTACACTCCACCAAGGGCAACCAGCCTTAGTAATGCTGAATGTATTTGCATTACTGACTGAAACCTCAAACCCCACTCGGTTGTGAATACTGTGCATGATTCCACAGGATAACCAGCTGGCTGTGTGCTAAGAGTCTGCTTCTGCATACAAAAAAATGGCTCCCCCTTTCCATCTAATGCAAATGTAAAATCACCAGAGCAATACCAAACAGCTTTCTTAGACCAGCAACATGTGTAACCTGGGTGACTCACTACACTCCAGCAAGGGCAACCAGCCTCACTGATGCTGAATGTATTTGCATTACTGAGTGCAACCTCAAACCCTTAAAGTATTCCTTATTTTTACCAGTACACCTTAAATTTTCGTGAAAACATAGTCCATATTATTTTACATGTTCCTCACATTTAAATTTCTCCCAAAACAGAAAATAATAAACACAACTTCAACAAAAGGAATTCCAATTCTATTATTCATTTCTTAATTTACCATATACATCCCCTCTCGAACTCTAAACTCACCTTTAAAATTAGTTAGTTGTGAAAGAAATGTGGCACTCAAACAGCAGATTATCAGAGCCAGGATCTCTGTTCTCTACACCTCTCTCCTCTCAGCAGAACCAGATAATGGCAAAGTTTCCCTCTATTTTTCCACACATATACATGTAAGTTTCAAATCTCAGTTCTTCCCCCTTTTTATCAAATGTAATCACACATTTCTATTGGTTAAAAACCAACCCTTTTCCAAAAGTACCCTTCCCCCAACTTGACTTCTGCCTAGTACCCTTCCCCCAACTTGACTTCTGCCTGCTACCATAGCAACAGCTCATGGAACACTGCTGTGTAGAGTCAGGTCAGAAGTTCACCAAACAATGTTTCATTTCCAAAGAGCAGGAGTGCTTGACTTTTCAAACCGAACAGCAAATCCATAGTACTGTTCTTTGGTAACACATTTTTCTGTACCAATACAAAACATGCTTCTATAAATTTACACATACAGCCTAGTTTTTATTCTAGAATGGTATGAAACAGCCAATCAGTTTAAAAAAAAAAATATATATGTTTGCCTCCATTTCCAAACTGTCTTTCATTTCTTTTTTCCATTCTACTGAATTACACCTCCTGAGTGCATCCAGTTCTCCTTTGAAGATGTTCACAGTGTGGATTGTAGGGCACAGCTATGTCTTCTGGAGTGAAAAGTATGCAGAGAAAACAGATATGGTGAGAGACCTTGCTTTGCCAAATGTAGACATTAAATGGATTGGTCAGAGAGGGTTAAAGTGGCACCAATTGATGCCATTGGTGAAATCGTTCATGCAAAACCAACACCCTGACCTCATAATAGTGCACTGTGGTGGCAATGACCTAGGCACTTTGACTGGGGTAGGTCTGGAAATGCTTATGAAGGAGACCTTTGCACAACTGTTTTTTCTTTTCCCTAAAACTGCCTTTGTGTTTTCTAACATGTGCCAAAGGCAAAAATGGAACTGGTCCAATCATTTCTGTCCACAGATTGACAAAGCAAGAAAACACGTCAACAAATCTGTTTCTGCTTTCCTCCGAGACTATGGAATGGGATCCATTTACCACAACAACTTGCGTTACGACATGCAAGACATTTATAGAGGAGATGGTGTGCACTTCAATGATGAAGGGAACAGAGTCTTCCTCTTGAACCTTAGACTCTGCATCGGTACTTACTTGTAGGTACCACTAAAAAATCACTTCATAAACACAACGGCTCTTTTTAGAGCCCCATAATATCTAAACACTTAAATCTGAATTTTATTTCTTTTTTTATTTTATTTTTCTACCGTACGGTAAGCTTACCGTACGCGTACCCCGCGATTTTTTTTTAAAATCAATAAATGTTTTTTTGTACTTTTCTGTCCTTCTTTGACCCCCTTTCAAATGTTAGGGGGTCTGTAACTCTCCTCCTTGCCCCCTTTTCAAATTATCACCCTTTTTTCTCTGTGTGAAACACACAAAATGGCGGCCGCCGCTTCCTGGTTTCGACTGATTCGAATGTTTACTAAGATCTAACAGCCAATCAGAATCGCGCTCGCCACCGTACGCGTACGGTAAGCGCACCGTAAGCGCACTGTAAGCTGTCACAGATATATATATTGATTTAAATGCTATTTTCTCAGAATCTACTGAACAGATTTACACCAAACCTACAAAAGGCACTTCCTTGACCTGAGGACTACCTCTCTGCCAAATTTCTAGTAATTCTGTTCAGCCGTTCGGGCTGTAGCTGTGTCTAAAGGTCCTATGGAAAAATGCATGGGAAAAACGCGTTTTGGGACCCCCCTTTTATCTCAGCCCCCGCTTGACGAATCCCCCCGACACTTTCAGGGTAGGAGCGGAGCGTAGCGCCCCACCTATTTTGAAAAATTCGTGAGGATTCGTTGACCGGCGCCAAAGTTATTCAAAATAGAATGTTGCGGATTTCCTATGGAAACGTGGTCCTAACTATAACTACCTACTGGCGACCGCCAGTAGGTAATATATGCATTTATATATATATGTATATGTGTATATTATCTACTGGCGGTCGCCAGTAGATAGTTATAGTTAGGACCGAGTTTCCATAGGAAATCTCAAAATTCTATTTTGAATAACTTTGGCGCCGATTGACGAATCCTCACGAAATTTTCAAAACTAATGGGGCGCTCCGCTCCTACCCTGAAAGTCTCGGGGTGATTCGTCAAGCGGGGGCCGAGAAAAAGGGGGGGTCCCAAAACGCGTTTTCCCCATGGATTTTTCCATAGGGACTTTAGTCGCAGCTACAGCCCGAACGGCTGAACAGAATTACGTGAAATTTGGCAGAGAGGTAGCCATAAGGTCCATGAAGTGCCTTTTGCAGGTTTGGTGTAAATCTGTTAAGTATTTCCAGAGAAAATAGCATTTAAATCAATATATATATCTACAGGCGCGCTCCGAGCGCGTACCGTAAGCTTACCGTACGCGCACGCCGCCGTGCACGAGCGCGATTCTGATTGGTTGTTAGATCTTAGTAAACATTCGAATCGGTCGAAACCAGGAAGTGTCGGCCGCCATTTTGTCTCTCGCACTCTGAGGGGGGGTGAAAATAAAGGTGGATAACGTGAAAAGGGGGCAGGCTGGACAGTTCCTGACCCCCTAGCCTTGGTCAGGGGTCCCAGAAGGACCCCCAAGGGCAAAAATGTATTTTAATTTTTTTTCGAAAAATCGCAGAATGCACGCAGCGTACGCGCACGGCGTAAACGGAAAATTCCGCGAACTTCGCATAACGATTACGCGTACCGTGCGCGCACCGTACTTAAGACGTACATGAAATTCCCCCGTTATAGTTAGTGCAGGCAACTATAACTCACGCGACCGCAATCCTCTGCTGATGACGTCCGATATTACATCACTGATGACATATGTGTCTTTATGAAAAATAAATATTTGTAATATATGTATAGCTAAAGATTAATGGAAGAAGACATGGGTAAATAAGTGTCTAAATACAGTGATGTAATATCTGACGTCATCAGCAGAGGATTGCGGTCGCGTGAGTTATAGTTGCCTGCACTAACTATAACGGGGGAATTTCATTGGTTTTTCACGAGTGAAATGTCCAGCTAACTATAACATGTGTGAAACCTATGGTTTTTTCAGTGAATATATATATATATATATATATATATATATATATATATATACTCCAAGACCGCGCTCCTTCCGATTGCTGGGACCCAAGAAAGCTGGCGCACACGCCGGCGGAGCACGCCGGAAATTTAATGTTCCAAATAAACAGATGTCGTGCGCTCTCAGGAACAAATGATCCAACACAGATGGCAGAACAAACGGGTGTTTATTCACAACGCGTTTCGACTTGAAAAGCCTTGCTCACGTGAATAACAGTGCTACCATGAAAACAAACTAAATAAAGTTTTGAGAGCTGTGAAAACAAACAATGGACCAAACAATCATGGTGGCAGAAAACCAGCCCAATGCAGCAGCCATCTTGGAGTGGTTGAATAACCATCTCAAACATGAAAGTTATCATACATAAGTTGTCCAGGTCGGCCATAGGCAATCACATTGACCACAAAACCAAATAAAGTAAGTACTAATGAGGCATAGTGTTGAAATACCTGGCAAATGCCAGTGACGTGTTTGTACCAACCACCCCATGTCTCTACAATTTGACGGAAGTCAGAGGCGGAGATCTAACCCAAATGTGCGGGATGTCCTCTATCAACAAGTTATTTTGACAACAATCAGCAAAAAAGGGGGGGGGGGCTTGTAATTATGTAATTATGTACTATACTTTACATAATTACAAGCCCCCCCCCCCCCCTTTTTTGCTGATTGTTGTCAAAATAACTTGTTGATAGAGGACATCCCGCACATTTGGGTTAGATCTCCGCCTCTGACTTCCGTCAAATTGTAGAGACATGGGGTGGTTGGTACAAACACGTCACTGGCATTTGCCAGGTATTTCAACACTATGCCTCATTAGTACTTACTTTATTTGGTTTTGTGGTCAATGTGATTGCCTATGGCCGACCTGGACAACTTATGTATGATAACTTTCATGTTTGAGATGGTTATTCAACCACTCCAAGATGGCTGCTGCATTGGGCTGGTTTTCTGCCACCATGATTGTTTGGTCCATTGTTTGTTTTCACAGCTCTCAAAACTTTATTTAGTTTGTTTTCATGGTAGCACTGTTATTCACGTGAGCAAGGCTTTTCAAGTCGAAACGCGTTGTGAATAAACACCCGTTTGTTCTGCCATCTGTGTTGGATCATTTGTTCCTGAGAGCGCACGACATCTGTTTATTTGGAATATATATATATATATATACATGGATAAACATATATATATATACATATCTGCATATCTATATAAATACATGTATACATATACATATATGCATACATATGCATGTTATGTACATGAAAGTTTGAAAAACTCTAATAAAAGCAAAGCTAACAAGCATTGGCATAGCCAATAGGTCTCGCGTTTGGGACCTTATAAGTGTTTAGCCATGCAACAGTTGCATAACTAAATACTTATAAGGTCCCAAAAGTATTCATATGCACTCATAACATTAGGCTCCACTGGCAGGTTGTTAGAGAGGTTTCCCGAGAGGTCATGTCTGAGGGAGTCTGTCACACAAAACTGATGCCAACATGCACACGAATATTTTGATACTTTATCCAAATTCCAAAATAGATCATGGGTTGTGCTGCTAACGCCAAGGCGCCTGTCCAGTGGCGTCTTTAGGTAAACATCCAACTAGGAAGGATTCCTTTTGCTGGCGTGAGCACCCTTCCATGGGCTAGTGGATAGTCATCATAAGAGTTAAGCAGGTTGCGTTGAAGAAACTTGTAAACCAATAATCATTGATCTTCAAATCGATTTATTCTTGATGATAATTGCATTCAAACTTCATGCAAAATTACTTCCTTGTCAAGCTGGGAATAAATCATCCAACTCATGTGTACATCAATGATAAACCCAATGCATTTCGGGACCAATTATGACCCTTTGTGAGAAGTTGGCCTGGCATATGCTGTCTCCTAGTTATAGGGGACACCTTGCACCAGTCCAATTCGACTCTTATTGATGGTAGGTTTAAGACAACCTTTAAAGAAAGCTATCCTAGTGGTAGCTGTGGAGAGCAGCCTTCAGGCTAAGTCTTGAAGGAGTGTTAAGCTTATTGTTTTACCATAGATAACCTCTTGAATGACCAAATGAAAGAGTAGTCCACACAGGTGTATATATATAAAATATATGTATTTATTCTAGACAGAATCCCACAAGTCTCTTTATGAGGCTGAGGCAAAGTTACAATTCAAACAAGCATTGATAGATACAATAAATAGCACTGGAATCATAGGGCCCCGGGGGGACCATACCATATATTAAAAAAGTGGTATAAGAACCACGACAATTCTACAGACAATGCCTAGGGTATTTAGGATCGCTGGCCCCTTAATAATCCACCCCAGGTTATGAGGAAGGGGACCCACGGGAGGCGCGTGTAGTGGAAATAGCTGCTATCGGGATCTCTATTAAAGCCTATGGAGAATGTCGCGGTTTGATTTAAACAGATTAAAGACACTTCTAGCAGGAGTTCAAAGTCAAAAACAAAGTTAAGCTTTTGAGGAGCCCACTACCACGGGAGTACCAATGTACCACTGTTACCTGCCCCAGGGAAGCCGGGTGCATAGGTCGTTTTCGATGTCGGGCGCGGTCTGATTTTCAATGGGAAAATGGACAAAACTGCTGCTAGCCAAAAGCGTCGATGATGCCGTGAAGATTGAAGTTGTAGATCTTGTAGAAAAGAACCTGAAAGCAGAGGGGACAGAGTCTGGGTCACGGCACAGTGACCTCAAAGGAAAGAGCCCTTCAATGTCGGGTGCTTCAAGTAGAAAGAGGTGTAGCTTGGATTTGCAGCCACGAGCTCCGGGAGGCTTCAAGGAAGGCCAGCTTCTGGAGGGCGACTGTCCCACGTCGGATGAGGGTCGCTGCGGTGTTAGTGTCCGGATTGGATCCACTAAGCCTTGGCAACCGCAACCCACGCAAGATGAACAAATCAGCTACTGGTGCAGACCCACGAGGTCTGTGAGAGATCTCCTTTGGAGAGACTGTAGAGCAGGCCTGGAGCAACCAGGGGAACTCTTGGAAGTCGAGATTGTCCTCCGCTAGGGCCCACAAGTCGAGAGACAATGGACCGCGGAATGCAGCAAAATGGAGTGCGTAAAAGGGCGCCCACGGGCCACCGGAGGGGGCTAGGGCGCTGATCTTTGGCACAATTGCTGCATGGTGGTAGGCTCAAAAATGGGCTAAAGCACAACTTCCCCACTGGTCAGGGTCGTGTGCTATGCAAGAGGTGGCCGGTGTCGTGGGGTATTGGGAATCTCTGCACCCACGCGGTCCACGGTGCTCAGACTTGCTGTGCACACTCACTGGCCTCTGGGATGCTTAGGAATCCCACCTCAAGGTTGCTGGGAGTCGACGAAGTCCGTAGGAGCAGCGAAGTTCCAACCGGGTCACTTGCAGTGTTTCAGGTGCCTGCCAAGCAGGGGGGTAACTCCTTTACCCGAAGGGAGATTTCTTCAGTCAGCTGGGCAGCAGCTCGTCGAAGGTCAAGTCTGAAGTCCAAGATAATTCTGAGGCTCTGGGGACACAGTATTCACCTTTATCCCCAAGATTAGGGGAGGGTCCAGATCAGAGCCTACCAATGAGACTTGAGGCGGGAAAGGGTGGCTACACCCACTCCCCTTTGTGTGTTTCCCGCCTGGGCGATGGGCAGGATGCCCCTGAACCGGTTCCAGGCGGCGTATGCAGAATGTAGGCGCTGTAGCAGCCTACGTGCAACTCTGAAAGGCAACATATGGTGCACACATACCCTGTCTGGGGAGGTGCTAGCACCTCCCTGCCACAGGAGCCCTATTGTCCAGCTGGCGAGGCTGGGATTTTCCCCAGCAGCAGCCAGCCAGAGTCGTGTGGGTGGCGGGTAGTAGCCATTTTGTACTACGTGTGCACTTTTAAATTGGTGTCTAAATTCTGCCGCTTTTCCCATATCGCCCCTCTAGCAGGGGGGAATCGTGCCCTCATGCCCATGGCTGGACTGGGGGTAGGATTCCTACATGTTTGACACCAAACACAATATGGTTCTGTGTAGTCATTCTCAAGTTATCATGCTATTGCGACAGACTTATAATGCGGTTAAGAGTATATGGTATGGCCACACTACAAACAACCCAGCAATGATTTTACGAAGGTTGCAGAGAGGCCCTACTCAGGTAGGGGTCCCCCCCCTCACACATACCTCAGCACCCTGCCTTGTAGGATTAGCAAGGCCTGCTATAGGGGTGACCTATGAGAGTATATGTGTTGTAATGGGGTGGGATATAGGGTACCTATATCCCTGTAAGGGGTGCTAGCACCACCTTACCCAGACTACAGTAGTGGTCTGGTGGTGTCAGTTTGTATGGCGGTCCCAGGGTGGCACAATAAGTGCTGCAGCCCTGGTAGGCCTACTGAGGGACCCATGCCCTGGGTACTTAGGGTACCATCTACAAGGGACTGCCAGGAAATCCTCAGTATCCAATTGAGTTGTACCTAGGGTACTCACATCGTTTAAGAGAGGATGCAGATAGGCTGGGGTCCTGGATAGCAGGGCCACAGCCTGGCTAGAGTCATAAAACATTAAAAACATCAGCAAAAGGTGGGTCAACTATGCAGTCGATGCCACTCTCCTACATAGCCCCCCCCCCCAAACGCAGGGACATTAAACTAACCTTGACCAGTTGAGTCTTCATGTTCTATGTGGAAATATCTGGAGAGGCCATCTGCATTGGCATGGTTGCTCCCAGGTCTATGTTTCGCTCTATAGTCCATCCCCTGTAGGGAAATGGACCACCTGAGTAGTTTGGGGTTTTCACCCTTCATCTGTTTTAGCCATAGGAGGGGCTTATGGTCTGTTTGAACAAGGAAGTGAGTGCCAAACAAGTATGGCCTCAGCTTCTTCAAGGCCCAGACCACAGCAAAGGCCTCCCTCTCTATAGCTGACCAACGTTTCTCTCTGGGGGCCAACCTTCTGCTAATAAAAGCTACTGGTTGATCCTGGCCCTCCTCATTCAGTTGTGATAACACCGCACCTACCCCCACCTCTGAAGCATCAGTTTGAACTATGAATTCTTTGGAGTAGTTGGGGCTTTGGAGCACTGGAGCAGAGCACATTGCCTGTTTTAGGTCATCAAATGCTTTCTGACAGCTGACAGTCCACTGAACCTTTTTGGGCATCCTCTTAGAGGTGAGGTCATTCAAGGGGGTCACAATGGATCCATATCCCTTTACAAACCTCCTATAATAATCAGCCAGGCCCAAGAAAGCTCGGACCGGAGTCTGGGTGGTTGGAGCAACCCAGTCCATGATGGTCTGGATTTTGCTCTGAAGTGGTTGAACCTGGCCTCCACCTACAAGGTGACCCAGGTACACAACCTGACTCTGCCCTATCTGGCACTTAGTAGCCTTGATAGTGAGCCCAGTCTTTTGCGGGGCTTCCAAAACTTTCCTCGGGTGGATCAGGTGATCTTCCCAGGTAGAGCTGAAGACAGCAATATCATCTAGATATGCTGCACTAAAGTCTTCCAGGCCTGAGAGGACTTGGTTCACCAACCTTTGAAAAGTGGCAGGTGCATTTTTCAAACCAAAGGGCATCACAATAAATTGATAATGCCCACCAGGGGTAGAAAATGCAGTGTTGGCTTTTGAAGACTCAGCTAACCTTATCTGCCAGTAGCCAGCTGTCAGATCAAATGTGCTCAGATACTTGGCTGAGGCCAATCTATCTATGAGCTCATCTGCTCTGGGAATTGGGTGAGCATCAGTCTTAGTGACTGCATTGAGTCCCCTGTAGTCAACACAGAACCTCATCTCTCTTACCATCCTGGGTGTGAGGTTTTGGTACAAGGACTACTGGGCTAGCCCAAGGGCTCTTTGAGGGCTCAATCACTCCTAATTCCAACATCTTTTGGACTTCTGTACTTATACAGTCCCTGACATGGTCAGGTTGCCTGTAGATTTTATTCTTGACAGGCAGACTGTCCCCAGTGTCCACTTCATGAGTGCACCAGGGGGTCTGACTTGGAGTCAGAGAAAACATATGTCTGTAAGACTGAAGAACTTGTCTACAGTCTGCTTGCTGCTGGTCAGTGAGGCTGCCTGCCAAGGCTACTCCATCAACTGACCCATCGTCAGGGTTGTGAGAGAGCAGGTCTGGGAGAGGGTCACTCTCTTCCTCCTGTCCCTCATCTGTTGCCATGAGCAAGCCCATGTCAGCCCTGTCCACATATGCTTTCAGTCTATTAACATGAAGTACCCTGTGGGGACTTCTGGGAGTGCCAAGGTCCACCAAATAGGTGACCTCTCCCTTTTTCTCCAAAATGGTATGCGGTCCACTCCACTTATCTTGGAGAGCTGCTGGGGCCACTGGCTCCAACACCCACACCTTCTGTCCTGGCTGGTACACCACCAGTACAGCCTTTTGGTCATGCCAGGCTTTCTGTAATTCCTGACTTGCCTCCAGGTTTTTAGTTGCCTTCTTCATATACTCAGCCATCTGGGAGCGGAGACCAAGTACATAGTCCACAATATCCTGTTTAGGAGGTTTGAGAGGTAACTCCCATCCCTTCTTCACTAGACAGGATGGCCAAACAAAAGTTCAAAAGGGCTGTAGCCAACCCCCTTCTGTGGCACCTCTCTGTATGCAAAGAGAAGGCAGGGTAGAAGAACATCCCATTTTCGCCTAAGCTTTTCTGGGAGCCCTTTGATCATACCCTTTAAGGTCTTGTTGAATCTCTCAACAAGGCCATTGCATTGAGGATGGTAAGGGGTGGTGAACTTATAGTTAACCCCACACTCCTTCCACATTGCCTTGAGGTAGCTACTCATAAAGTTTGTACCTCTGTCAGACAATACCTCCTTAGGAAAACCCACCCTGGATAAGACTCCCAGGAGGGCCCTTGCCACCACAGGTGCTGTGATGGTCCTAAGTGGAATAGCCTCTGGGTATCTAGTGGCATGATCCACTACCACTAGAATGAACCTGTGCCCAGATGCTGTTGGTGGGTCTAGGGGACCAACAATGTCAATCCCCACCCGTTCAAAGGGCACCCCCACCACAGGCAATGGTATCAGGGGGGCCTTTGTGGATTTACCTGCCATGCCACTGGCTTGACAGGTAGTGCAAGAGCTGCAAAAGCTCTTACAGTCGTCACTCATTTGGGGCCAATGAAAGTGAGGGACAATTCTGTCCCAAGTCTTGTTTTGGCCCAGGTGTCCTGCTAAGGGAATATCATGGGCCAGTGTGAGCAGGAAGCCCCTACACTTTTGAGGTATGACCAACCTCCTGGCTGCACCAGGCTTGGGGTCTCGACCCTCAGAGTAAAGGAGGCCATCATCCCAATATATCTTATGGGTCCCACTGGCATTCCCTGCAGCCTCAGCAGCAGCTTGCTGTCTGAGGGGTTCAAGAGTGGGGCAGCTCTGCTGCCCCAGGCTCAAGTCTGCCCTAGAAGGTACCCCTGCCCCCAAGAACTCAACCTGATCAGGTTCCAGTTCATCTGGGGCAGTTCCTTCTTCAGGAGCTAGATCCTTCCTGCTAAAAGAGTCTCTACAGACTGATCCTGGGGGGAAGGCTCTGCCTTACCCCTGCTACTCCTCCTCTTGGAAGGTCCCTGGTCCATTTTTCCAGGATCCAAGACCTGTTCAGTTCCTGTTAGCTTTGCTTTTGACCTTGTCAGGGCAACCACTTTTGCTGGTATACCCAACATTGCTGCATGGGTACTTAGCTCCACCTCAGCCCATGCTGAGGTCTCCAAATAATTCCCTAGTAAACATTCAACAGGTAGGTCTGCACTCACCACAACTTTCTTGAGGCCAGTTACCCTTCCCCAGGAGAAGTTCACAACTGCTAGAGCATGGTTAGTACTAACGTTGCTTGCATTGGTCACTTGGTAAGTTTCCCCAAGTATGATCTGGTTAGGGTCCACAAGGTCCTTAGTCACCATTGTGACACTGGCTCTTGTGTCCCTGTAAGCTAATGACCCCCTTCCATTTATTTTAGGCTGTTGTTTGTATTTGCCCAGACCACTGGGGCTCACAGACAGGGACAGGTCCCCATTACAAACTACTACAGCCTGAGTAGGAGTTCTGACTAGGCCAGAGTCCTCTCCAGATCCCAGGGTCAACCCTACTATACCCTTGTTCTGTGTACCACCACCTATAGCTGGACTAGGGGGAACAGGCGCCTTAGGGGCAGGTGTGGTACTGGTGGAGTCTTTGGCCTTAATACAATCTGAAGTTCAATGGGTTTTCTGTTTACAGAATTTGCACCATGGCTTCCTTGGCTGCTTAGCCTTGTTGGACTGGGTATTCTCAGATGCTGCTTTTTGGGGGCCTGTTGAAGACTGCTGGTCTTTTCCCTTTTCCCCACCCTTCTCAGAGTTCTTGGCATCTTCCTTTTTAGTTGCACCCCCCCAAGGGCTGGACCTTCTGCTTAATCCTGGTTCTGACCCATTTGTCTGCCTTCTTTCCCAATTCTTGGGGAGAGGTCAGATCTGAGTCTACCAGGTGCTGATGTAAGAGCTGATTCTGACAATTATTAAGGATCTGCTCCCTCATGATGAGATTATACAATCCTTGGTAATCATTTACTTTACTGCCAGTTAACCAACCTTCCAGTGCCTTGGTAGCACAATCAACAAAGTCTACCCAATCTTGATTCTGTGCTTTCTGGGTGTCTCTGAACTTAAGTCTGTACTGATCAGTGGTTAAGCCAACCCCATCTATTAAAGCATCTCTCAAGATATAGTAATCATCTGCATCCTCTTCTCTTACAGAGAGGAGCTTGTCTCTTCCTTTGTCTGCAAAGGAGAGCCACAGGATTGCTGCCCACTGCTCTACTGGGACCCTTTGTACTTTACAGGCCCTCTCAAGAGCAGAGATCCATTTGTGGATGTCATCCCCTGCATGATAGGGGGGCACAATCTTGTGGAGGTTCCTATTGTCAGGGACTTTCTCTCTAACTCTAGGGGTTTCATTACTGCCACCAGGGGTCTCTAGACCCCACTTTCTTGAAGCTTTCTGAAGCTCCAGGGACTCCCTGTCTAATGCTAACTGTTCTCTCCTGAGCTGAAGCTTTGCCTGCTCAAACTGGAGCAATCTGCATTTCCTCTCTTGGGAGGATTCTCTCCTTTGAGGAGAGGTAGAGGTCCTTTTGGATCCCCTAGAATGGTTGGACCCCTCTGATGGGGATCTGTTCCTTCTATTTGGATCCACCACCCTCCCTTTAGGGATGGAGAGAGTGCCTCTTGGGCCATCACCTCCATGTTGTGAGTGGTCTGTTTCTTCCAGGTCAGGATCATTTTCCTCTTCCTGGTCCTCATCAGAGTCCACTCTGGGAGTGTCCTCTTCTGAGGGATGCCCACCCGACCTGCCTACCCCATCAGACACTAGAGTCTGCTTAAAGTCTGCTATGAGCAGGATTTCCCTGAGGCGTTGGGTGTTGGCACCTTTGGTTGTCTTTAGTTTCCTAGTGGTGCACATCTCCCTAAGCTCAGCAAAGGAGAGATCGTCATATTTGTTGACTGGGATCTTTGGGGATCCTTCCAAAGCCTTATGGGCACCTCCATTTAAAGACATTTTCTAGTGTAGTGGTACTGGTGTATCTACCTACACTAGGTGTGGCCTACTGAACCCTTTCTTGAGTTGTAGTCAAGGTGTGCTAAACCCTCTACACACAACTCCTAAGTTTAGTAGAACTTATTATATTTTAAGCTTGAATTTATATGTACCTTTGGTACCAAGTGGCTTTCACTTTAGAAATTCAATTTGTTATCTGGTAAAACAATGGCAAGCTTGAATCCCACCGCTGCCACCAATGTGAGAAGGCGGCCTGGCATATGCTGTCTCCTAGTTATAGGGGACACCTTGCACCAGTCCAATTCGACTCTTATTGATGGTAGATTTAAGACAACCTTTAAAGAAAGCTATCCTAGTGGTAGCTGTGGAGATCAGCCTTCAGGCTAAGTCTTGAAGGAGTGTTAAGCTTATTGTTTTATCATAGATAACTTCTTGAATGACCAAATGAAAGAGTAGTCCACACAGGTATATATATAAAATATATGTATTTATTCTAGACAGAATCCCACAAGTCTCTTTATGAGGCTGAGGCAAAGTTACAATTCAAACAAGCATTGATAGATACAATAAATAGCACTGGAATCATAGGGCCCCAGGGGGGGACCAAACCATATATTAAAAAAGTGGTATAAGAACCACGACAATTCTACAGACAATGCCTAGGGCATTTAGGATCGCTGGCCCCTTAAGAATCCACCCCAGGTTATGAGGAAGGGGACCCATGGGAGGCGCGTGCAGTGGCAATAGCTGCTATCGGGATCTCTATTAAAGCCTATGGAGAATGTCGCGGTTTTATTTAAACAGATTAAAGACACTTCTAGCAGGAGTTCAAAGTCAAAAACAAAGTTAAGCTTTTGAGGAGCCCACTACCACGGGAGTACCAATGTACCACTGTTACCTGCCCCAGGGAAGCCGGGTGCATAGGTCGTTTTCGATGTCGGGCGCGGTCTGATTTTCAATGGGAAAATGTACAAAACTGCTGCTAGCCAAAAGCGTTGATGATGCCGTGAAGATTGAAGTTGTAGATCTTGTAGAAAAGAACCTGAAAGCAGAGGGGACAGAGTCTGGGTTCACGGCACAGTGACCAGGGAGCTCAAAGGAAAGAGCCCTTCAATGTCGGGTGCTTCAAGTGGAAAGAGGTGTAGCTTGGATCTGCAGCCACGGGCTCCAGGAGGCTTCAAGGAAGGCCAGCTTCTGGAGGGCGACTGTCCCACGTCGGATGAGGGTCGCTGCGGTATTAGTGTCTGGATTGGATCCACTAAGCCTTGGCAACCTCAACCCACGCAAGATGAACAAATCAGCTACTGGTGCAGACCCACGAGGTCTGTGAGACGTCTCCTTTGGAGAGACTGTAGAGCAGGCCTGGAGCAACCAGGGGAACTCTTGGAAGTCGAGATTGTCCTCCGCTAGGGTCCACAAGTCGAGAGACAAGGGACCGCGGAAGGCAGCAAAATGGAGTGCGTAAAAGGGAGCCCACGGGCCACCGTAGGGGGCTAGGGCACTGATCTTTGGCACAATTGCTGCTTGGTGGTTGGCTCAAAAATGGGCCAAAGCACATCTTCCCCACTGGTCAGGGTCGTGTGCTATGCAAGAGGTGGCTGGTGTCCTGGGGTATTGGGAATCTCTGCACCCACGCGGTCCACGGTGCTCAGACTTGCTGTGCACACTCACTGACCTCTGGGATGCTTAGGAAACCCACCTCAAGGTTGCAGGGAGTCGACGAAGTCCGTAGGAGCAGCGAAGTTCCAACCGGGTCACTTGCAGTGTCTCAGGTGCCTGCCAAGCAGGGGGGTAACTCCTTTACCCCAAGGGAGATTTCTTCAGTCAGCTGGGCAGCAGCTCGTCGAAGGTCAAGTCTGTGAAGTCCAAGATTAATCTAAGGCTCTGGGGACACAGTATTCACCTTTATCCCCAAGATTAGGGGAGGGTCCAGATCAGAGCCTACCAATGAGAGTTGAGGCGGGAAAGGGTGGCTACACCCACTCCCCTTTGTGTGTTTCCCGCCTGGGCGATGGGCAGGATGCCCTTGAACCGATTCCAGGCGGTATATGCAGAATGTAGGCGCTGTAGCAGCCTACGTGCAACTCTGAAAGGCAACATATGGTGCACCCACCCAGTTCCAATCCACATAGCCCTATTGTCCAGCTGGCGAGGCTGGTATTTTCCCCAGCAACAGCCAGCCAGAGTCGTGTGGGTGGCGGGTAGTAGCCATTTTGTACTACGTGTGCACTTTTAAATTGTTGTCTAAATTCTGCCGCCTTTCCCATATCGCCCCTCTAGCAGGGGGGAATCGTGCCCTCATGCCGAAGGCTGGACTGGGGGTAGGATTCCTACATGTTTGACACCAAACACGATATGGTTCTGTGTAGCCATTCTCAAGTTATCACGCTATCGTGATAGACTTATAATGCGGTTAAGAGTATATGGTATGGCTACACTACAAACAACCCAGCAATGATTTTACGAAGGTTGCAGAGAGGCCCTACTCAGGTAGGGGTCCCCCCTCACACATACCTCAGCACCCTGCCTTGTAGGATTAGCAAGGCCTGCTATAGGGGTGACCTATGAGAGTATATGTGTTCTAATGGGGTTGGATATAGGGTACCTATATCCCTTTAAGGGGTGCTAGCACCACCTTACCCAGACTACAGTAGTGGTCCATGCCCTGGGTACCTAGGGTACCATCTACAAGGGACTGCCAGGGTATCCTCAGTATCCAATTGAGTTGTACCTAGGGTACTCACATCATTTAAGAGAGGAAGCAGATAGGCAGGAGTCCTGGATAGCAGGGCCACAGCCTGGCTAGAGTCATAAAACAGTAAAAACATCAGCAAAAAGTTGGGGGCAACTATGCAGTCGATGCCACTCTCCTACACCCTTCATCAGGGGAATTCTTTGTCATAGCTGTAGATACAAAGGACAAAAAGGAAATTCATTCTATAGTCCTAATGAGCTTTAAATAATAAATCAGACACAATAATAAAATTATTCAAATCGTAAAGTAGAAAGGTTGGTGAAAAGTGATAAGAAAGTAAAGCCTAAATCATGCGTCCTTGCAGTGTAATGGAAAATATACGGTGTCCCAATTCTTAAGTAAGCCGGCAATTCTTACAGTACATATGGTTTAACCAAAAGGTGCACTCTGAGAATATTAGCAACCTATCAAGTGCTTTTAATTTCAGTGTATGCTAAAGGTGCTATCGAGCTCAACCTGGTATTCGTATTTACAGTGCAGTGATTGTTACTGAAGCAGATAGTGAGCGCGTCAAACATCGGCTTTTATGGCAGCGGTAACGCTAGTCAAACGGATATTCGCTTATAAAATGAAACGTGTAGTGATGGATACTAAGAGAAGTAAACACGCTAATCAGCAGCTTTTAAGCAGACGGTAACATTGGTTAAGCAAAGATGCCGTTGCAAGCTTACCCGGTTAGTAAATTCAGACTGCGTCTGGCGGAACCACGTCAGATTGCGTGACTGGCGTGCTTGCATCGGACTGAATGTGACTTAAATTAGTAAAAAGAGATGACGGAAAACGTCCGTAGTGCGAACCACTAAACATAGAAAGAGTCAATGTGAAAGAAGTTGAACATATCTTGCTTGTAAACATGTAGACAACGGGAAACCACTATACCAATCAAATGTATAGTCATAATGCAATTAAATACTCGCGTGAATCACATCAAAGACATGGTGAGGGGAAAATTTCAAGAAAACCATATAAGTTATTCATTAAAGAAAACAATTAAATTCTATACGGTCATTCAGCCCCACAGGTTGTAAGGATTGTAATTTTTTGGTCCAATAAAATTCTGCACGGGCTAAAGTTTTATGAGGATCAATGTCTGTTCGTGACTTTTGTGCCTCCAATACAGTAAAGCGGAGCTGTGAGATGTTATGTTTTTCTTCCATCCAATGTAATGCGACCGTTGATCTTGCATTTTTGTTGCGAATGTTACTTTTGTGTTCTCCTATACGTATTTTCACTTTTCTTTCAGTTCTGCCAACATAGATTTTACCACAAGGGCATTTGAGTGCATAAATAACATTGGAGGTGTCACAAGTACTGGAATGTCGTAATTTTATTTTATGGCCTTTGGTTGGATGTATAAAGCAATCTCCTATTATTGCATTATTGCAATGCACACAGTTCATGCATTTTTGCATCCCTTTAAAGGTTTTACTGGAAATATTAGATGGTTTAGCTAGCAGTTCTTTCAGATTTTTGGATCTGTGCATCACAAAAATCGGACTTTGTGGAAACAGAGCGAATAAATCGGGTTCAGTTTGAATGATATTCCAATGTTTCATGATGATAGATTTAATTGTGGTGACTTGAGTGGAATATTTAAGTGCACATACCAGCGGGTTAGCTTGTTTTTTACTTGTGCGTTGTAACAGACTATTACGGTCTGTGGTTTCAAGCCTTTGTTTAGCATCTTCCAAAAGCTGTATAGGATATCCTCTTTTGTGGAATCGATCCATAAATTGATCGGTGATTTTGACTGTGTCTTGTGGATTAGAAGTGATTCTTTTCAGTCTGATGAACTGTGAAAGGGTAAGTGTTTCTTTAATGTGGGTTGAAGAGTTATTTCTGTCCGTAGATTTTATGTATACATTGGTTTTAATGGTGCCTTGATCAATTTGGATAAGTACATCTAGAAAATTGATGCTGAGCTTGTCAATATGATGGGTAAATTTGATCTGGTTGTGAATATGATTAAGATCAACAATGTTTGCTTCAAGATCACTGCGGTCACCTTTCCAAATTATGAGAATATCATCGATGTAACGTTTGAACAAGACCAAGTTTTGGAAACATGTATGATTATTTAAAATATGATCGTGTTCCAGTTTGGCCATGAAAATATTCGCGTATGAAGGAGCTCCAGCAAAGCCCAATTGAAGTTCCATTATTTTTCCACTCAAAGTAACTGTGATATAGTGCGAATTGTAGTAATTCCATGAGAAACACTTTTTCTGCGTTTCTGCGTTTATGTGATTGTGTTTTAGTAGGGCCCATTCAATGGCTTCAATCCCATCAGCATGTGGAATGGAGGTGTAAAGGGCAGTGACGTCTATGGTACATAACCACCAGTTTTCAATGCCATTCACATCCAGATCTTTCAAAAAATTTAAAAGGGCAGTAGTGTCTTTTAAATATGACTCTTGTTGTTGTACAATGGGTTGCAAAAAATAATCAAGGTATCTGCCTATAGGTTCAGATAGTGAACCGCACGCTAACACTATGGGGCGGAAAGGTGGTTTCTCCAAGTTTTTGTGGATTTTTGGTAACATATATAGTTTGGGCCGTCGTGGATATGTAGTGTATAGAAACATTTTCGTTTTTTACTAATCCAACTCATCTCTTCTGCCCGTGTTAGAATCGCGTTCAGGAGGCTCTGGTAGCTGGAGGTAGGGTCTTGGTCAAGTTTGGTGTAGGTGTCAAGGTCTGTGATGTGTTGCATCACACTATCTTCGTAAAAGTCTGTGTCTAGCATCACTAATGCGCCACCTTTATCTGCCTTAGAGAAAGTCAAATGAGGATTGTTAGCAAGCTGCTTCAAGGTGCTCCAATCTTTTGAGGAAAAATTAGCTCTGGTGTTCTTAAGGAAATTGATGTTCATGATCTCCGCTTTAACCAACCTTTCAAAGGAATCAATAGATTTGTGTGAGATGGGAGAGCAAAACGTACTTTTTGGTTTAAAGTATTTTAATCTCAAAATTGTCACGAACTTGAAAAAGACAATTTCTGTTTCAGCAATATTACTGTGGTAGATGGGTACATATGAAGTTCCTTTATTTAAAACAGTGATCTGGGCTTTTGAGAGTTGAATCTTTGAAATGTTAACGACTAAGTCGCTGTTGTTTTGCTGTGCAAAGATCTCTTGTCCAACTCGGTCTCTTGCTCTTTTCCTTTTGCTCCGCCTTGTTTTTGCGAAGATTTTTCGGGTCGATGATTTGCAGCGGGGCTGGTGGCTAAAAAAGATTTTCTGGCTTGAGCGCTTGCTGTAATGTTAGCACTAGTATCAACTGCAGTTTCAACACGGCTCACGGGAGGACGATTATGGGCTAGTTCAGAATCAGAAACAACACTCTTGGGAAGAGTATGTAATTGTCGGTCTTTGCCATTTACGTTGATTATAAACCTCTGGCCACGTATAAACCTCATCCAGTTTATAATCTATAGTGTCTCTCCAAAACTTCTTTATTTTTCTCTCATGTATGACTTTAGCATATTTATCAAGTTTTTCATTAACATCTTGTAAGAGTTGATCCCAATTTTCGATCTCTTTTTTTGATAATTCTTCCTTTAGGGTTGATATTTCTGTTTCTAGAGTCTTTAAGATGTTAGAAAGTTCTTCCACGATTAAAAGAATCAGATCCAATGAGCATTTATTTAAAATTTGATACCATCTTTCCATGAATTGTTTGTTGGTTTTGCAAAGCATTGGTTTAAGAGCAATCCGTAGGCCTCTGGGGATTCTTTTAGCTTTGTGATAATGAATAAGAGTGGTGGCATGTAGTCTCTGATTGATTTCTTTGCGGCTGAGGTACTCAAGTTGTTTTAAAAGTTGCGTTGTGGTGGATATTTGAGGACTAAAGGGTCTTGCCTCTTGAACTAAATCATACATTTCTGAAGCTGCCTCAGAAGAGAATGCTAATGTGTCAGCTTTATTGGTGGTCAATTAGGCGATTTCTTCGAATGACATGTTAATAATTGGTGCTACGTTGGAAACTGTGGACCGAAATGTAGAAATACAAAACTGATGCCAACATGCACACGAATATTTTGATACTTTATCCAAATTCCAAAATAGATTATGGGTTGTGCTGCTAACGCCAAGGCGCCTGTCCAGTGGCGTCTTTAGGTAAACATCCAAACTAAAGTGAAAAAAGGAAGGATTCCTTTTGCTGGCGTGAGCACCCTTCCATGGGCTAGTGGATAGCCATCATAAGAGTTAAGCAGGTTGCGTTGAAGAAACTTGTAAACCAATAATCATTGATATTCAAATCGATTTATTCTTGATGATAATTGCATTCAAACTTTATGCAAAATTACTTCCAAAAATCACGAACAGACATTGATCCTCATAAAACTTTAGCCCGTGCAGAATTTTATTGGACCAAAAAATGACAATCCTTACAACCTCTGGGGCTGAATGACCGTATAGAATTTAATTGTTTTCTTTAATTAATAACTTATATTATTTTCTTGAAATTTTACCCTCACCATGTCTTTGATGTGATTCACGCGAGTATTTAGTTGCATTATGACTATACATTTGATTGGTATAGTGGTTTCCCGTTGTCTACATGTTTACAAGCAAGATATGTTCAACTTCTTTCACATTGACTCTTTCTATGTTTAGTGGTTCGCACTACGGATGTTTTCCGTCATCTCTTTTTACTAATTTAAGTCACATTCAGTCCGATGCAAGCACGCCAGTCACGCAATCTGACGTAGTTCTGCCGGACGTTGTCTGAATTTACTAACCGGGTAAGCTTGTAACGGCATCTTTGCTTAACCAATGTTACCGTCTGCTTAAAAGCTGCTGATTAGCGCGTTTACTTCTCTTGGTATCCATCACTACACGTTTCATTTTATAAGCGAATACCCGTTTGACTACCGTTTCCGCTGCCATAAAAGCCGATGTTTGACGCGCTCACTATCTGTTTCAGTAACAATCACTGCACTGTAAATACGAATACCGGGTTGAGCTCAATAGCACCTTTAGCATACACTGAAGTTAAAAGCACTTGATAGGTTGCTAATATTCTCCGAGTGCACCTTTTGGTTAAACCATATGAACTGTAAGAATTGCCGGCTTACTTAAGAATTGGGACACCGTATATTTTCCATTACACTGCAAGGACGCATGATTTAGGCTTTACTTTCTTATCACTTTTCACCAACCTTTCTACTTTACGATTTGAATGTTTTTATTATTGTCTGATTTATTATTTAAAGCTCATTAGGACTATAAAATGAGTTGACTTTTTGTCCTTTGTATCTACAGCTATGACAAAGAATTCCCCTGATGAAGGGTCATAATTGGACCCGAAATGCATTGGGTTTATCATTGATGTACACATGAGTTGGATGATTTATTCCCAGCTTGACAAGGAAGTAATTTTGCATGAAGTTTGAATGCAATTATCAAGAATAAATCGATTTGAAGATCATTGATTATTGGTTTACAAGTTTCTTCAACGCAACCTGCTTAACTCTTATGATGGCTATCCACTAGCCCATGGAAGGGTGCTCACGCCAGCAAAATGAGTCTGTCACACGTCAGACCCTCCGGGAACGCACGCACTGTCTCTGCCCGAGTCCTGCAGGTCTGTCAGGAGCTCGTGCCCGGCTTCGTATCCTTGCCATGGGCTGCATCTCCCGCGGTTGCAGTACTTGGCTCGCTTCGCTGCAGTACTTGGCTCGCTTCGCTGCAGACCTTGGCGCGCTCATGTTTATTTCATTGCTGATGCTGAAGGACAGCTGCCCGAATGCTTTGTTAGTTATCCGTGTTTTCTACTAGGCAAGAAATATTTAATCACACTGCCATCATTTCCAGCACATCCAAGAAAAAAATCTATGAATTGCCGAGGCTAGAAGGAGGGTGCGCTCGCCCCCCTGCTGCTCCTCGCCACTTCAAGCACTTGATTTAAGAGGCGCGTGCAGAAACTAGGGCAAAGGATTGGCAATAAAGACACAAAAGCGCACCACGTGATTTCTGTTTTGAAAGGAGATGCATTCAACCCATATATTAAAGAAGAAAGGGTCAATTAGGAGGTGGCCTGCACTGTTTAGATTAGAGGACGTATTTTTCCATCAGTCTCATGATCGACGGACGCCATGTCAACAGTCGCCCAGGGAACTGACTGTCCAACGAGCCATGCCTTCCTTATACCTTTATGGCCACAGCTATGCCTTCTGGAACGGTATTGGAGGGAGCCTCCAAGCCACCATAGCTCCCTTGGACCAGCGGCTCCTGCGTTGCTGTACTTGCCCTGAGTGAGGCTGCCGCAAGAATATGTTTCACCCTGGGAGAAGAGACATCCTTGACAGGGATGCATATTGAATACTATTAGAGGCAGTCCGTACAGGTAGCACAGTTATCAGCTCTCTATGATTGCTTTAACTTGTCAGCGGGCCTGACTATGAAGCTGGTGCGTGTAACCAAGTGAGACAGCTGGTACTGTCCTGCGCATTACATTTCTGTGGGGCCTTAGATCATTGTAAGTGAGGTGGGTGTGTGTTTTCGCTGCTTATGTCTTCATCACCGAACCCCAAAACCAAAATGTTCTTTAGGCGTGTTAGGCCTCTCGGCTTTAGTCCATGTCAGCACACATATATATACACTGATAAAGTGATCCCCCAGCCTAAGTGTGTGCACAGGCACAGCAGCAATGAGAAGGTCCTGTCTAAAGCCATAGTGTAGAAATCTTTGAGAAGATAAGCAGTATTGACCAAGCCCATAGGTATGACATTTTGTTAGAGAAAGGGACTGGTAATATTTGGGCGTCTTTATGTGTGTTAACCCCAGTAGACCTAAAAATTGCATACTGAAGCAACATATTGGGCTACAAAAACACGCAAGCAGGAAGTAGGGCTGTTATCCTGATCAGACTGCCTTAGCAGAGTTAAGCAGTGGCCTCAGCAAAAGTATCATGAAAAAGAACCAGAAGATGAGGTTTGCTTTGGTAAGTGGTGAATCTAAAAGCCACACAGAAAATAATGCAAGATAGATACGTTTGCCAAATGGCCAGTATTTTTGGTGCAACTTTAAGGATGATTATGTATGCAGGTCTTTCGTTTTTGGACGAAACTGGCCACAAATCAAACATGTTATCATGACAGCAAAGTAAAACAATTTAATACAGAAGGGCGACTTGCTTTGTGTCTTTATACTACATAACCCACTAAAGGATACATAGAGCAAGCACTTTAAAAACCAGAAAAGCAATAGACCAGAAATTAAAATGTTGTGGCAGCAAAGTAAATATACAATGGCTCTAAACCTGTAGTTTTTAATCTGTGGGGCGCCCCCCTGTCCGGGCAGAGGGCGACAGAATATAGAGTAATCTGAAGGGTGACACAGGTCCTCACCTTCCAGGGGTTTGCGAGTCCCATAAAATGAAACTCACTCGAATTTTTCATTGAACATTTTTGGTTTATTTTTGTCATTGTTTGTGTTTTTGTTTTTTATAAAGGCAGTCGGCTAGTACTGCAGATAGCCCGGCCTCGATATAAAACGAGTTCCTGTTGCATGGAAAGCCTTAGAAACTCGTCGAGGAAGAAAGGGCAGGCAAGGCGTCTTTGGTTATTTTATTTAGGTGAGTGTGTTAATTGTAAATGTTTAATCCTGTCACTCGGTTGCTTAGATGGTGGCCTGTTTTCTCATAGGTAAATGCAAGGTTCCTTAGTATTGTTCTGGTCAGACTGCATGGAAGCACTCAGTGCTCGGCTTGATTTTTTTTTTTTTTTTGCGTCATTCCAGGAAGAGCAACACGATTCTATGTGGGAAGATGTATCCAGGGAGTGGCTGAGAAGAGTAATGATGTCCTAGAAAGATATCAACATTTCTCAAGGTATCAGTGGGCCAGCACAAGTTTGGAGGATTCAATAGTTGCTAATATTGATTTAGTTTAGGCCACTTTTGATTAGTTTAATTTAGACCAAAAGTTGCTTAGTTAATGACATTCCATTGAGGAGATTCGGCTCCAAGAAAGTGTGATTGTTGTGAAACTGCTTCAAATTAGCGTGCCTTATATTTTAAATATGTGGCAAATGTGGGTGGAGAACAGCAAGCATAGTAGAGTCCATCCCTCATCTTTGGTCTGTGGTGTGTGGCTCATGGGAAGTTCTGGGATAGAAGCTGAATTAGCCCGGGTCATTAAAAGGTCTGTGGTCCTCCAGCCATGAGTTGGAAGGCCTCGGTAAGTCACTTAGGAGTGCTTGGCACCCAATGCTCCATATGTCAGCAGTGCCCAGTACCAAAAAGAAGAATGGGTAACGATTTCCTATTGCAGATTTCAACATTTCATGCCAAATTAATAGTAGGATTTAATTTTGATAGCAATCGTCACCATCATTTCCGAGGTTCAACTTAAGAACTGATTTTTCTTTATATTTTATTTTTATATTATTGAGACAGTTTCATTTAATTGTGGGGTCAAGTCCAGCTCCTCAGTACCATAGATGACTGAGGTGCTGCAGGCAGATATGCCTGTGCTTCCACTGCTGCTGTATAATGGATATGTAATTGATATCTTGTCATCCTCCTCGGCCACCAGGTCATCCTAGCAGTACTGGGTGTTGCACTGGGAGGGTGAAAGCACACAATTCTAACAGATGCAGGTGGCTGAATCTTGTTCAGCAGCCCTAAGACATTCAACATGCAAGCAGTCCCACACTGAGGAAACCCACTGCAAATTGATTTTCCCACAGTCTGCTCTGTTGAAGGTGAGAAATAACTTGCATATTCAGTAAAGGTGCAGTTTGCTCATAGTTCTAATTAGCTAAATACAGTTCCTATTACTGCTAACAGCCGAGCATGTTTGAAAGGTAAATAAGTTTGAGTTTTTACTAAATCATAGTTCAGACTCCTGGTCTTTGTTCAACAGACATATATTTTTTAATAACATTTGAACAACACTCCATTGAAGCATCCTTCTTTCGAGTGATGTCTTGTGGCAATATTAAGGGTACATTATAATTCACCATCATGGCCTGGACAATGGTCAGTGTGACAGCAAAAGTTCGGGGAAAGGAAAAAATCCAAAAGCCAGTCCTTGATAATTGGTAGGGTAAGGTTATGAGAGGCAAGTTCACGAAGAAAGGATGTGTGTAACACAATGCAGCGACAGACTCACACATCACACTCACATCACACACACAAATGTACACAATTCAAACTTCTCACCCACACTTTCAAGGCTTGCATAGCACTTTCCTAGCATACTTCAACAATTGCCTGCTTTTTCAAACCTCCCAGACACCTCCACACAACCAGACTATTACTTGCACACGTCCCACGTATACGGAAAACCAGATCCGGCGGTGGAGCCTTCTCCTACATTGCTACTAAAGTGTGACCTGCCGCAACACATACATGATCCTCCCTTCTTGAATTCTGTGAGAACCTGAAGACCTGGCCTTTTTGAGTAGTCCCACTAGGCCCCAGGTTTGGCCAGGCTTACACCTGTTTAGCGCCAGGATACCCTCTTAGACGAGAGTGCGCTTTACAAATGTACATAACATATAACATAACATGTAACATGACATACCATGCTATCACTATCAGTATGTTAGGAAAGACTTTCCAGATATTTTCAACCCTAGGACCTCCTCTGGAAAGTTTTTTTGCTCCATACCATTTTTATCCATCCACTTGGCACACTTTGTGCTGTACCTGACTCATCCTATCGAACACGGCTCTTTTTCCTTAGGGGAACAGTAATGGCTTTCTCACACTGGTTTCGAGTGTACACAACCTAAGTGATGAACCTGGGTTAGCGATATCCCTAGTGGGAAATGGTTTCCGAATGGAATCTATTATAAGTTAACACGTCCTGGGAGACCTGTCTCTACTGATGGTTGTGGTGAGAAGTAGCAGAACTGCTTTTCTCTCTTGTTTGTACTTCATCTTTATCAACCTAGAGGAATTCCGATGCAGTGTTTTCATAACTTGGTTGTGCTAAATGGTATGAGCAGGAGTCTGATTCAAGTCAAAAGCTGCATCTGGAAAGGTGACCAGATGTTCAGCCCCGGTAAGACATGTTATAAATACATGACTTTACCTAGTCAGAAAATCGGATGTTGCTGCAGGTAAAAGCCCACAATAAATGAATTTTGAGCAGAATGACTGCCTTCAGCATGAACCTGTAGTGCAGTCCGTCTTGTGTTTATTGATGTGACTTCCTCATTGAAATACCTGTGCTTGTGCTTATCTACCAGCGTGAGTAATCCATTGTCTGAGATCATTGTTTTGATTAACCACTTACCCTTTCACCTACCGCTCTGTCTTCGCTTTGTTCATGCTTCTGTTTATTTACGCTTGTTCAGCCAGAAGATCTCCAAGTGTTGCCTAATGGCATACTTGACTTCTCTCAGGTGCCTTAAAGCTTACACCCTGGTATAGTCAATATACCATACTCTATTCAGAACCCAATTAAAACGAAAACCCTTGTGAACAACATACATTTAGTCTCCAGCTTAACAGCTTTCTCCATGTCTTTTTTAGCTCAAATGATCTACAGGTCAGCTGTGTAGTTAGTGTTTAACTATGTGTCCTGTATGTTCTTCTGTTGTAACACCTAGTGCTGGGAATCATGATCCTTACGTCTGCTGTTCTATAAGTACCTAATTGGTATACATGATCTTCTTTTCTGTTGATATACTTCCAGTAGTATTATATTTTGTGTAGATAAAGATTAATAAAGGTGTTGAAAAGTAGATTATTAGTAGTGGTAAATATTCATCTACCACAGGCAATAAGGCCACTAACACAGTCTAGGGCTCAGAATAGGTCTCAGAAAATTATTCACACGCTCAACTCTTGGTAGCTTGGCTGCAAGCATGCAGGCTTCACTTCAGAGACCGGTATGTAAAGCATTTAAAAACACCAATTCAGTAAATAATTAAGACATAACACACAATAAAAACCCAACACCAATTTATAAAAATAGGAAATATTTTTATCTTTAAAATGGCACCAAAATGAAAAAAATCCAATGTAGGGACCAGAGATATGCATTTGTAAAGATTTTGCACTATATAGTACATAGAAACCTGTATCGTCTATAGGGACATCGGGTCACGCTAGACCGGGACAAAGTCAAAGTTTCAGGCCAACCGCGATGGAGCCCTCTGCGGCTACCGCTCGCGGTAGGCCTCTCTCAAAGTCTTACGTTCTGCTTAGAAACTTTTCTGGATCTTTTTCTCCTGGGGTCCCTCGACGCTCTTCACCAGTCAGGATTAGGTGAGGGTTCACCGGCTTGCCTTGTGACGAGCTCCCATTCAAACTTATGGAACTCAGCCCTCTGGAGCTTTCCAGCTGGCGAACCAGAGATCCAGGCCGGCTCGTGGTTGAAGGTGGGTGGCTTGACTTTCGCAGTTGGTCCCAGTCAACTCTTCTACCTTCGAACTTAGAAACTTTTACTGAGCTTTTTCTCGATCCTCTTTGCCAGGCCGGGCTTGGTGAGGGTTCGCCGGCTCGGGTTTCGACCACCTCCCAGTCAAACTCTGGAAGTTGGACCTCCGGAGCTTTTCAGCAGGACCAACCTGAAGGCAGGCCGGCTTATGAATGAGGGTCGCTGGCTTGGCTGACCTGGTCAAGTCGGTGCACTTATGGAGCTTTTTCCCAAAGTTGCTCCAAACTTCTTCAAACTTTTGAAACTTTTTCCTGAAGTTTCTTTGAGGGTCCCAAAGTGTCCAAAACCTACTCTAAGGGTCCGGAAGTTCCAAGATGGTCCTTGAAAGTTTAGGGCTTCAATTCCCACAGTCCACTTGGACAAAATCCTAACAAATCCACTGGAGTCACTCTAGGCTGGGGATTCTTGGTGGCGATGTTCCAAGTATTGTATTGTATTGATACTTATATAGCGCTGCTGTGACCCCACGGGTATCCTGGCGCTGTGATGTAGCACAATATTACTGGTGCTGGGAGATTAGGCAGGTTGGAAAGGTTAGGCTTTCGGAAAGAGCCTTGTTTTAAGGCTCTTTCTGAAATCAGTTAATGAGTCGAGCTGTCTAATCTTCTGTGGTAATTCATTCCACAGCCGGGCACCCACCACGCTAAACGCCCTCCCGCCCATCCTAGACCGTTTAAATCTAGGAATTACCAGCAAGTTGGCGCTGGAAGAGCGAAGCTGTCTCTGAGGGAGGTACCAGGTGAACTTTTCCTGAAGAGGGATTGGACCCATCCTATGTGTTGCTCTGTGTACCAGACAAAAAGTCTTAACTTCTTTTCTGTACATTTTAGGACTAATCAACAACAGCATGTTGTTGGATGTATCAATACCATTCTCCTAAGTCCTTGAATTATATTTTTCTGCAAAGCATAGCGTTAGTTTTTAATTAATTACTGAATGCCATGTTAACCTATGTGGCTGGGGATCTACAATAGGGAAAATGGACTGGGCGATTTCTCCCAACACCAGGGCTTATAAAACATATTTTATAAGGACCCTGCTTATATCTACAGGGCCCCCACCCCTGGAACACCTTAGAGAGACTTTAGGGGTACTGAATAGGTAAAAATATTGCAGATCCTCACTCCACAGTGTTCCTAGCACAAAAGTCGATTTTGGGAAGCACTTTACTACAATGAGGGAAGTGAAATGTGCAATTTCACAATCCCCAGGGTATTTAAAACCTATTGTACAAGGTTCCCTGTATAAGTACCTGACCCCCCAACCTGGGGCACCTAGGTGAGACCCTAGGGTTACCTGTATGCCACAATATTGTAGTTTATTAATTTTAAGTGCCCCAAACAAAAAAGGCGAGTTTGGGCTCAATTTACATTTTAAAAGTAGTCCTGCAACACAGGGCTGCTATTAATCGATCAGATCCTACGGGTCGAGTGGTTTGACCACTACCATATCCTATTCCACTTCACTCAACCAATCAAACATCAACCCCCCACCCAAGAACCCCCAAATGGACTAGAACTCTTAGACAGCTCTCCATGGACGACTTTCAAAAAAGGGTATGCTCACTCCTGCCTACCTCCACGGATGATCTCTCTAAATCGGAACTCACCACTCACTATAACTCTACTATGTCTTCCATCCTTGATCAAGTAGCCCTCCTGAAACAACAAAAAAAACAGGAACATTCCGTCCAGATCATGGTTCAACTCTGACATCAACGCGGAAAGAAGACAACTAAGAGCACGAGAACGACTATGGAGGAACAACCCCTCTAAAAGCCTCCACGAGCAACTCAAAGAAACCCGAAGGAAATACAAAAAACACAATAACAACGAAAAAAAACACCACCTTCTGCACCACCCTGGACACCGCGAAAAATAGACCCAAAGAACTATTCAACATCATCCGACAACAAACATCCAAGCCCTCAGCTGCCCCTGGCCAGGCCTTCAAAGACCTATGTGACAACTTTGCCATCTTCTTTAAAGACAAAATCTCCAAGATTGAGCTCTCACTTGACATCAACCCAAACCCCTCATGCACTAACCCACCCCCAGAAACCGAAGCCAACCCACGCAAACACCCCACAAAATCCTGGAAATCCTTCAACCCCATACCCGAAATCGAGATTCTCCACCTCCAAACCCACATCTCATGCACTCGACCCATAACCCACTTTTTTTTTCATCCACTCCTAGAAGTATTACTACGGGTGTTCCACAGGGCTCAACATTGAGCCCACTACTCTTTAATGTTTATGTGACACCACTGATTTATATGGCGGAAGGGCTGAGCGCTAAAATCATAGCCTACGCCGATGATACCCAGCTGCTGTTTACCTGGAAAAAAGATGAGGTATCTCTGGACTCCGCTAAAAACTACCTGACGGAGGTTTTTAAATGGTTAGCACAGGCACAACTCAAATGTAACAAGGATAAGACTGAGGTTCCCCTCTACCGGTCTTTCCCGCAGAATTTTAGGGATGACCTGAGGCCCGAGGGCTACCCTATGCCAAAAACCATGGGTAGCCCAGCTAAAAATCTGGGGGTATGATTTGGCGAGGACCTTAGATTCCTTACACAGATTAATAAACTGGCGGGAGTGTGCTTCGGCACTCTGAAACTCCTTAAGAAATTTTTGCCGCTACTGCCGAAAGCAGCGGAAGAAATGGTGACCCGCGCTCCTATCCTCTCGCGGCTGGATTATGCTAATTCTCTCTACTTTGGCCTTCCCTGTTATCAGCTAAAAAAGCTACAGATCATTCAGAATGCGGCCGCTAGAATGCTATTGGGTATTAAGGGTAGATCCAGCATTAAGCATTTTCTTCAGGATTTGCACTGGCTCCCGGTTGACCAATGCATTCTGTTTAAGGCATTGACTATTGCCCATTCTGCTGTCTACAAAACAGGACCTTTATACCTCAGGAAGCGCTTCAAGTTCTATGTGCCATCGAGACATCTGAGGTCCTGGGGACAATGCCTGGCGGCTGTTCCTCATTACCGCCTCACCAGAATGGGAGATAGCTCCCTCTCTGTAAAGGCAGCTGTGGCCTGGAACAGCCTGCCTTTTGAGCCCAGGAACATCCACGACCTTAGGATGTGCAAAAAGCAGTTAACGCCCTTGCTTTTTTAGTTTTCCAGTCACGTCTCTCACTTCCGCTCTCCCCTGCTCAGGTTTTGGAGCCGTGGCACTTCTGAGTAGTCGCGCGCGTTAAAAATGCTGGCTAACATAACTGACTAAAAAGCTGCAAATCTCCATAGCTCCATTCTGGTGCAAGATCATAAACAGCTCCTTGAGTATTGGCGTCATTCCCGACTGCCTCAAAGTCGGCCAAGTCACACCTCTCCTGAATAAACCCGGCCTTGACACCAACGATTTGAACAACTTCAGACCCGTTTCCAACCTCCCCCTCCTTGCTAAAATCCTTGAAAAATGCATTCTTTTACAACTAACTCAGCACTTAGATAACTTCAACCTTCTAGATCCCCACCAATCGGGATTCAGAAAAGGCTATAGCACCGAGACCGCGATCCTAAACATCATGGATGACATGCACAAATCTCTAGATACCGATAAATGCTGCCTACTCATCCTCCTGGACTTATCGGCAGCCTTTGACACGGTGGATCACAATCTACTCATCAAGGCTCTGCAAGACAGAGTAGGTGCTGATGAGGTGGTACTACAATGGTTCTCCTCCTTCTTACAATACCGCTTCCAAAAGATAAAAATTAAAACCTTCACATCCGACTCACACCCCGTCAACAGAGGTGTCCCACAAGGATCAGTGCTCTCCCCTCAACTGTTCAACATTTATATGGAACCCCTCAACTCCATACTTAAAAAAGCCAACATCACCTTCCACTTCTATGCAGACAACACCTAGATCTATCTGGAAACCTCCTCCTTTGAAGATATTCAGAGACTAAACAACACTCTCAAAGAAGTCCAACATTGACTATCCATAAACCACCTCAAACTCAAACAAGACAAAACCGAAATCCTCCTCATCTCCAACAAAGAAGAAAATCCACAAACCATGGAATGGCTCAAAACAATTGATGCTCTCAATGGTAATCTCACTCCGGCCAACTCCATAAAATCACTAGGAATCACCCTAGACCCAAAACTTGACATGGACAGACACATCAAGAACTCCGCGAAGAGTGCCTTCCTCAATCTGAAGCTTCTCAGCAAAATAAAACCCCTTATCCCACCCAAAGACCTCAAACAAGCCACCCAATCCCTGGTGATATCTCGACTCAACTATGGAAATGCTATCCTCACCGATATAGTGAAATCCCACCTAGCCTACCTCAAAACTACTCTTAATGCAGCAGCCAGAATGGTCACCGGAGTCAGGGAATTTAAGCACATTGCACCTGCACTCAAAGAACTAAAATGGCTCCCAGTAGAGATGCGTGCCAGCTTCAGAACTGCCTGTCTCACGCACAAAGCCCTCCACACAGGGAAACTGGAATATTTGGCTTCCAAACTCAAAAAGGCCGACCAGACAAGGAATCTCAGGAGCTCCAACTCCCTACTGCTCATCCCTATGAAAACACGCAAACAAAAAGCCGCCGCACGATCCTTCGCTGGAAACGCACCCAAAATCTGGAACTCCATTCCAGCACACATTAGGACTATCCCGTTCTTTGTAAAATTAAAAAAACTCCTAAAAGACCTCTTCCTCAACCGTGCCTTCCCGAAACGTTAACCCTCTCTGTAGGTCACTTGCCGACTTCCAGCAGCACCATGCCACTTTGTCACCATTATCTACCTCCTCCAAGTGCCTCTACGCCCCTCCCCGCTCCCCCTCCTCCTTGTAAATGGTTCCGCTCAAGACAGGGTGCAAGGCTCTCTGGACTGCCATGCCTCATTTGTCGCACCTCATGCCGGGACTTTATGAACTGATATGTATACCTATGCCTTATTTTGGGACTCCTGCATCATAATCTGTTGTAAAGCGCTCCGATACCCTCGGGTCTGGCCAGCGCTATATAAAACTCTTTAAATAAATATATAATAAATAAATAAATTAAACTGATCTCATACCTCAGCAGTGCAGAAAGGGCATGCTCTTTTATATACTAGGGACTTAAAGGTAGTTTTAATCCCCCGTCCTTATTATGTGCTAGGGCCTTATAGGGGAATTCATGCCAATCATAGGGGTACCCTAACCCATAGTGTCCCCTAGTGTATGTAGGTGTTTTCACTGTATTCTAAGTGTGTTTTCGGCATTTCACTAGCCATGGGACTGGTTAGGCAGAGCTCAGGGACAGTCAGTCAGTTACCACCAGTACCAGTCAGCAAAATAAAATGGGGGTGCCCAGGGCACAGGATGACTTTGCAACAGAAGGAATATATTAAGATTTATAATTGATATGCATCTATTATAATACATATTGCTGGAAGCATGGGATACTGATTGATTTCTTTTCTTCTTCTTTATTTTTAACAAACTAATGCTCAAGAAATAAAGTACTTTGTTCAGAAATTCTTGAATTGCATGCAACGCTTGAGAAATTTGATAGCCTGCAGAGACCCGTCCTTCTCTCGAAGTATACAACAGTGTGCAACCAAACTGCAACTTGAATGTCAAATTCCAAACCATTCACACAGAAGCATCAGAGCTGCCTGGGCCCTCCACGAGGCAAGCTTCAAACGTGTTTATAGAGGATTCACTCTGTTACTTCCTCTCACATTCCCACTGCACCTTTCTGATCCATTTTAAACTTCAATGTAAACCTGAGGAATATAAGCCATTACACATGAATTTTGTTAAAAATCCGCTGTACATGTATGTTTTAGGGAATCATGTACTGCTGCTGTGCTTTTCTTGTTCTCTATGTCTAAGGAAGCTTTGTATGTTAGCTTGTTGTGGCTCTTCTGTGTGCGCTGAAAGCTTGGATTGCTACAGCCTGTACTGTAACTCCTATGCAAGCTGCGGAGAAACCTCTAACATTTGCTGCCCATTTGGACGCAGCCTAGGCCTTCGACCGGGTCTGCTGGAAGTATCTCTGGGGGGTTCTTGAGGGGCTGGGCATGGGCCCCATCTTTGTCCAGACCTTAGGGAATTGTTACCGGGGAGCCTCCGCTAAGATCCTGCTGAATGGCACCCTGACTCCCAGTTTTGACATCCAGAGAGGGACTAGGCAGGGGTGCCCCTTATCCCCCCTCTTATTTAACATTTATATTGAGCCCTTGGCGCAAGCTATTAGGTTAGATTTAATCTGTCCTTTTAAATCATTAAATTATCATTGCAAAATAGCACTGTATGCTGATGATATTATTATTTACACCAGCGATCTGGAGGCAACTATTCCACGGCTCTAAAATCTGTTGGAGGAATTTGGCTCTATTTCTGGTTATCTAGCCAATTCCTCTAAAACGGAAGTGATGTGTTGGAACACCGACTACAGGGGAGGCCCCATTAGCAATGAATTTAAGTATCTGGGTATAAAAATTGTTAAAGATCTGAACATAATCCCCCTGATTAACCTGGAGAAAACCATAAAGGAAATCAACCACCTCTTCGCCTTGACAATCTATGGGAGGGTCAATTTGGTGAAGATGAGTATTCTCCCTAAGCTGACCTATCAATGCAGTTCCTTTAGTCTTCCCCAGTAAGAGCATTAGTAAGATCCAGGGGAAAATCGGGAGCTTCATTTGGGGGCATAAAAGCGCTAGGATGTCCTGGAAAAAGTTGAGGAGGAAGCTCTCGAAAGGTGGGTTGGCCCTTCTGGACATCAGTTGGTATTTAATGGCCTTTCAATTTAAGGGTATCAGGACGCTGCTTTCAATCCCAGATGATACAACATGGGGTAGGCTCCTGGGTGAGATGGCTATGGTCGAGGGGGGAAGTGGAGGAGAAGGGTTTCTATATAAGTTCGGGGCCCCAAGATACTTTAAACGTGTGTGTCTTAAGGTCCTTAAGGCCGCCCTGGAGAAATGGTATAAAGCGAGATGCAGATGGGGTATTGGATATTGCTCTGATTTTGCTTCCATATGGGATTCCCCCGGGACCCCACTCTGCCTTAGAGAAAGCTTGGCGATACCAATCAAGAGAGCTGGTGTGGCTAAATGGTCTGATTTGTTGGACGTAGATGGGATTCTTCCATGGGAGGTCTTAAGAGCTAAGATAGGCCCTACGCTCTCTAAGTTTAAGTATTTTCAACTTAAATCATGGTACGAGGCAGAAGTGGGTGAACTATGTGGAAATTGGGAGCTAGAGTTGCTATTGCAAAATGTCCAGCCAAAAAAGAAAGATATCCATGTGGTATACAAGGCTTCTTGAAGCAGATGATATAGATATTCCACCTCAATCATCGGTTTGGAACCAATCACCCCTCGGCAACAATATTGAAGACTTTTTCAAGCCATCTTTTAAACTACTTTATAAACACATCAAACCAGCCAGTTTAAAAAAGAATAATTTTTTTGTTTTTAACAAACTCTACTACACCCCGGCCAAGAATGCTAAGTTTGCTCCGCTCCCCCCTCCAAAATGCCCTAAATGTAAATCACCGAATGCGGACGACATCCACATCTTTTTTGAATGTCCGGAGTTAAGATCTTACTGGAAAGATGTGGGGGACTCCTTATCGGACACCTTCGAAATAACCATTGAGATCAATCTCCAGCTGGTGTTTTTTGGGGGTAATGGCTCTACTAACTGGGTGTTATCACAGATCCATAGGGGACTGCTGATATACCTCATATTGCTCGCTTGGAGGGAGATTTGTATAAAGTGGAAAGACTCTATCCCCCCGAACAGAGAAGGCTGGCTTAAAACCTCGTTTAGTATGGCACGCTTAGAGCAAGAAGGAAGCAAGGGAACATCGCTTAACATTTGGCATCCCCGCCGGGTCCTATGATTACACCAAGCCTCTACTACCCGGGGCAGGTCGGGCCAACCTAGGCAAATGCAGTTAGCCGTGAGGCGCCCAGTTGTAAGTTATGGCGGCTTGTTAAATCTGCAGATGTCTTTTGGTGAGATGAGGACAAAAAAACAAACAAAAAAAACATTTGCTGTCCATACTCAAGCTATATTGTGTGATTCAAGGGCTTTCACTGCTGCTGCCTGTACTGTACCTCTCTTCTGCAGGTCTGAAGCATGGTCTGTGGCTGCCCCATAATGAGTTTGTGATTGTATCAGGCAAGCTTGCAATGCTGTTGGCTGTATTTTGCATTTTCTGTGACTGAGAGAAGCTTGCTGTGCTGAAGTGTGTGTGGTACCAGTGCCGGTTGTAGGAGAAATGTTTACACTGCTGCTTAGTTGTACCTGTGGTGCTTGCATGTGTGTGTTTAAAAAAAAAAAACAAGATCCTGGCCATTTGGCTGGTGTTAGAGTGTAGTTCTCCTGTCCCCCAAAACTACAAGAAGTGAGACTTAAAAACTTTTTGACAGCTTTCTGCCTAGAGTACTGACAGCGTTCGGGATAGCTATCCTAGTGGCAGCTACCGGCAGTGAATACGCAGTTGGCCTCAGTTTGCTGGTTTGCCCCGCTGAAGAAGATCTGACTTTCCCAAATATTTCATAGTCTTAACTTAGAGGGCTGCACAGAGACATAGAGGCCTTTCGAGGCACATATGCTGGACTTCATCTGCCATCGTCGACGACTGCACCAGGGCCCCACTCTCTAGCAATCCGACATCGTCGAGTGCCACATGGGATCCAGCTTACCTCTTCGACAACCACTTTTTCTCCATAAAAGTTCTTAAGTCCGAAGGTAAACTTTCCACTGGAACAAACCTGTTCCCTGTGGCCAAATGTCAATCTATTGTAGTGGTCTTATCTTTTGACTTTGATCCGGTCTGGCGTGACCAGATAGCTGCAGTACCCACTTTGTGGTTTTTGGCACTTTTTTTATTCAAAGGTAAAAAAAATCATATTTCCTGTTCTATGCATTCGATTTTTGTTGTTTTATTGTAACTTTATGCATTAATTGTCACTCTATTTTTCTACATTGGTTTAGAATGGGTTTTTATTGTGTTTTCACTTTATTATTGTTTGAATACTGCATAAATACTTTACAAGTTGCCTCTTAGTTAAGCCCGACTACTTTGTGCCAAGCTACTAGAGGGTTAAGCACAGGTTTATTTAGTGGTTCACCAAGACAGGGATTGTGATTGTTATTTGAGGTGTGTCCCACCCCTCTCAACTAATACTCCACTTTCATACAATCATAATATTAAGCCCAGTAACATTCCAGGACAAGATTCATTACTACCTATCTGGATGCAAGTGGGGTGTCCTTTAACATTCCAATCTCGACAACACCCCACCTTCGTTTCTAAAACGGAAGTGTCTGTCGCCCTGCAAACTACAATCTGAGAAATAGGGGATGGGCTCAACTGACAGGTGGCAGCCCCCCCCTTACCCACTCTGAGCGCCTTTTTTTCCCTGTTTAGGAAGATAAAGATAATTTCCTACATCCTCATCACAATGTTACTGCCAACAGAAAGATAAAAGGGAAAGCACTGTGGAAAACGCCATCAGGGGAGATCACCACCTGGACGAAGCAGATGCTAAGACTGTAGTCAGAGTGAACATCAGTTGTAAATCCTTGGTATCTCAGTAAAGTGTCAAAGCCTTAAGACTTTTCTGCACCAAGGTTTCCAGACCCTCTGCCATCTGAAGCTGAAGTCTCACCTTCTGGGTCCACTCCATGCCTCCCCTGCACATATTTTGGCCATCTTCGTAGTCATGTACCCATATCTCTCTCTCTCTCTCGTTTTCTCTTTCTCTCTCTTTCTCTCTCTCTCGCTCTCTCTCTCTTTCTTTTTCTGTCTCTTTTTTCCCTTTCTCTCTATTTCTCTCTTTCTCTTTCTCTCTCTTTCTTTCTCTCTCTTTCCCTCTCTTTCTCTCCCTCTCTTTCTCGTTCTTTCTCTCTTTCTCTTTCTTTCCCTCTCTCTCTCTCTTCCTTTCTCTCTCTTTCCCTCTCTCTCTCTCTTGTTTTCCCTTGGTGGATTGCTTTGAGCTTTGCAGGGTATGTCAACATGTACTTGATCTGCACTGAGCAAAGTTTGCTTTCACCCTCAATAAGCAACTTCCTTTGTTGCTGAACCAGATGTGTATAGTCTGGGAAAATCACAATTAGCCAAGATTCCAGGGTGGCGGTTGGCTTGGTGCATGGTGTTTTGGGGCTCGTGTCACAGTCCAGGTAGTTAAAACGTTTCAGAATGATGGGGCGGAGGGCACACCTGGGGGTGTACCTCAATGATGAAACACCCTAAGAGTTCTTCTGCCATTACCAATGTTGTAAACCAGTCGGTGATGAACTTGTCAGGGTGCGAGCCCCCTATACCCTCCGGGACCCCCACCCGTTGCAGGTTGTTTTGCCTGGATCTGCCTTCGGTGTCTTTGGCACGTCTTTCCAACAGCACTGATTTACCCCACAATTGGGAAATGTCAGATTGGCTAGTTCACAATTTGTCCTCTGCTGTAGAAATCCGGCTTTCCACTTTGGTCATTTCATCCACTACATTGCGCAAACCCTGTTGGGAGAAAACAACTCTAACCCAACAGTCTATCTGCCCTTCAAGAGCCTCGCAGGACTCTAAGACTATCTGAAGCATGGCGTCTGAGGATGCCTGCTCCACACCCACATGAGGTAGGTAGTTGCCTCCAACGACTGCACTTTGTGCTTCAGCTACAGGTCTGGTGAATTTGTCAATTCTGCCCTGTGCAGTCCTAGGATGCTGACATTGGTGTTCATCATGATGCATCGCAAGTCATTTTCTGGTCCTTTTAGGCCCTCACCTCTCATCCTCCAACTTCCAAGTAGGCTCCCATCAGGCCGCTGGGCAAAAAGCAGTCTTGGGTGACCCTGTCTTACCTGAAACTTTGGGGGGAGGGTGCAGGAAACTGCCCCTGCTGGCACTAAGCCCAGTCGGAGCCTGCCAGGCTGCATGGCACCACCTCCATGTTCTTCTCTGCCGCCAGACCTCCTCAGCTGTCACTGTAGGACCAGGGCCACTACGTATCTCATCATGGTCTCTCAATGTCTGGAACCAGTGATTAAGGGTCTTCCTTTATGTCAACCCTTGGCCAGACCACAGTTTGCCAGTCAGTCTTCTTCCTGGTGGCACACTTCACCTCCTGCCAGTCCTCCATTGTAGGCCGCACTGTGAAGGATCACTCACAGGAGTGGCACAGGCAGCTACTGCAATGCTTCTTGCACACACAATACCTAAAGACTCCAGGGCCATGCAGTGTGGACTTCAATGGCCGATGGCTATGCAAGATATTTGAAGGATTCTAGGGACTCAACAAGAGCCTCACTGAGTTGTGGCTGCCATCTTGGGCAGGCAAACCACGCCTCTGTCTGAAAGAATATTGATATAAATATTAGAAAGGACCAGTGCTAGCACAATGTCATTTTGAGCGACGTAGTTTAAAATGCCGATGAAGTGTCAGAAAGCAATTTAACATATCACGTCCTATTCTTACAGTATTGAAAATTGAGCAGAGATGGAGCACCATCCAGCCCAGTGGTATTGCACAAACACAAAACAGGCTACAACATGAGCTACTATTACTTGACATAGTATTTCACATTGAATCCTAACCACTTTGTTCATTCCTTGAAAAGCCTATTAATAGCTGTTAAGACAGTCTTTTTCCTAAAATGTGCAGCGTAAAAGCTAAAGACGTAACAATTTAACAGCATGGCCAGATCAGTGCTTAAAGCTGGCATGTAATGTATTCCAAAATGTGAAAAGATCAAAGTGGATGCTAGAGACAATAGAAGTGCTTATGTGAGTCTTTGTGAATGAGTATAAGTGAATTGTCACTTGGAAGAATGTAGGACATAAAGTTCATGAGTGGTGTTGGAGTTGGGTAATATTTTACTGCTGTGTATACCACTCACACTCTGCCTGTGTGTATTATGCCTGGAGAGTTAGCCTGGAGTCCAAGCACCATGTTGATTCAGTCCTTGGCCTCTCTTGAACTAACTGTCCTCATGACGTCATTGTCATGCCAGTTGTGACATAACTTGTTCATAACATTCAAAAGACAAGGTAGCACATTGCAAGTTGAAGTTGCTTATGAGGGCAGACACATCATATTTAAAAATTTGATGTAGAGAACGGGTTATAAGTATCCTCTTAACATAATCCATCACAGATTGTGCCTTGCTTATTACAGTAGATTTGTGGGCCCGTGGAAGGGACAGGGAAATTGTTACTCACACATGGAGACATGTTGTAGTTCAGTGGGACTGTTGCGGTCTCTGAAGAGGAATTTTTAAAGGAGGTGCTGACTGGAAAGTGGGGGATATAAGAGACTAGAGAACTTGTGGTGAGAGGGAGGCGCACACTTTAGGAGGATGAAGCATTTGCAGGAGAGATGGACTTTGTGAAGTGGCGCGAGAATGCTCAGGATGGGGAGCTGGAGAGAAAGAGACCCAAGGCCTCTCAGAAATAGGGTATTCGAAGGGAGGAAGAATCGTGGGGGAGAGGCAACACGTAATTGACTAAATAGCAAGACATAATTGCACAAACAGAAACTTCTCAGACTATTTCATAACCAAGTTTAAAACCACAGGCCTTCTGGCTTTTTAGGTCTCGCCTAGCGAAAGCAGGGCATGTGCTGCTCTCGTTATTGCGAGTACCTTTTGGAATCAATTCTGCAAGGGCTTTTATGCACGCGCCTGCATGGACAAACATGGCTGCTCTTGCCATTTGTCCATAGCAGACAGCATGCATGTATCCGTAGGGACTGTCGACAGTCCCACGCCATTTTGTTGCTATAGCAACGAAAATGCCACTTCGCGTGTGCTTTGTTGTTTTTTTTTTTGCTGTCAGTGCCCCCGGGGAACAAGCAGGCATCCACTTCTGTGTTTTTGTTGCGATCAGCTGTCCTGCAGTTCCCCCAGGGCACAAGCAGGCCTCCACTTCGGTGTTTTTGCTGTAATCAGCTTGTTTTCAAGAGGTGTGTCTTCAGCTAAATTACAACGAACAACACACTGGTTTTAAAAACTTGTTTTCACATGGCACTTGCGCCACAAGATTGGTTTTCATTTGGCACTGTAAGTGAGAGGCACTACTAATACCCGATATACGGTACTCCGTTTCTCAACATTAGACTGATGAAGGCTAGGCAGGCTGGAATTAAAGCCTGCGACCTGTAGGTTGCAGAGATATCTTGGAAGCAATCACCTAATTTCTGTTTGCATTCCACCAAACAATATCCGACACGTAATCGACTAAAGAAGCATAGATTTTATCAGTTTTAAAAGGATAGGACGTGGAATGTTGCATGCTGGGATTTGGAACCTATATCTCACATGCGGCACAAGCACCTCGCCATCCCTGTCTCTGCTCTTTCTGGTCAAAACATTAATAAAACTTTTTTTTTATTCAAACAAGAACGGAGCATGTATTTTTTTTACCTTGCTGGAGAACAGGAGTCAGTCAGTCAGCCTCACAGAAGTTGTATCCTTCAAAAGGGCTGTTTTTCTTGCACCTTGTTTCAAGGCGCTGTGAGAGTCAAGCTCCGCAATCCCCTTCCTTTGCTCTCCGTTCTCGGTGGTGGGAACGGTGTACCGCGCACTCCACAGCAGACTCCCTCCGTCCTCCGCTTCAGGCGTGGCTCTGAGACCCCCTGCCAGACAGAAAACAGCAACGTGAGCCTGAAAACACACAGAGTGTGGGAGGGAGGGGAGGGGAGGGGGCGAGATGACAAGAGAGCCGGCTCGATAAATGGGTGAGGGATGGGGGTGGAGGGGGTGGGGTGGAGGAAGATGCTGGCTGTGTGGAGGTGGAGTACAAAATCCTATAACTCCTGTTTACCGTCGTCAGTAAGATGGATGGAAGGGTCAGTGCATGCCCTGCAGGTAACAATATGGCACCTTGTTGGTTACATGCTCAGTCATATAGCTCAGTGGGTTCCACATTGTTACCGAGTAGCTTCGCCCGAAAACATGCCAAATGTTTTAGAGAGAGTTATTTATGTATTGATTGTCTTAAGCACATATATAAATACGGGACCTAGATCTGGACTGCTCTACCACTCTCCTTGGGATCACCTTCTATTGCCCACATGCCTCAGTATCCGAATGCACCCTCGAGTACAGCCGGCCAGAATCAGTACCTGAGCAGATATGATTGTCCTCTTTTAGACGTACAAGCTAAATGTGCGGGAAGGAGACCAATGTACCTACGTCTGGCTTTCCACTTTGTCCGCACACGATTAACCACTGAAACCACATATCCATCACTGCCCTCATAGGCACTTATCTGAAAAAATAGCAAGTAAAACTTCTAAGACGGTCTGGGGTATGGCAGGGTTCATGTTGCACCAATGCTATGAAAAGAGGTAAAGATTAACAGGTATACAGCCCACAATTCTCAGTGCGTACAACCAGGCATTAAAGGATATTGCTAGTGACCTATACTGGCACTAACACTACAAAGGTTAATGCTTGTGCTCTGACGCAGCATAACTGCTGAGGCTAGGATCACAATCTGTTAAGCTTTTTGATACTACGTGTGGGCAATATCTACTCCTCCGCGTTCATCCCTGTGGTAAGAGCTCGTGAATAGAAGGGTGTAGAGAACTGGCTGTGGACTGACATGTCTCTAGAAGGGAATTTTGGTGAAGGCACACAAGGAGACCCTAATAAAACTGGTGGGGCTACAAGTGAAGGGCAATAGCTAAGCGTCTGTGTATGTGTTTGTGTGATGTATATCGTCATGTGATCAATGCCAGGCTTTGCTGAAACGCATCGTGGGAGACTGTGAAGAAATAAAGAAAAGACTTATGCACAAAGTAATGGTGTCTATGTCCTGGTGTCCACCGATGGGAGAGTGAGCTGCCACGGTGTTAAAAATTGAAAACGGAGTTATTTGAAACCTATCAATAATCAAGTGGAGAAACTGTTGCACAGAGCGCCGTTACAAGACTTACTAATATACCGCGTCAAGTACAGGTGCGTTGTTTTTTTTAAAGTTTTATATAGCGGAACTCGACTCAAAGGCATCAGAGCGCTTTACATGAGCACCAGTTGCGTTCACATTCATTGACTAGAGATGTGATGAGGATGAAGTGATTTGCCCAGAATCGCAGGGTGTTGAGCGCCCCTTCCGAGACTCGAAGTCGGTTCCCCAGCTTCGAGGCCGATCGCTCTTGCTGTTAGGCCACAGTGACATTGCTGCTGTTGGGACAGCAATAGGTCACTTAGTGTCAGGTACCCCACAAGACTTACCTTTGCTTGTGAAGCAATTCCGCAGAGACGACAGGAGCGCCCGCCCCAGTACCCACCTGACCCCCTTGGACAGAACCCAACAGGGATGAGATGGACGCAAGGATAGGAGCCAGAAAAGGGGAGTAGAGTTGTGGTGCGTGGAATGGAGCTGGCAGGATGTCTCGAGGACACTGGAAAACAGAACAAGAACCTGATTGGTAAGGAACCCCCGCTGTCGCACCTTTCTTACATTCTCTAAAACACACACAAACTTTATCCTGCCAGGACTCACCAGTGTTTCTGCAGATCACAGTCTCTAACCATTCGCGTAGCCCAACACCGAACAGGATAGTCCAGGAGAATTCCCTGCGATGTTGTCAATAATACGATGTCTTATTGTTAAACACGGTGCCTCTGCATGAGCACCCAGTACACCATTAGCATAGCGCTCCTGCGCTGGCCCCCAAAGAACAAATGATGTAGCGCTCCTGCGCTGGCTTACAAAGAACAAATGATATAGCGCTCCTGCGCTGGCCCCCAAAGAACAAATGATGGCGCTTTTGCGCTGGCCCCCAAAGATAAGTGACGGTGCTTCTGCGCTGGCCCCCACAGACAAGCGATGGCGCTTCTGCGCTGGCCCCCAAAAACAAGCGATGGCCCATCTGCGCTGGCCCCCAAAGACAAGCGATGGCGCTTCTGCGCTGGCCCCCAAAGACAAGCGATGGCGCTTCTGCGCTGGCCCCCCAAAGAACAAGAGTGTTTGCGCTCCAGCGCGGTCTCCACAGAAACAAGAGTGTTCGCGCTAAGGCGCGGTAGCAAGGAACCCAACAGGTACTCACGGAAACGGAGGGTCACAGGACACTTCTCACTCGGCGTGAGCCTCGGACAAATCTGAAGCACAGAGCCGGCGGGAAACGCGATGTATATGCGTTTCCCCCAGAAGTGCTCCTGTGTCCAGCAGTTGGCTCCGAGGACTAGACCGGGACTCCGCTTCCAACCGGAAGGGAGTATCCCGGCAGAATCGTGTGTGTTTTAGTGACATGTCGGGGAACGGCAACCGCCGCGAACCCGACACTTAGGTTTTCAGAGAGCTATTGTAGGAACAAACTGTCCAAAACAGCATATTTGTTAAGGCTTGTTGGACAGGCATTACGTAAGAAAATAACACTGTAATTACTGTGAACTTGAGTCGATGTTACTAATGTGAAAAAATGTTTGTTCCCCTGAGCAGGTCTGCTTCTGTAATTAAATTGCAAATCACGTTCATGAATTTATCATCGATAAATCGTTTTGTTCTGGGCTATATGTGCAAGAGCAAAGGGACATCCTCGGAACTTTGCCTTAAGTGCATGTATAAGTTAGGTTTTATTTTTAATGGCTGTTGATAGCAGCTTTTGTAAAATACTGTAATCCCTTTTGTTGTGTGCTGCTTAATACTGTAGTAAAGCTGATGCTGACTTTGATGTGTAATCTAAGCATGTTGATTAGGACAAGATACGCTGCTTCACAGCTGTGAGACTAGGCCTTTCTGAGCCACAATTCTCTTTTCCCATTGAGTCCCATCTGGATGGAATGAAAAAACATGTGAAGCTGATACTCTTAGAAGGCTACTTCATGTTAGTGATAGGCCAATCATAAAATGACGAATTTTTAGACCTGGGTCTGTGTCCGGCAGAGAATAATGCTAATTGTCCAAGTTTGCTTTCTGTTTCTGATTTTGTAAGTGCTTTTCTAGGACTTTATCTGTACCTGGTCCTCTGACCAGAGAAAGACCTTTCCGACCCTGTTTCAGTGCGTGTGAGGCTCCTGCCTTGCTCCAGCTTCTTCTCCCTTGTCCTGCGCTCTCTCTCTCGCCGCCTTCTCTTCAGGTTGTTTGGTATTGCCATTGTTTCCCTGCTTTACCTCTCTGTTTGCCTTATTTTGCTCCGGTTATCTGTGTGGTTTCTTTTTGCCATCTCTCTGCTTCTCTGCCATGTATACAAACTTTTGCTCACTCGTTTCTTCTCTTTTGCCTGGTGCTTTTCGCACCTTGTCACTCATTCTCTCTTCCCCTTTGATTCTTCCTCGATCTTGACTCTCTCTCTCCTTAACCCTTGTTTCTCGCATTATCTCTCAGATCTTCCTTAACCCACAAGTCTTAGTTTGTTCCTTGTTCGCTCTCTCTTTTTTGCACTTATTGCTCGATTTCCATTTTTGTCATTTTGCTCTTGCACAGAAGGGATTGTTTATAGAATAAACACTGCGAAAAACATTTACAATGCAATATGGCATTGTAAATGACAATGCCTTTTATGTATGTGTTAAGAAAACCTGCAAAGTACAAATTGTGTGTTTACGCACGCTTGCAGGTTTTCAAAACACATACATAAAAGGCATTGTCATTTACAATGGCAATAGCTCAAACTCTCGCAAAGTCGAGATCTATTGCATTTCAAATGCTTGTTGTTTTGTCTCAAAGGGAAGGGAGGCAGCACTCAGTTTCTTTGCGCACTTCAGCACACCTACTCTAGGGATACCAGTTTCCAATGTTGCTCCCAGCTGTTCACTAGTGCGGGTAAGAGTGACCTGTTTACGAAATGATGGGAATAATTAGCACAGGATTGCACTGCGCTCACCAACCAGGCGAATATATTTTTCGAGGCCTGAAATTGTCTCATTTGTTGCCAATGTGTAAAAGATTATGCCAAAATTCCCATATTAGAGCTTTGATGATATCCTGCCTGACCTCCTGTTCTATCAGGGTTTCGATTTTAGTTAGGGTTTGATTATAGCGTATGTTTGATTATACCAAACACTGAAAATACAAAGGTTCTTTTTTGTCAAATGTTTGATTATTAAACTCTGTTTATGACCGGTGTTAAGACCAGATTTTTTTTTTATCACAGTAGGGTTCTTCAAGTCAAATAGGCTTTATTTCGACATAAAATATCTTAAAAAGCATACATACATTAAAGGTCATTTTAGAGCATTTACTAAATAGAAAACATAAAAAAACCCTAGATATTCTAAAATTCAACATTTTTTCTACATTAGTCTAAAAGGAAAATTATTTAAATTAGCTAAAAGAATTAAAATCATGATTAAACAATTTGCCTAAGTCTTTTTGACCGTATTCGCCATGCCCAACCTAAATACTTCGAGGTGGCGCATGCGAAGAATGGGCGAGTGTCTGTAAGTAAAATTCGTAATGCCACGTTACAATGTCTAGTGCCCAAAGTAAGGCACATCGGTTTTAACCATTTCATTCGGGGAACCTTATAGGCGGGGCACTCGAATAACAGATGGGGGACAGATTCATAACGCTGAGGGCAAAATGGACACCATGGCGCAGTCTGGTGTGGTATTTTCCAGTGGCATGTGAGTTCCATAACCGGGAGAAGACCTATTCTGAATTTGAAATACAGAGATCTATCCCATGGGGCAGTAACAATGTCCAGGTACAGTTCTCTGATAGGGACATCTTTATGCTCCACAAAATTTCTGGTGGATTTGCAGATCGTTGAGGAAGAATTCCTTTTACTTGCCACCCATGTCCAATAAATTTGTTTTAGCATGGATTTGGGCGGGGCTGACTGTTGGTGCCATGCTTCTTCCAGCCCCAGATTTATAAATAGAGCCTTGACGTCCCTTAGCCATTTTATTTTTGCCCAGCCGGGGCAATTAATTATCTCCCGTAGGCCATCCGCATAACTTGAGAGCTCTGGCACTCTCCAGATGCGGGCCCACAGTAACAGGGGGCGTAGTTTTGCTTGATCTTCAATCGCCCGGCAACCCATGTCCAATTGCAGGGGTAAAATGGGAACAGAAGGACCGAGAGACATTAGGCTTCTCTGGAAGGCATTCTCAGCTCGAGTTAGCACTTTCATATTTGACATCCCCCAGAGCTCCGCCCCGTAAAGTGCTGCACTTACTCCTCTGGCGGAGTAAATATCCATTACTGCCGCTATTGGTCTTGTAGATGCTGCTCTCTGTTCTTTCAACAGGGCCCCAGTCACTCTTTTTAAGCTCAACAACATTTTGGTCAAGTGGCAGTCCCATTTCATTGTATCCACCAAGCGAATGCCCAGATAGTCAAACGTTTTAGTTCTTTCTAGAGCAACGTGCCCCAATGTTGGAGGGGGGCCAAGCTTGTGTGGGGGATTCAAAATGAGATACTTAGTTTTGTCTGTATTAATGCAAAGGCCTCGCTGCTTACAGAAGGTGTCAAATCCAGAAAGAAGCTGCTGGAGGCCCATCGGAGATTTTGACAAAAGTAAAGTATCGTCAGCAAAGAGTAAGGTAGGAATTAGGCGACCTGCCAGACGGGGTGCATCTGCTGGAGTCTGAGTCAAAAAATCCACCACTCCATTTACGTATAAGGAGAACAGGGTTGGGGCAAGTACGCAACCTTGTCGTACACCTCTGTTCACCTCTATTCTTGAGGTCTTTTGACCATTTGACCCCCAACGTATTTGGGCATAGTTATTTTCATGGAATCTCATGATCAAATGAAGCAAGTAGGGTGGCATACCCAGGTCGCACAACACTTTCCACAAGTTGTTTCTAGGCACCAAATCGAAGGCCGTGTGGAGGTCGATGAAGGCCAGATATAAGGTACCCTTTCCAATTGTGACGACCTTCCAGTAGATCATAAGTAGCCTTAGCGATTGTTCTATCGTCCCTGTCCCGGATCTAAACCCAGCCTGAAAATCCGAGAGTATCTTATTCTCGTCAGCCCACTGCTGGACCCTAGATAAGAGGACCTTGCCCGCCACTTTTTGGGAACAGTCTATTAAGCTAATCGGTCTATAATTAGCTGGGTCATCTCTTGAACCTTTCTTGTGCAGGGGAACCACCTCAGCTGCCATCCAAGAAGCAGGGAGGGGGGCGCCTGCCATGACTGCGTTCAATAGCGAGGCAATCATCATAGCCCATTCGCTTATGTCCATGCGGATAAGATCGCCAGGTAGGCCATCAGGTCCGGCTGCTTTGCGAGGAACCAGGGATTTTATGGCAATTTCAGCCTCTTTCCTGGAAAATAGACTCTCCTCATAGCTGCCGGCACCTTGAGGAATCTGAGGTAAAGGGAAGACCATTGCTTCTGTAGCAGGTGCAGTATACAGCTTCGAGAAGTGTGAGTGCCACTGGTCCTCGGTTATATTGCATGTAATGACGGTGTCCAGGGGTCTATGTTTTTTTCGTAACAGGTCCCAAAAACCTTTTGCATTTTTTTCTATGCTTGCTGCGCGAAGCTCCTGCCAGAAGGTGTCTTCCCAGTCTCTCCTGGCTATATTAATTGTGGATTTGTAGGACTTACGTTTAGCAGCTATTGCTAGGGCATCACCACTCTTTACTGCCATGATTAGAGCTCTTTTTCCAGCGCGGCACGCCTGTGAGTACCAGCCTAATTTGCCCTGTCGCTTAACATAGTTTTTGTTTACCTTGGGATTTGGTTTGACCAGGAACAAGTCCCCTAACGCTGTCGAAACCTCACTGAACATGGCTGCTGTCTTATGCGGGCTAGGAGGTTGATTTTCCAGGGTTTCAGAGGCTGCGGCAATAACGGCTCTGATGCAAGATAGTTTTTCTTCATCAATGGCCACTTTGTCCCATTTTAAACGTCTGAGACAATTGGAAGGGACCACCCCCCCCAATGACCTCTGCTCGAGTGCCGCAGGAGCTCCAATTAGTAAGCCGCTGGCCCTCCACCAATGTATTAGGGATAATGAGAGTGCATTGTGATCACTTTCCAAGGAAGGCAAGACTATCATATCCTCCAAGTGGGCCCACAAGGAAAAGTAGGGTTCTTGATATGCTCGCACATTTGTCATGACACAGTTCTGATTCTGTCAGAGTTCAGGATGTACCCTGTACTATTGCTTTAGATTGGCATCACTTTGTAGTTTATCTACAAATGAGTGTTTACATATTGGTGTAGACTACCTGAGTTTGCTATTACTTTAATTGATTTTCCTCCAAATTTCATCTCACAATGTGGTTTTTCAGTTCACCACTGTCTCTTTTCACGTTCGTTCACATCTCTCATCTCCATGCATAGAAAAGACGTTTTCAAATGTATTCTCCAACTCTTCTTAGTTTCTTCATCCCCATTATTATTTCTTGGACAGTCTCACATACATACATTTCCTTTAATCCCCTTCTAGGTTTTGCTCGGTAAACCTTGACAAAATGGCTCCTTCTTCTACAATTCTACCTTATACACTCCCTGCTCCACATTTGACATTGTAACTTATATGAGGTGGAGTCACACATGGACACATAGCTGACATTTTATAATCTTGTCACTATTATTTTCTGTTATGGTACTTTTTTCTTTCTTGTCAGTCCCATCTTCCTTTAACTTTGTAGTACTTTTTTTTATAAGTAGATTTTATGGAGTTTATGTAATGAGCAAAACTGGGAAAACAAAACAGTACACAGTGCATAGCATTCAGAAGATACAGTAGACAAAACAAAGTACATGTTACATTGCTTCAACTGCCGGTTCAATCAAAGAATGGCCACCACCTCTCCCAGATCTTCTTTTTACTGGGAAGCTCCTGGCCTTGTAGATTTGTTCCTTCAGATTGGCACACTGATCCATTTCAGTGCATCATTTGGCAGAGATGGGGACCCAGAGGACTTCCAACACCCACCAATGTCTCTCTTAGCTGCAGTTATACCTAAGCCAACCAGGGTGTGATCACCCCGACGGCCATCGACACCCACCTAGAGGCCCATTAATGCGATGTGTGGGTAGCAGTCAACTGGCAACTCTATTATTCTGGACAGAGTGGATAAAAATTGCGGACTAGTAGTGTTCAATATTCTGCAGGCCCATACCATATGGAAGAAGACAGATTCATCACTCATACACCTAGGGCATGTGGGAGCGGGATCGCACCCATTTCCCATAGTTACTGGGGAGTAAAATAGGATATGTGCAAGTATTTCAGTTGAACAAGGCGAGATAGGAAGGAATAACCATCTCCTGAGTGGGCATCCTGGCATTTTTTCAGTTGCTCTCATCTAGGGGACTTATCCAGCCCTCACACCTTTCCAGAGGGACGGTAAAGGAATACAGTGCATTGACTGATAGTGATATATAGAGGCACAAACCGCCCTCTAGGTTTAGTGGGGGCAAAATTATTGAGTTCAAGTATGTTGTATTTTGGTAGGTAAGTCACCATCAGTGATATATTGTCAGTGTGCGTCGCAGCTGCAGGTATTTATAGAATTGGGTCTTGTGTAGTCCAAATTCTTCTTGAAGAGTCTGAAATTTTTTCATTTGTGCCCCATCCTAGATGATGATGAGCCTCCAGATATCAATCAAAACTTCTAAACCAACTAAGAAAGCAGCTCTGGGGAGCCATCTGCCCTGCCATAGGAGACTTTCCTGTGTAGGTTTATAATCCCATTAGATCCAATAAGGGCCTGCCACCAGCCCAAAAGAGTAGCCTTTGTCAATCAATCAATCAATCAAGGAATTGTAAGCACGCAACTCACCCGTGAGGGTCTCAAGGTGCCTGAGTGGTGTGGGGGGGTTAGCAGTTCTGTTCACCCGAAGACTCAGGTCTTGAGAGTCTTCCTGAAGGTGTTCAGGGAGGGGGGGGCGCCTGTATATCTGGACTCGTTCCAGGTCTTGACCTTGATGTAGGAGAAGGATCTCCCTCCTGCTTTGGCTCTGCGGATGCGTGGGGTTTCGGCGAGGACGAAGTTGGCTGATCGGAGGTTTCTTTTGGGTACATGGAGGGTGATTCTGTCGTTGAGGTATTGGGGTCTGGTGTTGTGTAAGCATCTGTAGGCGTGGGTGAGAATCTTGAAGGTGACTCTTCTCAACGGGGAGCCAGTGGAGCTTCCGTAGGTGTTGGCTGATGTGCTTGTGTCGAGGGATGCCGAGGATGAATCTGGCGGCGGTGTTCTGTATCGTCTGGAGTTTGCAAAGTAGACACTTGTTTATGCCAACTTAGAGGGCATTTCCGTAGTCCAGCCTGCTGGTGATAAGTGCGTAGGTGACTGTCTTCCTTGAGTTGGGGGGAGATCCATTTGAAAGTCGTGTGGAGGATGCAGAGGGTGTAGAAGCAGCTGGAGGTGATGGCGTTGATCTGTCGGTTCATGGACAGGAAGGAGTCGAGTACGATGGTGAGGTTTCTGGCATGGTCCGTGAGGGTCAGCGGGCTGCCGAGGGCGATGGGCCACCAGGTGTTGTCCCATGCTGATGGGGTGGTTCCGAGGACTACGACTTCTGACTTTTTGGTGTTGAGCTTTAGGCAGCTGTTTGTCATCCAGGCTGCGACGTCCTGCATTCCTTCTTGGAAGTTGAGTCTGGTGGTGGCGGGGTCCTTGGTGAGGGAGAGGATGAACTGAGTGTCATCTGCGTAGGATACAATGCTGAGGCCGTGTTGTCAGATGATGGCGGCGAGGGGGGGCCATGTAGATATTGAAGAGGGTTGGGCTGAGGGATGACCCCTGTGGGACTCTGCAGTTGATTTCCGTGGGTTCGGAGAGGAGGCTCACAATCTGTAGGAGAGAGGACAGATCCAACTGAGAAGGGGCAGGGGAAGGCCGATTCCTGACCTACACCGGCGGCCGCCGCGGTTGGAGAGCCGGCGGGGAGCGCGGAAGAGGCAGACGGGCCTGAGGGGGTGCGGGTCAGGAGGTATGACACTAGGGGGCCCCAAATGTCGAGTGGGCGAGATCTAGCTCGCTTTGTGGCCTAAAGGTTTGATTGTGGGAGAGGGCTTCCATACAGGAGGCCTTAAATGCTCTGGAGATCCAGGCGAGAGAACTCAAAGTAAAAAGTAGGGTTCTCTAAGCCCCCAAACAGCCAATCGTTAATCACTTGGATTGAAAGCCCAGGAGTATAAACTAGCGTCATCCAATCCCATCCCTCTCTCATAAGTAGGTTGGACATAATTATGGAAGGCTATCCTCGGTGCTTTATTTGCCCACAAACAGGAACAAACCTTTATTGAACCAGGATTGTGGGATGAATAGGGGAAAGTTTTGCAAGACTTCGAGAAGTTTTGGCAGAGCTATCATTTTAAAGAGCAACCCTGGGCCAAGACTTTAAGGAGCAGAGTCAACCATCTGGTCCTGTCTCAACAGACCTGGTGTAGCAGTGGTGTGAGGTTGAGGCTCTAGGTCAGCCCCAGTTCGAGGGCAATATACATCCCCAGTTACTGAAAGCTGAGTCTGTGGGTGGGGAGACAGGACAGCCAGTCAGTTGTGTCCCGATCTCCTAATAGGGGCTTTGCACTACTCCTAATATATTCTATCTCCTTGGATCTCCCTCTAATTTCATGCATTTCTTTCTTAATTTCATTAAGTCACACTGCTGTGTTTTCCTTGTGCTTTGTATATGTATTGCTTTTCCCTGTGATTGAGCTGTTGTCAATAACTTCTCCTTAATTTTCGTATTTGTGCATTTAACTATCTGGTCCCTTATTTGCGAATCCGTCAGTGGGCCAAATTCACATGTAGTGGATAATCACTCAAGATGGCAATATAGGTAACAATCACTCAATTTATTGCTTGTACCATTGTGAAAAACGAATGGCATTCAAACACAGCGTTTACTTTAGTGATTAAGTGCTTTTCTAACTTTCGTAATGACACGTCATATGTATTTGTAGGTACAGAATCCACACTTTCCAATGCAATCTATCTGGACTAATATGGCCTGTCTCCTAAGCGGGTGGTAGTTGTCACCCTTTTGTTTTTTTAGGAAACCATATAGGGTATTCCTTGGTAGCTGGCTCTTTTGTTCATCACTAGATGTTGTTGCTTTCTAAGCATCACATATGCAGAATTGAAGATAACCGGAATCCTTACTACGGGAACCTCCAGCCAGCAGCCCAAGTTTTTTCCTCCACATCCTTTAACTGCCCCACCAAGTTCTCCCCAAGTGTTCCAAGAGTAATACAGAGTTCCAATTGAGAGATTCGGAACTTCTAGAAACAAATGGCAACTCCGCTAGCACATTTTGACAGATAACTTAATCTCACTGTACCTCAGTTCGCTTGTTTGCCATAATTGTGAGCATTAACCAAGCACTAGATCAATGACTGGTTAACCTTTTACAACTAGATGGACTGCAAAATATTCTGGCCAGATTCTTGATGCTATAGACACGTGTGAACGTGGCTTACACATTCAAAAGTTGGTTTTGTGCTCATAAAAGGATTTACTTCCATGAAGATTTTTGTGGGACCACTCACACTGGCGGTGGGTAGTGGTAGTTCCATGTAGTTCCATGGCTAGAATACCTTCTGAATCTGTGCCCGACGGCAAACCTATATGCATGAGGACATTCACTAACTCCTTTCAAACCCATTTTCACTGTGAAAAAGGTTAGGAATGTACTCTTGAGAAGGGCAAGAGTAAAACGTTTTCCAGGGTGGGAAGGGACCACACCCGCCCAAAAATAAGGTTCGGTGTATGGCAAGAAGTTTCTACATGAGGAAAAAGATTTTCTCATTGATGAAAAAAACATTTTAACATATTGATGTGTAGAAAATAGGCCTCAGCTAGGCCTACCAGTGCAAGGGGTTCGCCCTTCTCTGCACAGAGTCCTCAGACTATTAGAAAGAAGTTGGCACAGAAACTGAAATAGAAAATACATAGTTTATTAAACCTCATAAGGTGGAACCACATTCACCCACCACCCTGTGGTGCCGAATGAAGGTAGCACACAGAGTAGAAGAACCATGGGTCTTTTATACCCACACAGGGGCTCAGGAAAAGGGCGGTGCAAGCATACATGAGAAGAGTTACATACATAGATGGTCATACAGAAATGCACCGTCAATAGCAAAGGAGGAGCTAGCAGTTGCTGACTCTGGTAGAAACAACCTGATAGTTACAGACTAAAAACCGATGCATGGACAGTTCGATATTCCTGCGCATGTGCAGGGTAGCAGAGTCTAAGTATAGCCAGTCCTTTAAACAGAGCACAAGGGAAGACAAAATGGCTGCCAGAAATACAAAATGGATTCCACAAAATGTACAGGATAGCCTCTAAATACCAGATGGATTCTGCTAACGCTAATTTAATCGCAGCCAATTTACGACAGACGACCCTTTTAGCGTTAGCTGAAGACATCTCCCATAATCCAGTAGGAAAAATGAAAAATATGCATATTAATTTTTAATAAAATTGTATTTTTATTTTTTTTCATATATTTCCTAATTCATTGCTAGGTGGGCATTTCTCATTCTAAACATTGTTAAGCGGGTATGTATGCGGTATAAACAGAAGTACAAAGGGAACAGAGAATTGGGTCATACAGATAGCAGGAGAGAGTAATTACTATTATCAGACCAGAATTATTAGCTTTCTAGTCCTAAGCAAATCCTAGAACCATCCAGTAAAAACATTTTCAAGGCTCCTATGCATTTCAGTTACCATCAATTTCAACTTCAAAAATATTTTCGCTAGACTTTTCCAGTGTTTCCTTTATGAGGGCTAGAGTATCTATCATTATACCCAATACAAACATTAAAGCAGTCAGACATATTATTTACAAAAATGATCCTGGATCCAGAGGACCAGGAGAACTACACAGGACCATGAGAATTAGGACGAAGAGCTGCAAAGGGTTGCTCCTCCTCAAAAATGGGACGATCAATGGGGTACATTTTCAACAAAAAGAAAAAGAAGTCCTTGGGAAATTAAAGCCGCTGTACAACCAACCAGAGGGGAGTCTTCTCCCTGTGTCCGTTTGAGCCTCACAGGCAGGCTCTTGTTGTTCCCACGGTGGAGCTGCACAACTCGCAATTGAGGAATCATGGCCTAGTTTCAAGGGAAAAGTTTCTTCTTTCAGGATAGGGCAATCACCCACCAGGGCAAATGCGCTCAGCGATCCTGTCCAGTGTCTCAGGCAGTGCACCAGTTTTCTTCATTTCAATCTAACAGGCACCAGAGACACAGCACCTGTACCCTGAACTCAAGTCCTTCCCTAACTCCTGTATTGCTCTGCTGGCACACTGCTCTTTCGTTGGGGCCATAGATCTTGGCCAACAAAGGTGAAAACTTTACAGCCACTTTAGGACCAGGATTCAGAGGCCTGATGCTAGGATCTCTGAGCAACCCTTGTTTCAAAGGGGGTTACCTCAAGCAAAAACTTTCTCGCCTTCCTGGTCGGTCTGTGACTCTCGGCTGGGCATCAAAAGCTTGATCCACGATTTCTCCTTTCTGATTTGTGACCCCGTCTTTCGCCCAAGATAGTATCAGGGGTACTCTCATCACAATGCTTCCGGCCTTCTACCTTCACTGAGGCCCTGGTTGCCAGTAATGCCTGTGCTGGTTACCTTCCCTTTGACTTCAAGCTGGACTGGTGCTGACTCCTCAAGCTGGATCTAATGTCCGCGCCCCTCTGGCAATGGTTGTAAAGCAGCAAATATCTATTGGTGGACAGAACAAAAGGTCTTTAGACAAGGCACAGAAATAATCTATCAACAGAGAGGATAGTCTCAGAATACTTCCTAGTCCAGGGACGCCCCATATATTAACAAGGCACCCTGGAACCATTTTCATATATGTGAGAGTAAATAAAACAACAGTCTGGACCTATTGGCAAGTATAAAAAAACTCTTTGGTGAACTGACAAGAGTAATACGTCACCCAATCCCAAGCAGCCAAGGAAGTCTGTGTTCATTTACTAAATTCTGAGGAAAAGGGAAAAACAATACAGACATACTCCAAATCCTTACATTTGTATATTCCTACCTTTATCATCTAAAGACCCTCAAGAAAAAGGGAAATGTTCTACACTTTTACTCGTAGACTTTGCATTACTTGTACAGGACTGCAGACACTTCTAAAATGATTTCTCTTAATAAAAGCACCTACATTGTACGCTTAGGACCATGCTCTCATGTTATAGGCGCAGCAGGAAAATCTAACACTGCTAATTTAACAGGGATTCCTATTACATACAGAACTAAAAACGTCAACATAATGGGTACATGTTCTCCAGCGGAACATCTTGTGACTAACAGACTCCTGTAAAACAATATTTTCCTCAAAAATGTTTGCTAAGGATCACATAGACCTCTTCCCTGCATTCTACATTTTCACAATCCAAACTATGCAACATTAGTTCTAGTAAGGACTGTCAGTTCATTTACACAGACTAGCTAATAAAACTAGCAATGCCCTTGCAAAACTTTATGTAGCATGAGAATAACAAACAATAGTGGTGTTGTCACCTGAGAATTTTCAAACAAAAACTACCCACAGCTAGTTCCCCTTAAAGATCAAATAAGGAAGCAGCAATCTAGACTACTCATCCTCTCATAATTCCATCAGAGAGGACGGGTAGTAACATAGCAAAATATATTTATTCGTTTTATTAATGCTAATAATGTTGAAAACAGTATTACTGAATAGCCAATTAAATGTCTCATGGTTATTTCACAGACAGTTTAGACAGGCTCAAAAAAAATTAAGAAAAAGAGAGAGAACACATAAATTTGCCTACCCTTAATTTGTAGAGGAGCTAGCCTCCTTTCCCCAGTTTTGACAGTAAGAAACCTGTACCAGGTTTCATTCTGTCAACACTATCAACCCCAATTTGTAGCAACTGGGCATAAACAAACTGAGGAGCTAAATAGCACATTTCAGCTAGCCAAAGAATATATTCCTTTAGCAAATGTACTAGTGCAACATGAGGCCGCACGAATTCAAACTGAATCCCATTGCTTCCTGAATTCAACCCTAAAAACATTTATACTATATATATATGGCAGAGCCTTTGTCTTTTAAAGAGAGGTCACATATACTATGTTCATTGAGTGCACACAAAAACTTGCTTTTACCAAAAAAAAAGGTAAGCAAAAACCTCTTTCTTCCCCTGCCATTTCGTCTTTCAAATGTCGAAATGTCAAAGCACATGTGAAGCCGAGCCCTGCCAGGCTTCTAAATGTAGGAGTTCGGCCTTTAACCTATGCAGCTGTTCCAGCTTGTATGCAAGGTTGTCATGCGGTGCTCCCAAGTCAAAGTGACCCTAGAGACCGACGGCAGAGCAGCAAAACCCACGCTGTGTGTCTACCAGCAATTTCAGAGGTAAGCTTAATAACTTCTGCCAATTGTTGTACATTGATATGTGTAAGCAGTGTGCCAAGCGTTTGTCTAGCAGTATAGATGGTCTATGCTTACATATGTGCATTTACTGGGGCGTAAGGCAGTTTAAAAACTGATCTGACTGGAGAAAACTCATTTAAATAGTGAATTTTTACTCAATTTCGACTTTTAGTTTTTTGGACATTTAAAAATGAATATCCTACAATGTTTTTGCATAAGAGTCATCCCCAGAATGTCCTCTACATATCCCAGAGATGTGGCATCAAAAATGTATAATGTATACCCTTATAAAAATGAGTTGGACGCCTGGATAAAGTGACATTTTCACATGTAATTGACCCCCTATTGCTGTATAGCACGGCTGAAATTCAATTTGGATGCTAGGAGGTCACAGTATCATTATTAGGCATTATAAATATTAAAAAACGAATTTAATGCACCTATTTGAAATCACAAAATAATAAAAATATATGTATATATATATATTTTTTTAAAATAAATCTAATCATTTTGATGAGTCCACATATGAAAAGCAAGCTGCATCCCTTTGCCTATCATATTGAAACACATTAATTCTTAGCCCTAAGCACAGAAGCTTATCTTGAAACATCTTAAGTCTGCGCCACTTTTAAATGAAGGACAGTCATTATTTTTTAACATCAAAAACCACTCTTATCCTTATTTTAAAAAAAAAAAGGCATTAACAAAAGAAATCCCTACTGTCAATCTGTCCTCGGTTTATCAAAAATAATGAAACTATATTTCTAACTTTTAAAACAGCAGTCTGAAATGCCGCATTTTACAATGTGTTTGACTGTAGCTGTTCTCTGTGACCGGAGTCCGCAGAGAACAGAAATAGTCTTGCTGACACAGCTGTTTGACACGTAAAGGCGTCAAATTCACACGCCTTTCAAGTCAACCTTGCAAGCCAACACAACTCTGTCGTTCTGTATAATGTGAATGCCTTTGAATACCCTATACAAAAGATAAATGCTGTGACATTTTGTATCTGAATTTAGTCTATTGTAAAACACACAATTTCGTTTTTCTCTTTACACAGGTCATCTTAATTTTAACTTTCTAAAGGTAAAACTCTTATCCGATAATCCATGTTAGCTTTGCGCCACGATTTCCACTGAGAAAATTAATTCTCAATTGGAAAATCGTTTTTATATAGGCATATAGCCCTTAAAATTTCAAGCAAGAGCATCATTTTACTTTTTTGTCTAGGATTAATGCAACAGTTTTAAAACAAATAAAAACAGTTTTCTATGGAAAGTCTAACTGGTCTTTGCACAAAATAGGGCCGAGGAAGGCTCCTTGGGTTTCGTTCCTCAGCTGCCCTGTCTCATCAGAGAAGCTAAAAATAGCCCCTCAGCGCAGAACCGGGCCACAGCGAGAGCTCCTGGCCCCCACCTTTTTCCAAGGCTGTCCTGCTGCAAGCATTACACATTTTCATGTCAGTGAAGCTTTCTAAGCAGTGATTTCACCTCCTGGTTCACTCTCCTATTTATAGCCCCCCACCTTACAGGCTGCAAGGTCAAAATCTGCCTTGCACAGCCCTGAAGCTGTCAAAGACAAAAAGCCTTCCTAATTTTATCTAAACTGCAATAATTTGCCCTATGGAAAAATTAATTTTAATATACAATTTCTTTTCAAGGGTCATAAGTTTAGGTTCAATTCTCAAATTAGCAGGTTCAGCTTAAATTAGAACCAACAACCCTGTGGACCCAGCACATTGGCTCACTGAACCACCAAGAACACAAAGCTGCATAGGAACAATTTGCAAATTCGAAATACCCACAATTTTTTCAAGCTAAACTTTTAACCGGTCCCTAATTACTCTTCATTAATACTTTTGTACTTTAAGGGTGTCATCAAATAACAGGGGTTGCTCTTTCTCTTGCTACACCCCTCTCAATTTCCTTTTGCGACTTATTGATGGTGATGAGACCAAATTAAATTTACTCCTTAACAATTTCACTTCTCAGAATTCTTTCACAAATTCAGAGTCATTCAATCACACCCTTTTTCCAGTGCTAGCAACATCCAAAACACAATTTACCACACCACAACATGTAAACACACATTTAACCCACAGATCAACACTTAAGACAGAAACAAAAGACAGCCCACAGACTGTACTTAAACCAAACCATTTGTAAATACTAGTTGCAAGTCATATTCACCAGATTTGGCTGGCAGAACACCAAAAAAACGCTCTGCATCTCATCACTTATGAATGTTACTTAAGTGCACAGACCAGGATCCTTTTATGTACATATTTAGTTCCTCGGGCTACTAGTCACCACTTACAAGTATTTTTATTCCATAATGCGCTGTACATTATAGAAGAAAGACCATACTTAATATACATATCCCTATTAGGCGTCCCCTCCGGGGGGGGGGGGGGGGGGGGAGTTTGGGGGGGGCAGTTGTGCTTCATCAAGTCTCATTTTGGTACCATTCCAAAAGCACCACATCCTTTGAAGTGTGCTAAAGACAGGCATGCCAAAAATAGTGCAGAATATGCAATATTATAATCAAAGTAGCACTTAAGGTACCTTTAGTACGATGTGCCGTTCAAATCAATTCAGTTAGAGAAAATTCTCCTCATTACCTGCCTATGTGAATTGCAAGTCACATATATCAAAACAAACCAAGTTGGCCAACACAAAATATACCATACTCAAAGCCACAGTAAGCGTTACTAAACTACCTTACCAATCACAGGCATCAAAACCAACAGCAAGCGCCGCAGACACTTACCAATCACTTGGTGTCCAGGTTCATCCTGCCAAGTTCTAAAATTGACCAAATGGTCACTGCACGGTGAATCAACAGAAGAGATCTCAGTCGAGGACCGGTGCCACCTGGATGGTCAGATCAGAAAGAAAGGAAAAGTCGCCATGGATGCCAAGACTCTGGTCTTATCGGGCAGTGATCACGTCCAGAGCGAGATTCCAATCCTTCGTCGCGACCAATCCTTTGGGCATCCGAGTCACCGATGAGCCCCAAGTTGAGGCGCCAATTATAGAAAATAGGCCTCAGCTAGGCCTACCAGTGCAAGGGGTTCGCCCTTCTCTGCACAGAGTCCTCAGACTATTAGAAAGAAGTTGGCACAGAAACTGAAATAGAAAATACATAGTTTATTAAACCTCATAAGGTGGAACCACATTCACCCAGCACCCTGTGGTGCTGAATGAAGGTAGCACACAGAGTAGAAGAACCATGGGTCTTTTATACCCACACAGGGCTCAGGAAAAGGGCGGTGCAAGCATACATGAGAAGAGTTACATACATAGATGGTCATACAGAAATGCACCGTCAATAGCAAAGGAGGAGCTAGCAGTTGCTGACTCTGGTAGAAACAACCTGATCGTTACAGACTAAAAACAGATGCATGGACAGTTAGATATTCCTGCGCATGTGCAGGGTAGCAGAGTCTAAGTATAACCAGTCCTTTAAACAGAGCACAAGGGAAGACAAAATGGCTGCCAGAAATACAAAATGATTCCACAAAATGTACAGGATAGCCTCTAAATACCAGATGGATTCTGCTAACGCTAATTTAATCGCAGCCAATTTACGACAGATGGGCACTTGCATTGCAGATTTTGGCATCAACACATGTAGCTGTATATATTTGATCATGCCAAAGTGTAATTTACAAACGTTTGTTAGGAGTTTCGATTCCAGACCTGTTTATGTAGATTAGTGGGAATTCCTGAGAGCTGTATATCTGCACCAACGCAAGTCTGTAGAGCTGCAGGTGCCTTTTTGTGGCTTTCTATAAGAATGGGATCCCTAATTGTTTTTCCATGTTGCCCATGATGTCTTTGAAAGGATTCTCCATTATTTTTTTCATATGCTAGCATGCAAAATTACTTTATTGATTGTTACCTTAGAGAAATAGTATGTAAAGTGGTCCTAAATAGCATGATAGTTTAGCAAAACTGCCTGAGACTTTCGTCTGTTTTTATCCAAATAGTAAATATTAGTTGGGTACATTTTATATTAAAAACAACCACCGACTTTGCTTCATACCTACACGTCTATTAGTATATAATTAAGGCTTCCTGTTTTCCGTTTTACTGATTTTTATAGATAAATACAGACCGAAAACCATTTATTTTCTTGTCTGTATTTATTTTTTAATATGGTTAAAAACATAAATTGGTTGCTTTTTGAGTGATTCTAAATACACGTTGCCATAACTGCCAGGCCAATATCTGTGCGGATTGATAGGTAATGGGGTTAAAAAAGAAAGGAATTTTATTGAAGAGGCTTAAACAGCAGTAGAAATGCACATGGCTGATAATACTGAAATGTGCATATTTTCATAGAAGTGCATTGATTTATCTCCTGCAGGTGTTCATATCACTGAAACCTGGCAGGCATTCAAGCATGAGTGCATATTTATTGGTGAAATAAATGTGGAAATATACCAGTTTCAGCTTTACGTTTTTCACAAAACCCATAATAAATATGGATAAATACAGATAAGGTTGACAAAAAACAAAATATGGATAAATACAGATGAAAATGACAAAAAACAAATACCATAAAACCGAGAGCCCTATATATAATCAAGGAGCATTATGGGATCATTTTAAACAGCCACCAACTGTTATATCATGCAAATGTGTACCTATTTTTAGAACGTCTACTCCAATAGTAATAGTGCTTTAATGAAACATATGTACAATTTTGAACATTTTATACCCGTGGATGTATATCTTTCCTTAGCTGTAGACAATCCTCTTTCATACTACCATGTTGCGCGCTGCAGATTGCCAGCCAAAGGATTTGTGCTGCAGCAGTTTCGTTCTACTTGTCCAGTGGGCAAATTAAACATGAACACTTGTTTTCCTTTTCCCACAAACCATATGACCTGGACATCCAATGATGGGAATTCCACACCCCTGTTCTTCATGTCCTCTCGATGATTAAGTTGATGGTGCACACGGTACTGGTCATGTATCTTAGTGATACTCATTTCCACTTCCTCATTCCTTCTAGTCTGTTTAGTTTTCCACCTAGTTTACTTACCAGGGCTTCTCTGAAGGACTTTGCTGTGCTGTGGGATGTCTTTCTCTAATGTCCATGGCTGGTTGGAGGTAGTTGTCTTCATGCAAGCAGAGCTTCCAATCATCTGTCAAGGTAGAACAGCACGGCCCTCAAAAGAGCTCAGCCTAGGTCACACTTTTAGTGGAATGGGTAACACGCAGACTGATACGTTCAGGAAACACCAGCAATTCATGCTGTTATGGTTCACTGTCTATTCAGTCAGTTTGTTTATAGTTCACTGTAGCACTCCTAAGATCTGATCCACCGCCATGCAGATTGAATGCGTTTGCAGATAAAAACTGTCTGTTTGCAGGCTTTCACACTAGGAGATCAAGAACTTGCTTGGACTAGATCTGTTCTCTGTATGTCAGATCCAGGGCCTTTCAGACAAGTAACTACCCTGTTAAAGAGCCCTTCTTTCAGACAAATGGTCCAGGCTATCAGATAGTTAAGGTGAAGGCAAAAGAAGGAATTTATTCAGTGGGAATCTGTAGAACAAAAATCCTTAAAAAATGTATACATAGACATACATACATAGGCTTCGAGTCAGCCCTCTTTGGCCATTGGTCTGTTTGAGTGTCATTCAAATTCTTCTGTCCATTTTTCCCTTTTATACATCCACTTCCATTTCTTTTGTTTTATTTAGTTTGTCTTGTTTTGTTTTAGAGGCCCAGCAGCTCAACAGACCGTGCTGCAGGGCTCCTTGCTTGCTGTCCATTTCAGCTGCAGTGCACTGCTTCTTATGCAACCATTGCTTCTAATCTGGGAAGCCATTTTGGAATGTTATTGTACATTGTGTATGATAGCTTTACCATTCCACGAGGACCATAACACTTAGCAGCAAAATATTGCCTTTGTTGGATCTATGCAATAAAGCACAGTATGTATCATACAATAATGGCTAGTACTGTTACAAAATGGCCATCTAGTTCTGTACTTACTGACCACCCATCGTGGAATTGCATTGTGCATAGCGTCTCATTGGTTTTCCATCCCAAAATGGCCAACACTTTATTTCTAAATTCGGAGGCCATGTTGGAATTTTAAAACAATAGTACATAATGTATATTACCATTCCATAATGGATGCCTGCCGCTATGTTTATTTTTTACTTTTTATTTTTATTGCAAGCATATAGCTGTCTTGTATAGGCAACTGCATTTTTCCTACCATTGTTTTTTAAAAATGTATCTTGCATATGCCTGTTGAGTATGTATGTGTGTTTCATTGTGGATGACGAAGTTGGTGAATTTAAGAAAGAGTCCGGGTACATCACACTCCCTCTAATTTTTGCAATGCATCATAGACCTACATTAATAAAAATTTTCATCTTTTGATTGACAGCCAAATGTTCAAGTATTTCCTCCTTTTTCATGGGTCCCCTATATCTCCATCTTTGGACATGTGCCTACTAGGTGTGGATTTTTTGATCAGCTCTTACTATATTATTCATTAAAGTTTACTCTTTTCCTTCCCGCAGTCTATGCAAGCGGCGAGGTGCCCTACAGATGAACTATCCTTAAGCAACTGTGCAGTAGTCAACGAGAAGGAATTCCAGTCAGGCCTGTGAGTATATCATTTCTCTCCAACATAGTTACAATCAGCTAAATAGGTAGAATATTTTCCATATCAACAGCATAGTCTGATGTGAAATTTGCCAATTTCTATGGTCATCGTGAAGTGCATATTTGCCCTTGAGCCGAGCAGTTTCTGCTGTTGTAGGTTTGTGGTGTCTTTTTGCATCTACAATAAAGCTACTTCATGTCACTCCATGGTGTGTGTGGTGGTCATGATAATGGGGAAATCAAACCAACAAAGCCTGGAAAAATGTTTAGAAAGTAACTATGAACACAGGTTTTTTTTGTGTGCAACCTCTATTGCATTTGTTACTGTGTACATGTTTTAACATTCTTGGCGTGTGTTGGATAACTGGCACAAAATTGCTGATGGACAGAAGCAGCGATGGCTGCAACTTGGGAAGAATTGTGCCATTAACTTTTCCAATTGTGCTTTATCTTTGCATCATCAGACAGTTGCATGTGATGGGTGGCATCCATTTTACTTCCAGACTTCCGCCCGTTAGCACCCAGTGGTCAAGTTGGTGCCATTATGTACTTGGCAGTGATTTCATCAGGGTGAGCTGTGTGTAGCACATGTTCTGAAGCAGTGTGAGTTCAGCAGGACCAAGCAGTTTTTTCAGTTGGGTAGTGACCGCATCCGAACAGTAAGTAGACTTAGCATGGAAGCAATGTCAACATTTCAGCTTAATCGTGCCTTTCTTTGTATGAACCACAGAAGAGTTAAAAAAGTTGAAAAGGGGAAGTCTGGTTCGTTCTCGACAGTAACTGTGGATCTTATGTATTTGTATACTACCTTGTTATTAAAGTTAATTTTGTTTATTTATGGCGTTGCACATTTGTCACAATTTTCAGTGTTCCCTTCGGAAGGTAGAGCAAATAGTCTCCCTGGAAACATTCAAAGAAGTTAGTTATGTGACTCTTACTCAATAGAACATTTTTTACTTGCATATTCTGTGACTTTTACGTGATTTAGCGTTTGAGAGCAGCAATATACCTGCAATAATTCCAGAGCTGTTGATGGGAGTTGGTGAAGGGAGAGAGCCAGGGACGTCCGTTGGATGTCAGTAGAAATTATTGAATTGCACTTTGGGCCACAGATAAAGGTGGTACTGGAGAGACGGGTGGTTTAAGCCAGGGCACACACAAAACTGAATTTGAGAGTATCACCCTTTACATACATGTGCTCATTACATCAAAATACAGGACAGTGTGGATTCGGGGACCCTATGTTGGGAGGGGATTCACCTGTGGCAATGGGTGCTACAACATGCAATGTTTCTGGTAGAGTCTTATCTTACTACCTCAGTGTGAGGCTAGTGATATCAGTTGTTTCTCATTTTAACACCACAAATGGGAACTACACCCCATTGTGTATCTCTTCACCATGGCCCAGAACAGAAAGTGATTTTGGTTAGGTTACACCTTTCACTCAGAAAGGGAGATGACTTCAGTTTCAACTGGTCTTAGGGCCTCATTTTGTTCGAATCTTTTTATTCCGTTTTTATGCATTCTGTGTACATTGTTTTCAGTGAAGAAAAGCAGGATAGTAATCCCATTTACAGCCAAAGTATAGCTTTTAAGTGACATCTCAGAGCTGAGGAATACAACTTTCAACAAGTTCAGAGGGTAGTGCAATCAATCAACTGATCACATAAACAACAAATTGCACGTGTTTATCAAAATTCAGCTAAATTAGGCATGAAGTGGTTGACGTGAATCCCACGTGGGGTCAGGTACCCATACCTTTGCAATAGAGGATTATCAATACCATTATATGAGAACAAAACAATAGGAGCCTTTAACTTCAGATCCCATCGCCTTCCCCTGCTCTCAACCCACACTGACCAATAAAGTATCTAACTACACCAGTAAATATGGAATATGAAATGCTGGTAAACCGCTAGTTAGTGTGCGTAGCGGGCAGCCATTGTACCATCTCCATTTTCCCTATGCCTGAGTCTCTTCCATCACTCTCCTGTGTGGGACAGTATGGTGTCCCAGTTAGAGGCTATGGGATATTTGCGCAACCCGACAGCTTCTTCCCTGTGCAAAGCCACCCTGCCCACACAAGGAAGGACTGCATCCATGCCTCAAGTAAAGGGGGCCCGGGTGACTTCCACCTATGGGTGATGAGGTGTTTTGCCATCAGGAAGCCCAAATTGAGAAATCTGGAGGTTACCGTAGTCTTTTTGGCCCTGTGGAACAGACCCAGTATGCATGTTTCTCATTTATGTAATGCGGGCTACTCTTTACAAGACAATAGCCAGGTCGTAATACCCTGCCAGTAAGTATGAAGAGAGGGGCAAGACAACATATGGGGTAGGTATGCATCAACCAGAGCACATCGGGGGCAGGTGTGGAAAACGTGTAATATTTTACTTGGCATAAGCTGCAGCCATTTTGGCTGTGGTGTCCATTTCCTTTCCTTCGTAACTCTCCCATCCTCTGTTGCTAGTCTTTTTCTGCCTGTACTATCTATTTTAGTTGACTTCCTGACTCAGCTAAAAGCAATGTACGTACTGAGAGTTTGTAGCTGCTAGTATGCCAGGTCTGGTGGCTCAGTGGACTAATGCGTCTGCTGCAGGGGCCTGTGTTCGACCTCATGGTCACAGGTTCAAATCCCGACAGGTCCAATCAGCCTTTCATCCATCTGAGGTCGATAAAATGAGTACCATTGAGTTGGGTAACAATAAACATCTGTTATTCAGCGCCAAGATACCCGTAGTGGTGAACGCGCGCTTTACAAATACACGTGTTATGTTAGTACACCTGTTAACTGTCAATCATTTCTGCTGCCATAAGCACTTCTGCTCCCACTTTGCTGACCAAGTGGTTATTCATCTGCCCTTGTTTGTTGAAAACTATTTCAAAAACTTGTCCTTCCTATTTCTTCACATGCTTATACTGCAGAAAAACTGTATAAAAGCCCTGTGTTCTGTGACTTCAGTGTACTACCTCAGGCAGCACTTAAGAGTGCTGTGCGGATGTGGTCCCACTCATGAGTGATTAATAAACTTGTTATTTATTCCTACTCCAGTGCTGATCTCTACTTTGTTGGTTTTTGAACCCTTGGACAAAACGGTGACACTGCACCAGTGTACCCCTAAAAAGGTATATTTCCACAGTTGGCGCCCGTTGTGGGACCACATTGGAGACACGGCTGCCCCAAGGCGTGGACTTGACGGAGGATTGTAATTTCTCTGAGAAAGCGTACTGCACGAGGAGACCTTTGTCTTTGCAGGCCGACGTGACTTTTCCTGTGTTTCCCGGTTTGACCCTTCAGGTGGTGCCGGTCTTGGCTGGGGTTTTCTTTGGCGCACTTTTGTAGTGACCATTAGGTCGACCAGAGATCAGCAGGTGGGAGTTGGAGACTTCTGTCTGGTTAGGTCGCTAAAGCGGCACTCTTGATTTGTTAAGCCTTTGTTTTTTGTTTGAATTTGTGATTCACTTTTTGCAAAAATTGAAGGCAGGTAATGTGGAGATTTTTCTCCTTTTGAAATATTTTGAAGTAGTAATATTTTACATGAAGCATGCCTGTTCTCAGCACACTCTGTAGGTGGTGTTGCTGCTCTGGTGGTACCAAACAGAGTTTAGAAAAAAGTCATCCGGCTCCCCCAGAAGGGACACCTAATAAATACATATATGTCAAATATGGTATTTCTTCCATAATGTACAGTACACTGTGGAACAAATACACAAAGAATGATTCTGATCTAAAATGGCCTGTGAATGGGTCATTTGATTTTAAAAAGGTTCAATATGTAGAGTAGTGTTTATTTGAAAGAAAAATAGACAGGATATGTTTGATTGTGTGCGTATGTGGGAGAAAGAAGTACGAGAGAGAGTAAAGAGAGCAGACGTTATAGCAGACAAAGAACAACGAAAAGCGATATATATAAAAAAAGCACTAGAATTAAAACAAAAAAAAGAAAAGTAGGAAAAAATTTGAAAAAGAAGATGGGGGACGTTGTTGAGAGGTAAATGGCCAGTACCCTATTAGGCGCCCTATTTATCTCATTCTTAATAAACCTCAGGATGACTGCATCCTATTAGATAAACCCCCCACCCCCGTATAAATTCCCCTCTCCAAGGGCCCCTGAGGATGAGGTTTTTGACAAGGAGCATTTGTCTTCAGAAGATAAAGATAAGCAAATTGGGCGGCAGACTCGCTCTACTTTATCTAGGAAAGAGAAAGATAACTTGCGGGATATTGCTAGAGAGGAAGCACGTCGGACTACTACAGCAACGGCCCTCACAGTTACAGTTCAGACTTTGGAAGACGTCAAGCAGTTTTATTTTTTTAGAAAAATTCACTTGGGCGATAATATATGGTTGGTGGCATATTTCTAATGCAACAGAACCAGATGATATAAGTACTGATTATGAACAGTTAGGAGATGGGACTTTCCTTTTTTCGAACCTACCTGATATGATTGGACGGATGGTCAAATTATGAGATGACACATTGCGTTTGCGAAAGGAGCAAGAATTACTTAGCAAAAAATAAAGTTGCAGAAGCAGTTCAATCTCAGGCAAATAAAGTAGATGCTTTAGTGGATGTGAATAAACCTAGTAGTAGTGAGTCTGCTATGAAACCTATGCGTGAAGCTGCACCCCTGTATGTTCCTCCGAAGGGTGCAGGAACCAATAATGATAAAACTTCGAAGATGCAAAGGGATATTTTATATATAATTGGGGTTACACTCCTTGGAGTAGAGCTGATGTGATGGCTCTTAAAACTGCTTTGTCCAACCCCCAGAAAAATGCTGCCACCTTCTATGAAGAGGTGGAAGGAGCCATTAGCTCCTGCACTATGACCTTTCCAGATATTGATATGTTCTTTGGGCTTATTTTCCCCCTGATATGTGGAGAACAGTACGTAAAATAGATGACTTTGCGGCATTTGGTAACATTTGGGTGGAATTAGAAAGAATAGAAGCGGAAAGGGAGCCTGCGCAGAAACCTCCGAAGGAGATATTAGATCTTCCTAAAGCTATTGTGACTAAGTTAAAGACTCTCATACCCCCTAAGAAAATAGATTAGACGACATTAGCGTCCTGTAAACAGAAAAAGGATGAGTCAATTTCTGATCTCTTTTCAAGATTTGAAGAGACATTCCATGATTTTAGTGGTCAGTCATTGGCTGATGATACGGGTAAACATTTGTTTGTTGATATATTTGTTGCTAATATGTTACCAGAAATAGCTAGCCGCTTAAAGGCCAGCGAGAGTTCCTGGACCAAGTCTTCCCCAGTTTCCCTTTTGACCATGGCCCAATATTATGAGCGACAGGCACAGGAAGCAAAAGGCAGGGAGGTTAAAGAATTAAAGACAAAAGTTATGTTGGCTCAAGTATATGGTCCACCATTTAGGGGAGGTGGAAGAGGCGGATGCGCAATGTACACACCTGGCGTGCCCCCTTTTGCGAGGTCAGAAGTATCAGCGGGGAAGGGGTATTATGAGAGGACGCCCAGGGAATTCAGGAAACAGGGGAGGTACAGGAGCTCGCCCCAGATTTGAAGCAGTTGTACAAGGACCAAATTACCCTAATACTTTTGATAGACGAAATCAATATCAAATGTCTGATTATTCTGCTGATGCTCTTGCAGATTCTGATTATGCATAGGGATGCCTAGGATGGGGTAAGGGACCGGTTGAGGTGCCAGTAGATCAAATGGGTCCTTATATTGACGCAAACGTCTTGGGATTTACTGATAGGTTTCTGGTTGACACAGGGGCTACCTGTAGTGACAAAAACAAACTGAGGGCAGTAGGGGTATATAGGCTGCGCACGGTGATGCTACTGTGTATTAGGGAACAATAATATCAACTTCATCTGTGATAGTGCTCCAAGGAATTTGAGCAACGGCTGCCCCTCGTTGTTGACAGAGTGCAGACAAGTCCACACTCAAATAGCAAAAAGCCACATTCACAGAAAGAACGTAATCAGTCCAAATAGTCTTCTTAATCCATTTTCATGATTGTTTATTCAGTTTTCATGTATGTCCAAATACAGTGTGCTTCAATCCTTCACTATAACAAGTAGCCATAAGTTGAGCCAACACGTGTTTTGTCTAGGCACATAACCTCAGACTTCATCAGGGCTACAACAGACAAATGCACAAATTACTTATTGATACAAATACCACAAACAAGAACAATCACCAATTGAATACGTGAGAGAAAGAGCACCACATGAACAATCCATTATAGACTCTAATATAGCGAAAACCAAATAGGTTAAACCTTAACACAAATAATCGTGAGAAGGAAGGTAGGACCTCATCCACGTACACATCCCAAAGTATAATGCAATCGTGAAGGATTATATGTAAAGACCAAGGAAAAAGAAAAAAAGAATACAAAGTGCAACAGCTGTACGATCTGCATCCTTGGTCAGACTTTGATTGCTGCCATCATCGCTACTGTAATGTGGGTAGTGGAGGAAGTAATGCCTGGAGCCTCCTTACCTAACATTACTGTTACATCACTTGCTGCAAAAGAGCACCATCATTTTGATTTGCTGCAACATGAACAGGGATACCGGCAAAATCTGAGAAACAATTCATTTCTTCAAATGTTGCATCAGACACACCAGCTAAGCAATGCTACTAACTGTTGGGTTTGTGGCAAGATTCCTCCTCATCAGAACATAAAAAGAATCCCGTTGTCACCGCTGCCATTCTCTCACAATGGCTCATGCCCAGCTTGGTTATAACTTCTATATGCCACTAATAAATAAAAATGTTGTTACCCCGATGAGGAAGGAGACCCACAAGCCAAAGGAACTGTATGGGAAATGGAGGAGTATCGCAGAGGAAATTCCTCCACACATTATGTTTTCCCCAACACTCGAACGGCCAAGGGTAACAGGCCTTTTGTCATCGCTACTACTAGAGCCCGAGCAAATCTTTGTGTGAGCAGTTTTGGTAGTATCGCAGTGGGAAAAAGTGACTGTACCACAGTATTGAACATTACTGGAACGAACAATAGCAGTTTTCTATCCTCACACAACACTTATTTTATTTGTGGGAGTAAAGGCTACTATGATCTACCAATTGGATGGTCTGGAACATGCTACGTGTCCTTCTTGCGTCCTCCTGTGTTCCTGGCACCTGCATCAAAAACTGTTTAATGACATTTCCTTGAACCGATTCAAAAGAACTATAAATAATGATGAAGTGGATCAAACCGACACTGCATTACAGCGATATGTTGACTTTAATTTAGGACTCTTTTTCTTTGTTGCTGCGGCTTTGAATAGCAGGGAAACTAGGCGCTTACAAATGTCCAAAATGTAAATGCTCGTTTGGCAATAGACCGAGAAGTCAGCGATATGATGCTGATCGATATATTCACGATATTTATCGGACCCCTTTGAAAGCATAAGAAAATGTCTTAGCTTATGCCAATAGGACCATATGTGGAAAACGTGTATTATTTTATTTGGCATAAGCTGCAGCGATTTTGGCTGTGGTGTCCATTTCCTTTCCTTCGTAATTCTCCCGTCATCTATTGCGCGTCTTTTTCTGCCTGTGCTATCTATTTTAGTTGACTTCCTGACTCAGCTAAAAGCAATGTACGTGCTGAGAGTTTGTAGCTGCCAGTACACCTGTTAACTGTCAATCATTTCTGCTGCCATAAGCACTCCTGCTCCCCCTCCCACTTTGCTGACCAAGTGGTTATTCATCTGCCCTAGTTTGTTGAAAACTATTTCAAAAACTTGTCCTTCCTATTTCTGTTCACATGCTTACACTGCAGAAGAACTGTATAAAAGCCCTGTGTTCTGTGACTTCAGTGTACTACCTTAGGCAGCACTTGAGAGTGTTGTGTGGACGTGGTCCCACTCATGAGTGATTAATAAACTTGTTATTTATTCCTACTCCAGTGCTGATCTCTACTTTGTTGGTTTTTGAACCTGCGGACAAAAGGGTGACCCTGCACCAGTGTACCCCTTAAAAGCTATATTTCCACACAGGCAGGTGTTAAGTAGGCCCTGTGTACAATATAAAACTATATCAGTTTGAACCTCGTATTGCACAGTATATTAGTTTGGTTCCCCAGAATTGTAGCCCATTCTCCATCCACACAAGGCTTCATGTGAAGGTGCGGTGTGAGTTTGCAGAAATTCAGCCACCCAGTGTATCAAATGTCTAACGGTCCCATAACTTGCATATGTTGCACTACTAAGTGGATCGGTGGCTCATTAGTTAAGTTTGTCCCATGCATGAGTCAATGTCGCAATTAGGGAGTTGTATAAAATGAACTGTCCTGGTGGTAGATTGGAATCACCAGTTAGTGTCTCTTAGGAGGAGAGGGCCCCACCACAGTAGAAATCGCACAGAGTATGTAAGTACAACATGCCAAGCATTGCGCTCCGCCACGGAAGTAAGGTCGGTGTTTCTCGGCATGCCCAGCACAGCTAGCACCTGGGCATTGGGAGGGGGGGGTGTCACTGAACGTGTGAGGTAGAGGCTCCATCGGTAGAAGCCATGTGCCACTCCCAGTAATAGAGGGTCCAGCATCTTTACTTCGGTGATTAGGTGAAACAAGTGAATAATACGTGGGTGGCAGCATAGTGGCTGTGTTAGATAACTGCAGGCCAGATAGCCATTTAACCACTCACTGGAGTTGAGAAGCAAGATAATATTGTTCTAGGTTCTTTACCACAAGGTTGTCCAGATCCAGATAACTACGTCAACGCCACTCTGCATCACCCAGCATTCAAGATGAATTCCCTAATCCGTGTCTCAAAATCTCGAAAAAAACGTAGTCTGATGTGTAAAGGTAGGTTGGGAAAGTGATACAAAAATGCAAGGGAGGACTACCATTTTCAGAAAGGCAACCTGGGCCATCACTGATAACAGCAGTGTCTGCCAAAAATCCATCTGGGATCTAATAGATGTGGTTGCGCTCGTGAGGTTGCCATCAAACAGGTCCACCCGAGAGCGGTGAATACGAATGCCCAAGTACTAGAACATCCTGGGCTGCCAGGGTATTGGTGCTTCGGTGAAGGTAAGGCTGTGTCCGGTAAGCCTTGTGTTAAGAGGAATAGACATGATTTTGCCCAGTTGACTCAGAAGCCAGGCAGCACTGCAAAACTGATGCAGTGCTGCAGCGATTGTGTAAGGGACATTATGGATGTCTCTGAGGAACAGTAGCTGATCTTCTGCACAAAGGGATATAGCGTGTAGACCATCACCCAGTGGTATGCCCCAGGTCTCACCTTGCCTCCGGAGCTCTGCAGCTAGCATCTCTGTTGCTAGAGAAAATAGTAAGGGGGAGAGCAGGCAACCCTGCTGGGTGCCTCTTCGATCAATATTGGTTCGGAGATAGAGGATCCAGTCTTGACCCTAATCAGAGGATGTGTGTATAATAATGGCACCAGGCCCAAAAAACGAAATCTGATGCCATATTGTTGCAGTGCCTCAAACCAAAAGGGCCTGTACGATCCCAGCTCCATGGGATCCTTGTCGGTTTTGGGAAGGGAGGCAAGCAGTGCCTCCTGCTGGGAGGCTGATAAGGTAGAGTTTCAGTCAGGGTTTAAGTAAGCTCTGCTGTCTTGTTCTTAACTTTTAATTCTTTTATCAGTTTTAACATTATATCTATTTTAGCCACTGATTGTGTTATACTGTGTTGTGCACTACGTGTGTGAGAAGTTGGCCTGATGTATGATGTCACTAGTTATAGTGTACACCTTATATCAGTCCAAATACCCTTATGGTGATTGGTTGTAAAGTCAACCTTATAGACCAGCTATCCTAGTGGTAGCATGGACAAGAGCAGTCTTAGGCTAAACTCTGAACGGCATGTGAAGCCAGCTGTGATACCATATATAATCCCTTGAATACCAAATGAAAGGACACCACAACAGATATATATATAAAATAAAGTGTATTTATTCTAAGCAAACCCTCAGCACTCTTTATGAGATTAGAGGTAAGTACAACACAGTCTTATTTAAGCATACATTAAGTCACACAGGTAAGTAATACAGTTAGGCCCTAGGGGCCACGCAAACCATATACTAAGTAAGTGGTATAAGAACCACTGTCACGGAAATAGGATAGGCCTAGGCCTAGGGAATCGCTGGGGCTACACTACACTAGCGTTAGTTAGGAAGTGGGAGGCCCACGGGATTCGTGTGCAGAGTGGAAACACTCACGCGTAATGCGTAAAAGTCAATAGCAATAGTACAGTTTAGAAAACGGTAGATTTAGGACACTTCCGGAGTAGCTAGGAAGTTGAGACTTGAAAACTAGACACTAGGATAGTCACTATCCTGATGAGCACCGGAGTACCCAAGTTACCTAGCCCACAGGCTGCGGGTGCATAGGGGTGAAGATGTGTCGTTTTCGTCGTCGACTCCTATGGATGCCTGAAGAAAGATGCTGACAGGCAGTCAGTGAAGAGTGTCCGGTGGATCCCAAGGCTGGGATCAAGAAGAGAAGAAACCTGCAAGCAGAAGGGACAGAGTCAAGGTCACTAGCCAGTGACCACGTGGAACCAGGAAGGAACCAGGCGATGTCGTGAAGATTGCAGGTGAAGGTGAAGCTTGTCGCTGCAGCCAGGAGGACCAGGAAGCGTCGAGGACGACCAGGACCAGGAGGCGAGCTGTCCCACGAAGGCTCTTGCTGTCGGCGACGTCGAAGTTGGACTAGGACTCACCAAGCCTTGGCAAGCGGAACCCACGAAGAACGAAGGACTTGCTTCTGGTGCAGACCAGGAAGGTCTGGGGTGCTTCTTCTTTGCAGAGAAGCAGGAGCCAGTCTGGAGGAGCCAAACCAGTGCAGAAGATTTCAGGGTGCGTCGTCACAAAGGCCACTAGCCAGCGGACAAGCAACCGGACAGACGCGGCAAGCAGGAAAATGCTGAAGGGCCCCACGCAGGACTCGTGGAGTGTGGGGGGCTGATCTTCGGTGCAGATGGTGCTTGGGGTTGGGGCTTCTCAATCCCCGGTGCACAACTTCGAGGGTACCTCAGAAGCTGCGCTTTAAGTTACTAGCCACTTTTTCCAGGTAGCCGGTCCCACGTCGCTCGTCGCCTCCACGGATCTCAGCTCTGCTGTTGATGTGGATCAGGGTCGGAGAAGTCTGGAAGTCAAGGCTCTGGTCAGGCTCTGCAGTCGGTTCCTCGTAGAACGTGGGCAAAGCAAAGGGTAGTCTCTTGATGGTGCCTGTTTGCACAGGGTAGCCACTCCTTGGCTACAAGGGAGATTCTTCAGTCTTCTTCTTTCGTCGAATGTCGAAGGTCCAGAGTTTCTGTTCAGTTTTGCAGGTTCAGGATAATCTAAAGTCTTGAGGCCCAACTCCCACTCTTATACTAATCTGGGGGGCTGGGATACCTGCTAGGTCACGCCTTATGGGTAGGACCTGGGAGGGGGTGGTTACACCCACTTCCCTTTGTCCAGTTTCGCGCCAGAGCTGGGGCTGGAGTGCCCCAGCGCCGGTTTGAACTGGACTATGCAAGGAACACCTTGTGTGCCCCAGGCATGTCTCATTCCTTTCAGCCCACCCTGCCCCAATACACTAAAGGCTGTCTGGGGAGGTGCTAGCACCTCCCCAAGCAGGAAACCTATTGTCCAGGCCTCCCTGGCTGGGATCACTCCCAGCTGCAGGAGGTCAGACTTGTGTCGTGGCAGCAGCATCCATTTTGTGATGCTGAGGCTTTGGTCAGAGGTTAACAGTTGAAGTATGATTTTAACATGTCTTTCCCTCTAGAAGGGGGGAATAATATTCTCATGTCCAGAAATGGCATGGGGGTATTATTCCACAGTGTTAGACACCTTACACGACATGTTTCGATAAAGCCAAACCATAGTTACCATAACCGTCTAAGATTATAAGGCACTTTAAGAGTATATGGTAGGCTATATCATAGAACAGCTATAAGGACAAGGTTCCGAAAGCTGCAGACAGGCTCAGCTCATGCTAGAGCACCATCTCACATGTTACCAAGCACTCTGCCTCCAGGATTGTTAAGGCCTGCCATAGGAGTGACTGATAGGTACACATGTGTCTATATGTAAGTTAGGTATAGGAATACTACACCTAAGCAAGGGGTGATTACACGACCTTGCCCCAGCTGAGTGATCAGCCAGTTGTGTCCAAATGGAAGGCCAGGCCAGGGGTGGCATAATACATGCTGCAGCCCCTGGTAGGCCTAGGGTACACCTATGCCCTGGGTACCTAGGGTACACTGTACAGGGGCCAATAAGGTGATCCTATCCAAATGGGTTATGCACCTAAAGTACATAGTATTAATTTAGAGAGAGAACAGCAGGGCTGTGGGTCTGATTAGCAGGCCCACAGCCACATCTAAGTCGAAAACCAGTAAAGCAAAAGCAAAAAGTGGGGGTGAACATAGAAAGCAGACCCTACTCTCCTACAACGTGCATCTGTGTTTTTTTTTATTTTAAATTAGTGCACTGCTGCGTGTTGCTCACCGAAGATCTTCCTAACACGGCAGCTAGTCCTTGAGTAGCCTGGCTCCTTTGCCACAGTGAGAAGTCCGGGACCTCCCTCATTTCTGCCGGTGTTTCGGCCTAAGTGGCTCCCCCCCGTTCCGCTGCAGCTGTGTGCCATTTGAGCGGAGGGCGCAGAAAGGTCCACTCAGGCTTACCGTAGTGTCAGGAACCACGTGATCTTTTTTTTCCGGTGGTCAGCAGTCTAGTTTCTCTCCTGCCTCTGACTACTTAAACCACGCAGACGCGTGCAGCGGGCGCGCTGAAGGCAAGCCAGTCTGCGCCCGTCCGTGCCTGGACTGGGCCCAGGGCCAGAAACTCTGGTCAAACTATGGCAGAACCTGTTACATACTCAGGTAATTAACTGCATGACTTGGCCCATTTAGTCCTAGACCTGACTTCTGAAGACTCACTGTGGGTAACGATTTTCTGCAAAAGGTGTGTGTGCGATTTTTCACTCCTGGCCGAACAGACTAAGAGTTTTCTATTGTCAGGAATAAGGCCTTCATTAAACTGCTCAAAAACCTTAGCTGAGGCAGAGGTCCATTGTGGTCTTATTAATGTGAGATCTCTAGCCAAACACAAATATGAAATAGCAAACCTCATATCCCGTTATAACATGAATATCAATCAATCAAAGCCATTTATAGAGCGCACTACTCACCCGGAGGGTCTCAAGGCGCTTGGGGGGGGGTGCCGCTACTGCTCGAACAGCCAGGTCTTGAGCTTCTTCCTGAAGGAGAGGTGGTCTTGGGTCAGGCGCAGGTCGGTCGGGAGGGAGTTCCAGGACTTGGCGGCCAGGTAGGAGAAGGACCCTCCTCCTGTTGTCGCTCTTCGTATGTGGGGGACGGCGGCGAGGGCGTGGCTGGTTGATCGGAGATGGCGTTTGGGAGCGTAGAAGTTGAGGCGGTTGTTGAGGTAGCTCGGGCCTTGGTCGTGTAGGGCTTTGTGTGCGTGGGTGAGGAGACGGAAGGTGATTCTCTTGTTGACGGGGAGCCAGTGCAGGTCTCTAAGATGTCCGGAGATGTGGCTGCTTCGGGGGATGTCGAGGATGAGTCTGGCTGAGGCGTTCTGTATCCGCTGGAGTCTCTTCTGGAGCTTGGCGGTGGTTCCGGCGTAGAGGGCGTTGCCGTAGTCCAGTCGGCTGGTGACAAGGGCCTGGGTGACCGTCTTCCTGGTCTCGGTGGGGATCCACCGGAAGATCTTCCGTAGCATGCGCAGGATGTTGAAGCAGGACGAGGAGACGGCGTTGACTTGTCTGGTCATGGAGAGGGAGGAGTCCAGGATGAAGCCCAGGTTTCGTGCGTGGTCTGTCGGTTTGGGTGCGGTGCCCAGGGCGGGGGGCCACCAGGAGTCGTCCCAGGCGGAGGGCGAGGAGCCCAGGATGAGGACTTCCGTCTTGTCGGAGTTCAGTTTCAGGCGGCTGGTCATCATCCACTCGGCTAAGTCTTTCATCCCTTCGTGGAGGTTGGCTCTGGCGGCGGCGGGGTCGTTGGTCAGGGAGAGGATCAGCTGGGTGTCGTCTGCGTAGGAGATGATGTTGAGGTTGTGTTGGCGTGCGATGGCCGCAGGGGGGCTCATGTAGACGTTGAAGAGGGTGGGGCTCAGTGATGATCCTTGGGGGACGCCGCAGATGACTTTGGTGGCCTCTGACTTGTACGGTGGAAGGCGGATTCTCTGTGTCCTTCCGTCGAGGAAGGAGATGATCCATTCCAGTGCCTTCTCCTGGATTCCGACGTTGCTGAGGCGCTGCACTAGGGTGCGGTGGCAGACAGTGTCGAATGCCGCGGAGAGGTCTAGGAGGATGAGGGCCGCTGTTTCTCCGTTGTCCAGCAGGGCTCGGATGTCATCGGTGGCAGCGATGAGGGCGGTTTCGGTGCTGTGGTTGGCTCGGAAGCCAGACTGTGAGGGGTCGAGGGATCCATTCGTCTCGAGGAAGGCGGCCAGCTGCTTGTTGACGGTCTTCTCGATGACTTTGGCTGGAAACGGGAGGAGCGAGATGGGGCGGTTATTCTTGAGTTCGGTGGGGTCCGCTGTTGGTTTCTTTAGTAGAGCGCTGAGTTCGGCGTGCTTCCAGCTCTCAGGGAAGGTGGCGGCGTCGAAGGAGGTGTTGATGATGTCCCGCAGGTGGGGTGCGATGACCGCGTCGGCCTTGTTGAATACGTGGTGAGGGCAGGGGTCGGTCGGAGATCCGGAGTGGATAGAGTTCATCGTGCGGATGGTGTCTTCTGTGTTGATCGGGGTCCAGGCACTGAGGGTGGTGGTGGGGGGCGTTGGTGCGGTCGTGGGGGGCGTTGTTTGTTGGATGAAGCTGTTGTGTATGTCAGCGATCTTGTTGTGGAAGTAGGAGGCGAGGGAGTTGCAGAGGTCTTGCGACGGGGTGATGTCGTTGTTTCCGGCGTTGGGGTTGGAGAGCTCTTTCACGATGTTGAAGAGTTCCTTGCAGTTGTGTGCGTTGTTGTCCAGCCGGTCCTTGAATGCAGTTTTCTTGGTGGCGTGGATTAGTTGATGGTGCTTCCGGGTGGCGAGCTTGAGGGTGGTCATGTTGTCCGGTGTTGGCTCCCTTCTCCAGGCTTTCTCGAGGGCTCGGCAGTTCTTCTTGGAGCTCTTGAGTTCGTCGGTGAACCATGGGGCCTTCTTGCTGCCGGGTCTGCTGGGCGGGGTCCTCAGTGGGGCGAGTTCGTCCGCGCAGGTGCTGATCCACTTCGTGAGGTTGTCGGCGGCCTGGCTAGGGTTCGCTGAGCTGGCTGGAGGGTGCTGGCTCAGGGAAGCGGCGAGCTGGTCGGCTGTGATCTTGTTCCAGCTTCTTCGAGCATCCTGTTGCTGGTGGTGGTGGATCGTGGTTCTTCTGAAGGTGAAGTGGACGCAGCTGTGGTCCGTCCAGTGGAGTCCAGTGGCGTGGCTGAAGGCGATGTCTTTGCTGGATGAGAAGACGGCGTCGAGTGTGTGTCCGGCGAGGTGGGTGGGGGTGGACACCAGCTGCTTGAGTCCGAGGTTGGCGAGGTTGTCAAGCAGGGTGGTGGTGTTGCGGTCGTTGTTGTTCTCCAGGTGGAAGTTGATGTCCCCCAGGAGGATGTAGTCAGCGGAGGGGAGGGCGTGTGGGCTGATGAAGTCGGCGATGTCTTCGCTGAATGGTGTGCGTGGTCCTGGGGGTCGGTAGATCAGGGTGCCTCTGAGGGTGGTCTTGGGGTCGGTGTGGATCTGGAAGTGTAGGTGTTCGGCGGTAGTCAGGGTGTCGTCGGTGTTGGTCGTGATGCGGATGGTGTTCTTGTGGACGATGGCGATGCCTCCTCCAGTCTGGTTGTCGCGATCCCTCCGGGTGATCTTGTATCCCTCTGGGATGGCGATGGCGATGTCGGGCGCTGAGGAGTCGTTCATCCAGGTTTCCGTGAGGAAGGCAACGTCTGGAGATGTGGTGTCGAGGAGGTTCCAGAGTTCGATGGCGTGTCTGTGGACGGAGCGGGTGTTGAGCAGGATGCACTTGAGGTGGTTGCTGCTGGTGTTCGGCTTGGCGGGTGCTGGTGTGGGGCAGGTCCGGATGCAGGTTAACTTGCAGGTGAGGCAGCTGAAGGGTCCGTGGGTGCGTCTCGGGGTGGCTTGGTGGCATCCCGGGGTTCGGCCGGTGTTGAGTGCGTTGAGGGTGGCGGCGTCGTACGTCTGGCGGGTGGGCTGGGGTCCTCGGGGGCCAGGGGTTCGGGCGCTGGGCGCGGGCCAGGCACGGACGGGCGCAGACGGGCTTACCTTCGGCGCGCCCGCTGCGCGTCAACGCTGCGCGAATGCACGGTCGCAATTTATGGCGAAGTGGGAGGGAGGGCGGAGCAGCTGGGAGGTGGGAGCGGGGAGGGCACAGAAGGTAAGGGGGCGTGGCCGCACGCAGGCGGCGGGAAGCGGGAAGCGGGTGGGGGGGCACAGAGAGCGGCGCTAAAACAATGCAGGCACAGAAAATAAAGGAAAAACAATCAGGGCACAGAACAGAAGGGCAAAACGATACAGGCAGCACAGAAAGAAGAAGCACACACCAAATGTGACGGCGGGGGGCGGGGTCGACGGGGCGGGCTCAGCGAGGCGGAGGACAGTAGCGAGGGGACGCACACGCTACAGCTGGTGGCCGTGCGGCGAGGGGGTGTCCTGAGGTCAGGTCACACTCACCTGCGCTGCACGGTCGCCATTTATGGCCAAGTGGGAGGGAGGGCGGAGCAGCTGGGAGGTGGGAGCGGGGAGGGCACAGAAGGTTAGGGGGCGTGGCCGCACGCAGGCGGCGGGGAGCGGGTAGGGGGGGCACAGAGAGCGGCGCTAAAACAATGCAGGCACAGAAAATAAAGGAAAAACAATCAGGGCACAGAACAGAAGGGCAAAACGATACAGGCAGCACAGAAAGAAGAAGCACACACCAAATGTGACGGCGGGGGGCGGGGTAGACGGGGCGGGCTCAGCGAGGCTGAGGACAGTAGCGAGGGGACGCACACGCTACAGCTGGTGGCCGTGCGGCGCGGGGGTGTCCTGAGGTCAGGTCACCATGAGGAATATCCTATTCCTCATAGAAACCTGGGCCGATGCTGCGTCGGACCCGGATTTCGTAACAGCAGTACCTTTAGGATTTTTACTTACCAGATTGGGTAGATCCAGTGAGAGGGGGGGGGTGAGCTAGCTGTGATCTACCGTTAACGGTCTAGAGCCACTACCTCAGTTCCTAACTCCCATTGCGAGGCACTTAATTTTGCCCTGGAACTAAATCCCCAAAAAACTTTCAGAGGTGTCCCTAGAAGTTCCTTTGTCAATAATCTAGACTTCCTTATCGAACCCTTTCTCAACACAAACGACTTCGCTTTTATGGGTGATTTTAATGAATATTTGGAGGACTTAACCAACAGAGACACTACTGCCCTTCTAGATACTTTTGGAACTGTTGGGCTTTTGCAATTGGTGCATTAGCCCGCACATGAGGCGGGACCACACTAGATGACATTTTTACATCTATACCGGACCTGATAGTCAAAGACATCCAGCCGCTTACCTGGACAGATCACTCCATCATCCTTTTAAAAAAAAATAATGTATTTTATTGAATTAAAAACAAACCTGACAACAACAAGACTCCGCGCTGCATCATACATTATACATTACACTCATATTTAGCATATAACCACCAGCATCATTCATTGAAGTTACCAAAGACCAATAAACAACTTTAAACACATAGGTCCCATTGGCTGGCGTAATCCTTTTAGGTGGATGGAAAATAACTCAGCACATTATGATGAGCAACCACAAAAAAATTAAGTGCAGCCGTTTCAACGCAACAAGTGAGGGTGTCCCTTCGTCACATACAATCGAACCTCATGCTTGTGAGGATAAGCCATTAATGCCACCAGCAGATGTGTACTGGTAAGTGTTCTACAATTCCCAGATTTTGGGCCTGTTACGTGGAGGAAGTAGCTCGCTAAAGATCTGTCTGCGTGGAGCAGTATGTCATGTCGTTCCTCCATTGTGCGAGTATAGGGAGAGGGCCGCGAAACCAGTTAAAAGCAACACTACGCTTGGCCATCAGCATTCCCATGTCCATCAGCCTACGAACCCCCTTTGGAATTAGCTTGGAGTAACCCAACAGAGCCAGCGCCGGGTCCGGATCAAGGGACAGCTTCGTGATCAGGCCCACTTCCTGGAAGATTAATGCCCAGAAGGCTGCGATTCCAGGACACGTCCAAGCCAGATGGAGGAAGTCCGCCAACCCTGCCCTACATCGATCACAAGACGCACTCTCCCGTAAACCGTACCTGTGCAGCCTCTCCGGTGTGTAGTATACCCTATTTAGGTATTTAAAGTTTACCAGGCGGTGTCTGCCATTAAGTGAGATCCTCTTTGTGCTGGAGCAACAATAGGACCACATACTATCCGCTATTTCTATGATCAAATCCCTTTGCCATTCTAAGCATGCTTTGGTGTAATGATTAGCCCTATAGGACATGGATGAGTTGTAAATGGTCGCAACTATGCGCTTCGGGGATTTCGCCTTTACAGTGAGCGTCAAGGCTACTAGTTCAGGTGGTTCTAAGTAGTCGTCCCCTAACAGCTCTTTCAGTGCGTGTCGTGTTCTGTGAAATTGGAATCTCGTCAACCTGGTAAGTTCTGGTTTATCAGTATCAAAGTCCTCCCATTCTTTAGCAACTCTGCTGTCAAACAACTCCCCTACCTCCCCTATACCTAATACATGAAGAGCTTGTTTAACGCTTTCTCTTTGCAGGGGGGCAACCATAAACACCAGTCTAGTAAAGCTGATGGAGAATATAGTAGTGCGTCAGCTTGTAATTGCAATAAATGGTACCAGACATGCGTCGTGGCATTTACCGAATCTAATATAAGTCCTACGATCTGCAGTCTGGAACAACAGAGCAGGGAGTGGGAGCGGGTCCGCCACCACCGACTCTATGCAAAGGTTTGGTTTATCTGGGGAGCCATGCATCAAATAGTATGCATGTGAACACTGTGCAGCCCTATAATATAAATCCAAATCCGGCGCGCCGAGCCCCCTCATGGAATAGGGAAGTACTAGAATCTTTCACTTCACACACGGCTGCTTACCTGCCCACGCTAAACGGACCATCAATGAGATGGGACGGTCAAAAAAAACTCGTGGCAGCACCATGGGAATATTGATTAATAAAAACAGATGTCATGGCAGCACCACCATTTTCATGATGGATATTCTGCCAAGAAGGGACCGCGGCAGCTTTATCCACTTCTCAACATCATCCTCCAGCTTACTAAAACTCCATCATCCTTTTTAATCATTCCTTCCTCATAGTGCAGGTGGAGGCCGCGGACAAAGCCCATTCAAATTCTTATAAAGCCTGGAATAAGATGGATGGGACCATGCTCCAGACCTACTTGGACAAGTCTAGACCTATGCTTAGTACAAATGTAGACTGGGCAGCGAGCAAATATACAAACTGGGTCCATGAAGCCTTCAAGGCTATGGTGCCTATTGGGAACATTTCTGGGAATCAGCAATCCCCCTCTCCGCCCTGGTTTACAGAGGCACTGCAACAGGAAAATCAAAACTGTCGTAGATTGGAAAGACGTGGGAGAGCACAATATGATACTCTCGAGAAATGTAATTATGAGACTGCACTGGCTAAATACAAGATGATATTGATTACAGAAAAAGGATTTTATTATGCTGGACAAATCGAGAAGGCTAAGAATTCAACTAAGGAATTGTTTGGGGTTGTAGAGAAGCTCAGCTCCATGCCTAGTAAAAAGATCACAAACCAATCAAAGTTTGTGATAATACAGCCGCACATTCAGGAATAAAGTTAATAACATTTATGAATCCTTTGAGGATACAGTTTCAAAGGAGATAACAGAGAATGACCTGATCACTGGCCCTAGTATAAATACGTTTTCACATCTTCTCACCAGTCACCAGTGAGCAAGTGGAAACCCTTATCAAGGAAATAAAATCTGGATCTCCTTTGGACCATACAAATGGTTTCTTGTTTTTCAAACTGTGTGATAGGGTCATCCAGTTCTGTTCGCTGCTCAGGAGTGATTTGTGGGAGTGAGATTGTGGAAAAGAATGTACTAAGTTTGTCAGGGTCAGCCACGGTGTTCAACTGATAATAAGTATGTGTAATGCCATGTGGGTTTGTGGTGTATTTCATGTTGGGTGTAGAGTATGGCTCCGGTGGTAGAGCGCAATGTCATGATAGGGGAGCGGGATTCATCCTGGCAAATGAGCCAAACTAGCAATCGGCCGGAGCGTTCGGCGAGTCATGTATGGGTCGAGTGGGCTGCGTAATTGAGACAATGTAGTCTCTCTTTAGTAGAGACATGTGTTCTCAGTGCATGTTTTCTAATTGGAGTGTCTCCTTCGGGTAGTGTGCGGCTTGGGTTTCGTTAGAGAGAAGTGTGCATTCAAAGGGTGTAAGATCGCTTATGCATATTCCACTGGTACCCATGTAGTATATCCGTATAGGGACCTTGAATGCATTCTATTCAAGAAGTTGTGTGGATGCTGCGCAATCGTTATGCTCAAAATATTTGGTTATGACGGTACCTAGGGATGCCCGGAAAGGAGGATCCTCTAGTGCCTCCAGTTGCAGTCTCCAAGTGAGAACAGCAGGTATACTGGTATCCCATGACAACTGTAAGTATTTTGGGTTGTGGTCAGAATGAGTCCAACCTTAATAGTTGGTTTGCGCCCAGGAATACGTGCTCCTCTTACAGACCGATATCGCTACTCAATGCAGAAGCCAAAATCCTTGCCAAAATGTTGGCCACCCGCTTAATACAAGTTATACCTAAATTAGTACACCCGGATCAATCTGGCTTTATGCCAGCCAGACACACCTCTCTTAACCTATGGCTACTCCACGGAGTGATAGATCGTGTTCATACAATACGTGAAGATGCGGTGGCCATATCTCTTGATGCTGCCATGGCGTTCAACACGATCGAATGGCCCTGCATGTACTCGGTATTAAGGAAACTGGGATTTGGTCCCGGCTTTCTGAGCTTGGTTCAACTTCTATACAAAAACCCAATGGCCAAGTAGTTGTCAATAACCGAAAATCCCCAGTGTTCACACTTGGCAGAGGAACCAGACAGGGCAGCCCCCTTTCCCCGTTGCTCTTTGCCTTGATGCTGGAGCCGTTAGCAATGTGGATAAGAAAAGACCCTATAATTAGAGGACTTAAATGGGCAGATTTCATTGTATACCGATGACGTACTGTTATATTTGGCATCGCCCAGTGCCTCCCTCAATAGAGCAATGCATATATTCATGGCATTTGGGAAGTGCTCTGGCTATAGTATTAACTGGTCCAAATCGGTCATCTATGTTCTATGTGGCACGACACCTGCTCTGCCACTAGGTATCCAGATTAGTGAAGCCAAATTAGGATATAAGTATCTGGGGATCTACGTCTCTAAAGATCCAGCCCAGTTTTATGAACAAAATCTTCTGCCCCCATCAGACTACGATCTGATGTCCGATACTGTAAATCTGTGCCGCTGTCCTTGCTGGGGCGTGCGGCGTTATTCGAAATGATGGCCTTTCCACGTTCCCTGTACGTATTGCAAAACTCTCCTTGCCTAGTCGACGCAGACTATTTTAAGTCAATATAAGCAGCCCAGAGAGAGCTATTATGGGAGGGGAAGCCACCCAGGATATCCATTCAGAAGCTCACACGACGGTGGTACGATGGGGGAATCGCACTTCCGGATATCAAAAGATACTATTGGGCTTCACAGCTTATAGCAATAAATCAGTGCATGTATAGGCCCCCGGGGCACCCCAGCTTTCAAATGGATAGGTGGTTGCTCCCAGGGGGTGATTTTACAAGAGTGTTATACACTAATTCCACTAAACTGAACCTGATGGGCCCCACAATGCGGTGCAGATATGGCGGATGTCTAGCAGAAACATGGCTTGGGAAGGGAAAATTACACGTGCTACCCTACTCTGGGATGCGAATGTCTTTGGCAATCTCAGGAAAAACAAGGGTTTTGACCGATGAAATTTGATTGGTATCTGTAAGGTTGGGGATCTGTGGAAGGCAGGAGATATTGTCCCTTTTTCCCAATTGCAAAAAGAGTATGAACTGGCCAACACAGAATACTTCAGGTACATACAGATCGGACACGCACTACATACTGTGATCGCTAAGGGGGAGACACCACCGGAATCCACCCCACTAGAAGATAGACTCCTAGACGGATACATGTCGGAGAAATCAATAACCTTGACCTATAGGAAACTCATTTACAATTTGTCCCACCCCCTCCTCCGGCTTCGATCAAAATGGGAGCACGATGTGGCGGAGTTGGAGGACGAGGAATGGCTCGGAGCACTGGCTTCCCCTAGGGAGGTAGCTATCTCATTTAGATTGAGATTAATACAACTGAAAGTACTCCATAGAATCTATTTTGCGGACCCTGCAATGGTAAAGATGGGCTATAGATTTGAAGCAGAATGCATGAGAGGGTGTGGACAGGACGGAACTTTCATACATACTCTGGGAGTGCACACGTATACAGGGGTATTGGTCCGAAGTTTCGAAGTGCATGGCGGAGGTGATGGGATACGAGGTTGACTATAGCATAAAATTGTGCCTCCTAAACACCAAAGAGTAGATATGGGTGACCTTAGGTATGATAATCGCAAAGCAGAACATTGCACGATTGTGGGGAGCGCAAGAGCCACCATCTCTGGAGGCGTGGGAGAGAGATATGGATTGGTGCATGTTGACCGAGAGGATGGTGTATGAGTCTAGAGGGTGTCCCCGCAAATTGTCACACATCTGGGATAAGTGAACACCTACAGGGAAGGTATATGCGAACCCCCCAGCAGAGCAATGAAAGAGACCCAGAGTAAAATACGAGGCAATTTATGGATTGTATTACTCTCACGATACCACCGGGTAATTTGGGATCCATGGGATAGTTAACAAGGTCGATGCACTCCTATTGATTAATGTCTGTATAATGTCTATTTTCTGTGACTATGTCATCAATAAAAATAATTTCAAAAAATAAAAAATAGTTGGTTTGCAGAATTGATGGCAGCAGGTTAGTTGTACTGAGTATCCTGTCCTGTATGCAATTGATTTGGGGCAGAAAACACCCTCGCTGTAGCATAGCGTTGGTGCCAAATGTCAATCAACTGACAGTGGTGGGGGTCAGTCACATAGAGACTGTGGGTGCATTGGGCAATATGGAGAACAAACGGTCAAGGCCTGGCTCGAGGACACTATTGAAGTTGCCGCCTATGAGCCACGGAAGCCAGCTCAATCTGGAAAGCGGGTCAGACAGTTTATTTAGGAAAAGAGTTTGTTCCGAATTCGGTGCATAGATGAGATGAATGCAAAAACAACAGTTGATGGACAGAATGCAGAACAATGTCATACATTCACCCCAGTACAGAGATCTGGGCCTAAATCAATCGTTTTTTTGCTCACCATGCCATTCCAGTTTGAACCCAGCCATATGCAAATCAGCCTTGACCATGTGCCTCCTGAGAACAGTCCTGCCCGAACTGCCAAGCCAGGTCCTCCCTGGACTGGAAACAAGAAACCGGTCCTAATAGTTGCGAGGTATCATATTCCCAATCGGTAGGTACATTTAGTGAGTTCCTCAATGCAGTGCGTCGCCAGGGGAGTGCTATATGTGCTGCAAGACCACGAGCGGAGGGCCTGCTTGCATACTCCAGTATGACCTGGGAGGGAGGGGAAAGGCTCCATGTTCTGCCCGTATGTTTACTTGACACCAATGAGGACAGTTAGGGTACTTCCGGGAGCAGGGTAGGTTTGAGAAGGCGGGCAGTCTGGCATTGGCCGGTGGGTCGGTGCTTCAGGGGCACCTGTGGGTCGTTTTTAGGTCTCGGCTGGCGAAAGCAGCGCGCATGCGCTGCACTCGTTATACAAGAGCTTCATGGAATCAATACAGATTCCAAAGCTCTCGGAGGCGGAGTTGAAGCCCCGTCCATCTTTTTGATTGGTTCGCGTCATCTTGCATGCAAAACGCAGGCTTTTCATTGTAAAGGAGGCTTCTTAGTCCCTCCTTGTTGCCGCCTTGTCTCCTTTTGGCCACGCCCACCGGGATTTGATCTTTTACCAGCAGCGTGACACTCTCTCCTTCATTACTCCCTACGCACTTTTTTTTTTCTCACTCAGCTTTGGCAAAGTCAGCCGCTTGTTTACTTTCGCATTGCGCTTTCACTTTATGTAAAAGCACAATGCGAAAGTAAACACGCGCTTGACTTTGCGGTACCACGCTTGGTTTACTTGTGCAGGCTGGGGTGCTTCAAGTAACGTCATATCTTGATTGTTTTTGTTCTCCCCGTCTCCCGCAGCTGAGATCCAGGGATCCCGCCAGCAGAGGAGACCGGTACATGCTGGTCACTTTCGAGGAGCCGCTGCTAGGGATTAAGGTAAACCCGCTGCCGCCGCCTGGCCCAGCTGGCTGTGTCAGTGGCCGCCCGTCGCTCCTCTGCCCCTCCACCGGGGAAGCCGGGGATAGAGAGCAGCTAGTCCCGCACGCAAACATGGCCGACATCTTGTTTTAATAGCCGCTCTTGCTTAGTTTATATGTCTAGGCGCTAGTTGTTTCTCACTAGGTCTCATGATGTCTTCAACACCGATTTACATAGCGCTTCATACGCCTGACAGAGTCCCGAAGCACTTATGACAATGTGTCCTCTGACCTTTCTGCCACAGAGTGACTCACATGTCTGGGTCACTGAGCATCCAGAGAGGTATCTGAAGAGAGCAGTAAAAATTCAAAAAAATGAGAGAAACATTCAGTATTTTTCTTGCGAACTTGCTTAGCTCGCGGGTGGGGGGAGGGGGGTGTTTAATAATAGCGTGTCACTAAGAAAAAGGAGCGGAAGAAACTGGCTTAATTTAAATAAAGAGACTTCAATCATTGTTTCGGTGGTGTGTGAATGTGCACAACTCTGTTTTTTATGACCCGCAGCCTTTATTAGCTCATTCTATCCATGTTGCCGGCCAAACATAGGAGTGTTGAGCGCTACGAATCCATAGACATTACAGCTATGCGCTACACTGATGACCTAACCGCATAGCTCGTAGTGCCTCGGGACATGGCGATAGCAGCGCCATCAAAACACTATGCAAGTGACACATTTTTATGAAACCACTGGCTAGTACCCTCCCCTCCCCACTCTTACAGATGCATACAATCACCCATGCGCCCCCAAGACACACAAAACAGTTCTGTATGGTTCTTATGTGCGAATGACGTGTTTATTTGTCACACTTTGACATCTGGTCTGTTTTGCGCACTCTACCATCCCCACTTCCCGGGGCTTGAGTTGTATCTAGAACGGACGCACTCACTCTCCGAACACTTTAGACGTAGGGGGCACGTACAGATGTCCTGGGAGGGGCGTGTGATCAGACCTCACAGCCCAGGGGGGGAAAGGGCGGAAGGGGTGGGTCCTGTCAGGACCAATGAGGGGACGGGGTCCTGGTGTAATTTAATGCAGCGGATTCTCTGGCTCTAGAGGCAGCTGCGGAAAGATGTGCCTGTACCCTGAGAACAATGATTTTTTATGTGATGAAGAGGAGGTCGGGGCGCCACACTTTGACGTGTCTCTGTGTCCACTGCCTTGGTCCGTGGACACGGAGCCCGCAGGGCGGCCCCTGTGTCAGAGGCTCTCGCAGGCTGGTGTGCCTGTGCAGAGGTAGCCTTGGGACAGGTAGCGCCCTGGGCGACAAAAATATTGTCACTCCTCCCACCTGGTGTCAGTGTGTTGGAAAAATAAGAGGGGTGGGAGAGAAGGTGAGGGCTTAGAGGACTGGAGGGCCATGAGAAGAAAAACAGACTGTGTAGACACGATGCCAATGTTAAATAGCCTTTTCTCTGCAGCCAGGTCAGTGTGAGACTGCTGCAGGCAGCTCCTGCGCCCCTTTGAAGTCCGGCGCCCTGGGCATAGGCCCAGCGAGCTCACGCTAAAGGCTGGCCCTGTGCGTGTGAATACAAGGTCGTGTTCACGAGCACGGCCCCTGGCCGTGGTCTGTCTACCTGGATCAGCACCCTTTACACTACATGCACACTGAACACAACTGCCTGGCACCGTGGGGGCGATTCACAAGCCCTTTTATGAGTACCTGAAGCCGTACGCCTGTAATACCACCTCTCTTATGAAGGATTACATTTGCCTTTGTGAATTGCCCGAATATATCTAATAACAAGCATTTGCAATGCATTAGGTCTCGCATTTACGTGAATTTGAGCTATTGACATTTCAAATGACAACACCTTTTATTTTTGTTTCCGTTTTTAAAACAAATAAAAGGCATTGTTATTTACAATGCCAATAACTTAAATTCGCGTAAATGCGAGACCTACTGCATTGCAAATGCTTGTTTTTTTAAAGCCCAAGGGGATTAAGTGGTTTGTCAAATGCAGGTCCTACCAGGGGGCATGGACAGACTGGGAGATAGGAGCTTGGATGGTTAAAACACCGGTTCACTACATTGGATCACGTTCCTAAATAGCATGGCGAAAATAAAACCATGTTTCTAAAGACGCCTCCTGCACTGCAGCTTTTCCCTCCCAGTCTCAGCTATCAACAAACACTGGCCGCTCACAGCCATCTCCACACATCTCATATTAACAGTGTCGAAGACTGAGAGGTCGTCCCTGAGTAGCCGCTCGACACGCCACGTTGTGCTCCTGTTCGTGGGTCTAACTGACAGGGAGAAGGGGTGTGGGGGGGTGAAGTGAGTAGCGGCCCCAGAAGACGTAAGTTCTTGTAAGCACTATACCAAAGTTCCAGATTTCAAAATGAAACCGTTGAACCTGAACATTCCAGCTGGGTCCAATTCAGTCAGAGTGCACATTTGTGCGACCGAGGCATATGTTTCCACGCAGCTGTCAGGAATGCAGACCAGAGCAGGGCAAGTCTAGACGGATCTACCAAATAAAATGCACGGGCCCCAAAGGAAACGGACAAACTATGCGGCACATGGCAGTTTTCAAAGAGGACTTGAGCTGAACGAAAGAATTAAATGCAATTAATTTTCAGAACACTTGGGAGCGAGACAACAAATGAAAATAGGGCCCTTTTGAAGACACCGAGCCAGAACGCTTCAGGCGCGCTTGGGCGGTCTGAAATCCTTTGCGATCGGCTCAAATTGTACGTTTAAAAGCACACTGAACGCACACTGCACAAAAGCCTACCTTTAGTGCCGATCACTACATTGCGATGCTAGAAGCCAGGAAACTAAGAGCACACCCTACTACTTCACAGAAACAAAGATGGCGTTGGCCTGATAAATGGGCCGTCCTAAAATCGGACAGGGCGGTAACAAAAAAAGCCCAATTTCCAATCATGCGCCAGCATTTAACATAAACGCAGACACAAGCCAATTGAAAACAAGGGCGTGGCTTAAAGCCTTGCATGCCCTTGACGGAACCACTCCGTCATGAGCCACGGGCGCCGTGTGCTCATGACGGAGTGGTTCCGTCATGCTGCGGCCGTTGGCGGCCGCTCCGCCCACGCGGCGCTAATTCCCCGCCTGTGCGGGCGATTAGCGCAAGTGGGTGGAGTGATGACGGAACCACGCCGTCATGAGCACAGCTCGCCCGTGAGTCATGACGGCGTGGTTCCGTCATGAGCATAGCGGCGCCGCAAACGCCCCAAACCCCCCCAGCGCTGCGACGGAATTCGCGCCTCAGCCAAGGGGTTAAAGTTCTCTTCTGAAACTATCGATTCCAAGAAGCCCTCGCAGAGTGGGCAGCGCATGTGCGCTGCAACGCCAGGCGAGACCTAAAAAGAAGTGTGTTTTTGAAAGGTAGGGGTGGGTTCAAGGCAAAACAGTTTGCTGCAAAACTTTACAAAAACAAATGTCACTTTGCAGATTCCTACTTGCTCTTGTGTTTCCAGCACAAAGGTGCATTCAGTGAATACAGCTGTGACATAACACCTGAACAGAACCTGAATATTAATTTGTGGATTGATACCTGGCTGTCTGTCCCACACATGTAAGTGTATGTCTATTTCTGCATCTGGATATAGCAGTCTCCCTCAACACCTGGTGTCATCTAAATACAGTGCATGTCAGCAGCGTCCTGGCTTCAAAATGTCATCCATTCACCTCTTGCTTGTCATCTTTTTAGGATACGCCATTCTAAAGAACAGACGGCCTGAGTCACTCGCTTTAGCTCCATCAGTAGAGCAAATCTGACTTCTGTTGAATCAACATTTGCGCACCCGAAAACTCCTAGCCTTCTCTTAGCTGCATTTGTTTCACCAACATCAGACGCTTTTATGGCACTTTAGCAGTATATCTAAAACATACACACAACCCACCTCTGTAATGCTGTACCTACAGATTCAGCCATTACACCTCTAACCTTGGCCGGCCACCCTTTTAACTTAGCTACACACACTACCATGATCGAAGGAAATATCCAGCCCTCAAACATCACATATACAAACTGCAACTTGCAAACCTCCATTCATGCCCAACCTCTATTCATTAATAGCTCTATACAGCTATATTCTCCAGGCAATGTCACTGGGGCTCCTCTTGTGTGGTTACCAAACTATGCACTACTCACATATACATCACACCAATATCCTCATCATCTACACATGCATTCACTTGAATGCACATGAAGGCAAGGGAACAGTTCTTCGTGGGCACATTACATAACCGAGAAGAACAAAGGAAGAATTTGCACAGAAGCCAGATGGCTCTTATATAACTTTCCTGCTAGTTCTGCTAAAGCATCATTATGCTAAAATGGGGTGAAAATTTGGCCAAAGTGAACAAGCAAAGTAAGAGCCTAATGAATATGAGTAATGAGGGGGGGGGGGCGCAATGCGGTCGAAATAAGGAGCTTAAATTCAGTGGGATAAGCTGAGGAACTTTGTTCTGCCACCTACAAGCGGTGCATAGGCTCTCAACTATAAGCTGATCCCTTCAGCGTCTAGAGTGATGTAAATGTGTTGTATGAAAAAACAGAATTGGAACAAAAAGATTTAAGCTGAAGCCATTTGTCACACAAATGAAAAGAACAAAATGAGAGCTAATCTTTGAAGCCCTAGAATTGACAAAGAGATGCCTTAAGATAGTTATTCTATCACCTTAAGTGAGTGGTTCCTAACCTTTTGACTTTTGTGGAACCCAAACTAAATCATTCCTGGAATGAAGTCATTACTGGAATCTAGGGACCTTGGCCAAATAAATTTGATGATTTGAATCGCAAAAGAATACATAAATTTACAAAAACAAGCATTCAAACAGACATTTTTGCTTCTTTATGTACATATACTTTATTAATCCCTTACATTTTGTTCTTCTTTTCTAGGCAGTTGAGGACCACCTGAGTAGCCATCACAGACCCTCAGGCACACTTTGGTTAAGAACCACTGCCTTAAGTAGTTATGGCAAAGACCCCGCAACGAGTGCAGAACAATGGCCAGAGTCTGAACCATAACACAAAGAGGAGGGCCAGAGGGGAGTCAGAGACCAGCAGGAGCTAACTCCCCAAGACACTAATAATAGAACACATACACCTGCGGGCACAATATACCTCTGAAAAACATCCACTGTGCTCCTCCCTCAAGTGAGGGGGGTTGTAGCCTGCACCGCGACTAGGCATCACGGTGTGAGGAGGTTACCGATGAAGAAGCATGCCACCTACGGTGGGTGAGGGACATCGTCCTTTAAAAGGAATACTCCGCTCCAGCTAGGCACACTGAGCTGCCCCTTTCTTCTTTTAGATCCAGATGTTTGCTTGTTTGTGTTCTATTATCAGAGTCTGAACTAGACAGCTATATCATACTGAACCTTGGCTTGCACTCTTATACCAGGTGCGTGGAGATGATGCATTGGTAACTAAACTTTATTTTATGTAGCTGTGCTCTGCCCAGGTCGTGAAATGTGCCATCAGGGCGTGTTATCAGCAATATATGCCCGAAGCACCCATGAGTCAAGAACATGCCAAGACCTCGCTGGACATTTTGAAACAAAGGCACACTAGTTACAGCTCAGCTTGTGCCTTAATTATAGATCACATGTTTAAGAATTACCTTAGGAAGGAATGCCTGCTCTGAACTCAAGACTGAATCAACGTGCTCCGTCAGTCACTTCCAAAAATACAGTCATGGAGACAAATCTGTCGCAAGTGTGCTACTGTTTCCTGTAGCAAGAACAACATGTTCCAGGTTTAATGCTGCTGTGGCAGCTTTAGCAGCACAGGGGCCATAAAGCAGCGCACTTTGTGCCGGGAGGGAGTGGAGAGCTCGGGGTCCGGCTCGTGTTGCCCATGGGTGCGAGCCATGCTTACGAAGCTAGCAGCTGGAGACATGCCATCCGCGAAGTGACAATCCTCACCGGATAACTGACGCTTAGAAGCAATGTCTCGCTGACTAGGAGGGATCTATAAAGTGAACGTCAAGAATTCAAATCCCGTAGGGCTTTAACAAACAGGATCGTGATAAATGGAGACAACAGGTTATTTTACAGGCGGCTGTGTAAGGGTATGCTCTGTAAAACAAGCATTTGCAATGCAATAGGTCTCGCATTTACGGGAGTTTAAGCTATTGGCATTGTAAATGACAATGCCTTTTATTTTTGTTTTAGTTTTTAAAACATAAATAAAAGGCATTGTCATTTACAATGCCAATAGCTTAAAGTTGTGTAAATGCGAGACCTATTGCATTGCAAATGCTTGCAATACCAAAGAGCTCGCTTCTCACAGTAGTGTCTTTGATGTTTTTGCACACCCGGGCTTTGCCAACATGTTATCCCAGGAGCTGCCAGATGGGGGCTCCTATGTGCCTTTAGCAGAGTATTGCATGGAATGAGTTTGCTGTCACTGGCGGAGCCCGCTGCTGGTTAGTGGTGGTGGTGGTGGCGGGGGCTAGAGATGGATATGTATCTCCACAAAGCTTTCCAAACTCCAGCTGTGGACCTTGGAGGTGGCATTTGTTTCACCGAGCTTTATTCAGTCATCAAAAAGGGACCATTTCTTAAAAAAAAAAAAATATATATTTGGGCCAAAGGTGTTAGTAAAACAATAAATGTCTCATCCTTTGTACTAATGGAGTCACCCTTGACTAGACAGTCCCTAACTCAGACTTATAAATGTGCAGACAACTTTTCACACATATTAGAAACTCTGATGGCACAATGCTTGACCTTGTGGTTAGTAACACAAGGACAATGGTCACTAGCTTACATTCTGTACATCCGACCCTACGCAGAGCACTTTAACATGTACAAGTTAACAAGAAGACACCAGATAGAGAGAGTTTGTAGGGGTATGAACATGGGTTGTAAAATGGGTTAGTATAAAATGTAGACATTTAAAGATAATAAGTGTTGAGATGCTCGTTTATAAAGTTTTGACATTATGTCTTAAAACAAAAATAGCAGAAATTGTACTAAACCAATAGAACTATAGAGCGATCTAGACATTTGGAACATCATTTTTAAGCAGTGAATAGACAGTGAATGAATGACAAACATTCTCAACCGTAAACAATAGGCGGTTTGCATTAAGTAAAGTGAGTCGATGATCAAGAGGACGTTTGGTGTCGAGAACAACAGCGGCCTGTTTAGAGGCAGAAGGCAGAGTGTCGGATCAGAGCTTCGGGCAGGACAGCCTTACTCTGTCACACAAAGCGTATTGGCGGGGGGGGGGGGGGGGGGGGAACAGCGCTACGGAGGAAGAAGGTAAGCACAGAGAAACACATGGCAGGCCATAAGGGCAAATCAGCAGGGGTTTTTGAAACCAATAAACAGATCAAATGTAAGTTTTTGTTGTTGTTTTTTTTAAAGAGGGTATAGAAGAGGCATTTCTGAGGAGAAAGGGGACGTTGTGGGTCCCCGATGCAGCACTGAAGGTTTTCAGTGCCTCGAGCTCGCTGGTGCAGCCCTGTTACAAGGGAGCGGTGCGACAGAAATGTGAAAGACGGTGCACTCGCGGGCGAGCCCTAGACAGCCTGCCCACCAAAACCTACAAGATTAATTACAAAGGCGCGAAGCCATTGGAAAAAAAACGATAAGAAAAATATTTGTTGAATTGGCAGGTCCAGAGCTGTTCCCAGGCGCACCGTGGCGTGTGACAGAAATGAACACGCACAACAAAATGTAAAATGAGACGAGCTAGTCAGCGCCTAGAAAACCCCTGGATAAACAAGGGAGCTTTCCATAACCGCCAGTGATTTAGGAAAAAAAAAGTGCGCGGCAGGCATGTTTTACAGATAGCGAGCCAAAAGCAGACGGCTTCCTGACCAGACAGTAATGAATGAAAGGAGCTCTTCTTGGGGGACCTCCCTTCCTTCACCGAGGGAAGCAAAATAAGGGGACGTGCACGTGCATTGTTTGTATTCAAATTCCAACGATGACCGGTGCGAGCTCTCGGTGCTATTATAAGCAAACATGAGTTTGCTCCGCTTCAAGAGGGCCGAATTACTAAAAGAGCCTTCACGTCTCATCTTTATTAGGGTGGCAACTTGACTCCGAAAACAAGACAAGCCCGGCGGAGCATGGCGCGCGCGCTTGGCGGGGGCGGTGGAGCGCATTCCAGGCAGGGGAGCGGACCCTTTGAAGTGCTCCCAAAAGCGGAGTGCATGGCGGCACGATGCGCGTGATTGTGCGTGTGCTAGCCATGCAATCTGCTTTTGGGAGCACTTTGAAAAGCCCTTTTACAATAGTCTCGCTTTGCGATCGCTTACGCAATAGCAAGGCGAGACCTAAAAAGGTAATATTTAGGAAATATTCATACACAGGTAGTAGAAATGGAAAAGGACTGTACCTTTTTATAATCCGGATATGATTTAGAAGTAAGTGAAGTAGTGCTCATGTAATATTATTCCACGTACTCCTGCGTGCCTGTGAATGGGTTCAATTGTGCATGCGCGCAGTGACTACTCTTTGTACAGGCTTACATTAAGTGCAGAGCCACTGGAATTGTCATTTTTTTAGGCTTTTCCTAAATAATTATTAATTTGCCTAATTGGTCAGGTCATTGGGAGGGTGAGGAGAAGCGGCCAGGTGTTGTCACCACAGCCCCAGTGTCTTTTAGACCTTGTGGGAGTGCCAAGCTTAAATAATTGGATATGACATTAAGGTCCGTCCTGAAGCGCTGCACAAAATGTGTGCCTACAAGAGTACAGAAGCACTGAGTGGACCAATGTCAGTGCTGTAAACGACCATTTACAACAAGACTTAAAATAAATGAACAGTACAATACATGAAGATGTCAGCAAGGCCTAAAGTAAGTGCACTCATGTGTCAAAACCAGATGGGCTCCTGATTGGGGGTAACTGGGTAAAGCTGAATTAAGTAGAGTATTATAGCATGAACTGAACGTCACCTGAAAACCGGGAGCAAAAAGACGAGTTTCGTAGATCGAATGATCAGAGGCTCCTATGCTGTCAGAAAGGAAAGATGTTATGCAGCCATAGGAAGGGGTTCCTGAACCAGCGTGCCTCTAGAAGCTTTAAAATATTTAATTTAGCCAACATTTCTCAAAAAAAGTAGTCTAATGAGACTAACCAGATGGTGAACGATGAAAGGGATGATCCGGTAATGTGGGCCACTTTTTTGGTGACTGGCCGGGCCGAATCGTGATCCTAATCTGACCCTGTATAGGAGGCAGGGCAGGATTAGAATAAAGTGGAAGCAATGTTTTCGCAGTATAGTAAGGTGCTTGGGTCCCTAGAGCAAGCCCTGGCCTGAAAGTCAGTTAGGTGTGACCCCGGTCCCCGTAGCAGTCAAGGTGAGCTCCTCAGCAGGGTTGCCAGCTGTTCTGCGGGTGATTGGGTAGTGCCATACTTCCAAGGCCCAGTTTAGTTGTGGAACAAGGCGCGAGCCAGAGCCTCAGACCTCTACCACTGCATTATCCCAAGAACGGAGCGCTGCAGGGAAGTCAGCGATGGAAGGTGGTTCCTTCTTTCTTACAGTGTAATTCATACTGCGCAGCACTTCGGATGTAGCCTCAGCCAAGACCCAACACAGCAGGCATGTAAGTATTGATGGGGTCTCGATGATCCTGGGGGTGGGGCTCAGGACCGATGTATGTCCCATATAGGTAGGAGGCTGGGCACAGTGATCGGCACACAAACGCTCTCCTCTCCAGCTGGATCTTGCCTCTGCAGCAATCTAAACTGGCTACAGATAGAGGTCAGTGCGGCCGGTGGAGAGCCTAACATCCTGACGCTCTCCCAACAGCGCCGCTGAGCCAGTGCCATGGCCCCCCTGCGGTGTCAGTCATGCAGAGAGGGCAATTAGGTGAGCACGATCTTCACCGGTGTCCCGTGGCGTCCACTGTCCCATCCACGCTCCTGCAGTTTCTCCTGTCTGATCCAGGACGCACATGTCCTAGATGCGAACCAGCTCGGTCTCCGCTCCCGCGGGCGTCAAGAGAGACTAGTGCCAGGGGCCCCACAACTGCTTGGTGGCGCAGCGATGCAGTCAGTACAGTGCGCCTTGCAGGTCTGGCATTCCATGGCATCTGCGGCCACACTCCAGCAGCACACCGCACTAGTGGTAGGCCACGCATGTTGGCAACGCAGCCCCTTCCATCACCAGCTCTCACAGGCTTCCTGGCAAACAAGGGGGCCGCACCCAGCTCTCAGGTGCGAGTGGAGCGCATTTTCCTATGTTCGGTGTCCGATGGTACTCTAGCAAGCAGATAATTGCCGGATGATCGTGGCGGAGCCTCGCTAAAAGACGTCCACCATCTTAGCAATCCAAGCCACGCCCCCTGGTCTCAGGGCCTCATTATACATTTCTGCCAATTCCACTGGTTGGGAGTCCTGATGGCCCCAGATTGGGCTTGGCGTACCTGGTATGCCTGCCTTTTAGCACACCACATTTGACTACCTCTACCTTTCCTGTACTGATTGGACCTCCTCTTGTAGCAAGGTGGTCAGGTCCTCCACCCCAATTTGTATCCACTGCAGTTGCACACTTTGAGATTGAGTGGTGCTACTAAGTATCCTTCTACCTTGCTGACAAAGTGGCAGATGTCATCTTAGCTGCCAGGAAACCCTCTACAAAATCTATTTGTTGTTCTCTGGAACAAATTTGCTTAGTGGACCAAGTCAGAAGGTCCAGATCTACCTTTCAAACGTCCTTTGATTCCCATTGTCCCTTGCATAGCAGCCTCCGTCAGTGGTTAGAGGTAAGGGTTATTTGGCTGCCCTGTCTATCATCATCCATCTTCCTGATCTGAGCACTGAGTTAAATAAAGGCAGTTGCCAGAAAAATAAAAAAAGAAAGTCCCTCAGCAGAAAGCAATTCTGGTATTTTACTGACCCCTACTGTTTTTTTTCTATCAAGACAGTTAAATAGAGGCAGTAGAACAGGAAAAAAAGTCCTTAAGCGGAAGCAGACAAGTCCTAGGGCTGATCTCCAGAGCCCACAAAGTGCATGCGCATATAGGTATATGCTAAAGTATATACAAGAGGTCTTGAATGCTCGACCTAAAAAGGGCGAGGTGAGGGCTTTTTTTGGGCTAGGCGTATATCATCCCGACTTTGGTGATCTACATCTTCGTCAACTCTTTCAACGAGCTCACAATTTCCTCTGAATTCGTTACTAATTGCATTGAGGATGGAAAGTAAAGAGTTAAGTGTGATGCTAGTATTTCCTCCGGGCATAGTGTTGATGTGTTTGACCATACATTCAGCTTTCACTAAACAACCATAAGGTTTCTCGTGCAGCTTGTTATCCTGAGCTGCTGTTGTTTTCTTGGTTTCGGGACTAATCATATGGAGTTAACATTTGCCAGGCGCTTTATTTGTGCACTGATATAACACGAAAATCACCAGTTTTTATAAAGCACAGTGGAGGTTACCCTGTTGGGAGCTTTACCGATGCAATCTATTTATAGCCGTGCTTCTTGCCAGCCAGAGCCACAAAGAAGCATGGTAAGTAGAGATCAAAAGGAATGGAATTCTGTTAACAGCCCTCTGACGCCTGTTCAGACAAAGTGAAAGAGAAAGCAGTTCAGCTACAATTAGAATCTAAGCAGTAGAACTCTCAAGATGTCTGATAGGTGGGTTCGCCTATTGAAGCTGTCATAAATTGTAGATGCCTATGGCTACAGTACCACCCATTCATCTTTTCTGCCCTTCTTCCTGTATGCTGCAAACCACAAAATGTCTGTTTGATTTTAACTGTCAAACCGTGCCCTAGAATAGTGCGTTTAAACCACATAGCCAGGAGGAGGCTCAAAGGGATATTTATTTATTAAGGAGTTTTATATAGCGCTAGACTGACCCGAGGGTATCGGAGCGCTTCACAACAGTTTTTGAGCAAGATTCATACACTAAACAGTATTCTACATATAGGTTCGGCAGTCCAAGTGTGCTGAGCAGCATTGAGTTAGTGTGTGGGTCCTGAAAACTGAAAAACCTCATAGAGTGCACGTTGTCTTTAGGTTGATACAATAAGGCAGGATTCTATATATAGGTTCGGAAGACAAAGTGTGCTCAGCAGCATTGAGGTAGAGGGAGTCCTGAGATAACCTCATAGAGTACACGTTGTCTTGGGGATGAACCAATTAAGGGGGGGGGAGTTGGGGGACGAATAGCAGGGAGGAGGTGAGTCTTGGAGCTACAATGTCAGGAAGAGACGTCGAGCAGGCAATAGTGTATAGATGGCGACTATCCATTCGGGAGGGAGCGGTTGAAGAAAAGGACTTTCAGTTGTTTTTTTTTAACTTTGTGAAGGACGAGATAGTCCCGATACCGACTGGGATGGCGTTCCAGATTTTGGGCGCGTTTATGGCGAAGGACCGTGGGGCAGTTTTTTGTTTGCGTGTTTTCATGGGAATGAGTAGTAGGGTGCTGGAGCTCCTGAGGTTCCTTGTCTGACCAGCCCCCTTGAGTTTGGCAGCCAAATACTCAGGTTTTCCTGTGTGCAGGGCTTTGTGTGTGAGGCAGGCAGTTCTGTAACTGACACGCAGTTCGATTGGGAGCCATTTTAGTTCTCTGAGTGCCGGTGAGATGTGATTGTATTTCCTGATTCCAGTGACCATTCTAACTGCTCCGTAGAGTCATATTGAGGGGTGCTAGGTGCGATTTTGTTGTACCAGTGAGGGTATGGTACCTTTAGGTGAGAATTTAAGTTTCAAAGAGTTTTTGAACATGCATTTTGCATGCCACGTTTCAAGGTGGAGTTAATACGCTCAAGGACCCAGTATTAGACTGTTGGGTTGTGGTTGTTGAAGTGGTGCACTTCAGGTTTTAGGTCTCCCTACAGAAAGCTTTTAGTCGTCTGTTGTTAAAACAATTCTGTGAACAACACAGTATGCTTTGGGTCAGACCACAGCTTTCACTTGGTTGGCTTTCTTCCCCACATGATTTGCTTAAAACGTATTTGATGGCTTTTCTTCCTTCTCTTGTGTTTCTTTCTCCATGGGGCGAGAAAGAAAAAGACACACAATTGATGGACAGAATGCAGAACAAATCAAAACATTCACCCCCAGGCAAGAGATTTGGGTTAAAGCCATCATTCTTTTGCTCACCATGCCACCCCAGTTTAGACCTGGCCATATGCAAATCAGTCTGACCCTGTGCCTCATGGGAACAGTCCAGCCCGAACTGCCAAGCCAGGTCCTCCCTGGACTGGAAACAACCATCCTAGGACCGGTTTCAGGGTTTCACCCCTCTTCAGCCAGGATAGCTTGATTCCAGTGGCACAGTGAGCCCAGGACTCACGTCTCGGCATACCTGGCGCACTTAGGGCGAGAAAGCAAAAGATACACAATTGATGGACGGAATGCAGAACAAATCAAAACATTCATCCCCAGTCAAGAGATCTGGATTAAATCCATCATTCTTTTGCTCACCATGCCACCCCAGTTTAGATCTGGCCATATGCAAATCAGCCTTGACCCTGTGCCTCATAGGAACAGTCCAACCCGAACTACCAAGCCAGGTCCTCCCTGGACCGGAAACAAGCATATCTTCTTTACTTCTTTGGATGGCTTTTGTTCTTCCACAGGTTCACATCAGGAACCTGCTTTTTCTTTTGCTTCCATGGCAGTCTATGTGTTTTCTAGATCTCTGTTCCCTGTGTAGTGCTTACTCTTCACATCCTAAACCCATGTTGCTCCTCCACACCCAAAGTCTGCCTTTTGCTTCCCTCACCCTTTCCTGTTGAACTCTGCTTTTTTCAACACAATCCCCCCACTGCCCCATGCTACATTGTTGCCCTGCGCCCACTTGCTGTTTACTTGTCCCCCAACACCACCCGAACCACCTCACCACCGGCTCAATAATTGCTCACTCATTCCCTACCATATTCTTCCTTTTCTATTTAATTATTATTTTTTTGGTGGGTCCCCTAGCTGCAATGTAGTACTGGCTGCTCTTTATTTTAACAAAAAGTGCTTTACTTCACTTTTTTAATATGTATTTTAAATACTGCTCCAAAACGGCTATTAACTATCTTGGAAAAGTAAATTAAAATAAAATCAAGATGGGCGCTGCATTACGACGCATGAGTGGTGAGACATGCACCATCATGCTGGGGCTACCATAGCAGAATGAGCTGCTTATTATAGAACTGCATTGAGAATTACTTGTTTCAAGTGCTGTTTTTGTATAACTGGTAGTCTGAACTTGCATATCTGGAAGTGCCACACTTGTTGTGTAATATAACTTTGTACTCATGTTCAGCACTCCAAAACCTTCGAGTCCAGTTACCGCTATAAAAAAAACATACACGTTACACACCAGGAGATATTGTAGCACCCAGGATAATGTGCTGCATAGCTAAAAACGTATAAGGTCCCAATGGCGAGACCGACTGCATTGCAATTGCTTGTTTATTATACCAATAGGGAATAATAATCCATTACTCACTACTGGTAAAATAAAAATTGCCCACCCTTGCTGCAGCCTGAGGCAGTAAATCGGTCTGATGGCTGGTGCAGGCGCACACCAAGCTTCAGAGGGAGTGACCAGGGAAGGCAAAGTCCCAGGTCTCAGGATCCTGTCATGCCTCTGGGCCTTCCCATTAGTGATGAACTGCAGCACCATTAGTAGTGGTAGCATTTGGCGCTCTTGCTGCAATCCTTGCAGTACCCAGGGCTACCCGTCAATCAAGCTGTCACCTTGCTCTTTCCCTTCTTGTCACAAGGGTGGAAGAATCTCACTGACCCATCCCTTCTTTTGAAAAGATGGGAGATAGTGTGGTGAAAAAGCGAAGATACTGACAGCTGAAGCATGCTCATCACTGCATAGACTCCATTTTTCTTTTTTAGGTCTCGGCTAGCGAAGGCTGCGCTTGCGCAGTCTCGCTCGTGAGATTTAATGACTTGGAGAAGAGGGGCTTGAACCCGCCCCTCTTCTCCCCTGTTCTCCATTGGCTGGCCTCTTGAATGCTGGCCAGCCATTGGAGAAGAGGTCAGTCATTCCGATCAGGCCCCGTCCTTTTCGGATCGGGGGGCGTGTTTTTTGCAAGAAGTCTCATTTTCTCCTCCAGCCAATGGCAAGAGGAGATAACAGCAAAACACGCCCCCGAATCCGAAAATGCCGCTGCCTTTCTCCGAGGCATTTCTGCTCTGCCTCGGAGAAAGGCGGTGGTGTGCCTTTTGCTCTGCCTTGTTTTTGTTTCCCTCTTGTTTGACAGCTGCCCTCTACTTCGCCTCCTTTCCCTGGCGCGGTGAAACCGGATGAGTGCGCCCACCCCCGGGAGGAGGGGAGAGCGCAGACAAGAAAGCGGAGGATGTTTCAGGCAGAAATGCAAAGAGAAAGAAAAAAAAAAAACTCTTCGGAGATTACCATGCCATTAAAAAGCCAGGTCACAAAGGAGGCCCCCCCTCCGCGGCGCTTCTTATTATTTTGATTCATTCTTTGTCACGGGGAGTGGTTGGGTAGTTTGACTTGTTTGCGAAATCGCAGTGACAGAGAAAGCTCGGCTGTCACTTTTTCCCCACATGCTTCCCTTAAACTCGCAGAGTGACTGGCCACAATTTGCAGAAGTTAAGGGTGCTAGTTTTCATCCTTTTTTATGATCAGATCGGTGGAATCATATTTACCCAATAGATCACCTCAACTTAACATCTTATTTTTGGGTTTCAAGCACCATTTATTTTTATGCTACAGACCACACATTCACGTGCATTGCCTCGTGTTTTGTTATTATGAATCGCCACATGGCGGTAGAGGGCAGACCCCGAGGCTATTTTAGTAAAAGCCCAACGTAAATAAGACCGTTTACTACCATTGCTCGAGTACATGCTTACAAAAAAGCATTTCATGGTCCTCGAAAATAAAAATCGATTAGCTGACACACTCTCGAATGCCCCTCACAAATCTTAAATACGTTTAACATATGCGTGTATAAACACTGTATTTTGGCATCAAGAGTGGCGTTTATTCACATTAAATAAGACATACCAGAGCATTAGGATTTAGGAGGCAATCCCGCTTTTTTCCAAAATATTACTGTTCCTTATTTTTTACTGTATTGCTCCAGAAATACCGACCAGTTCAAGATTAGGCAATATTTAGCTGTACCTCTTGGGTGTGTAACCACCGTCCCCAAGTGACTGCGCGTCACTAGTACTCTTTTAATTCACCGTTTTTTTTTTTAGTCAACATGATTTTGCGTTCTCGGACTTGTAGTTCAAATATTTACTATTAGATGTATGTGCTGAAAACTCACAGCAAGAAACGTACTTTTGTTGTCCTTTGTTAAGGCTCCAGTGCCTGGCAGTAAAAGGCTAAGAAATCTCCGGACAGAACCTTTGAAATTGTTTGAGTTGGGGGGGGGGGGGGGGGGGGGGGGGGGATTGCACTGTCAAAATCTGAAGCTGCTACTAACAGAAACCTAAGCAGCTCTTCCTATTTCCCCCCAAAAAATCTGACATTCAGCTGGAAACTGCCACGTTATGCAAAGTAGGTTGAGAGGGGGAGGGATGGGCCATTTAAACTTTAAAAATCAACATCGCCGCCCGTTGCACGCCCCTCCACATGGCTGCAGCTGCGCGCTGCCCTCAGTGCTCGGTAACGTGGCTCAGCTGCTGCTGGTTTCCCCCTCACACTTCCTGTAGCCCGGGGGTAGCTTGGGTGGCTCATATCGGGTGCACTTAAACCCCTCTGACTCACTGGCTGAGCACACAACAAGTCAACCGTCTGAAGGCAGACAGGGAGGGCTCTCGTCCCCTCCCGCTGCTCAAAGAATGCCATGTTTCTCTCGCACACAGAGCCTGCCTAGAGCGCCATGCAAGCACACATGGCGGGAAGCACTCTCTTGAAAACCACGCCATTTCCTGAAATAAATCAAAATATCGGAGTAACCAACCATAACACAACCCAAAAGCGCGATAATACGAAGAGTAATTTCTGGACGCAGGGGACGCTGACGCGTTATAATATGTTGGGTGGGATTTCCACGCACGTCCGACTTTGAAGCGGAGTGAACCGGGTTCGAGTCTGGCGTGAGGCTTATGCATAGGCAGTGATTTTGTGCAAACCATTCCGTGCTTAAAAATGAATGTGTTCGTCTGTAACTCAACTGGTGCTTATGTAAAGCGCTCTAATATCTTCGGGTTGAGGTTTGCACTAATTAAAACTGCAAAAAAAGCACACGTAGTATTGCCTATTTTCAAGTTTATAATCGTCAAACGTTTAAAAACAGGTTAATTCAAGAGGGTTTGAGGGGGCTCTAGAAAAAGTACTGACACAATGATGATTATAGTATACATCTTACTTCCAAATATAGCCCAGTTTTACAAACTTGTAGTTTGATGTGTTTTTCTATTTTCTATTAAATCCCGTCATGTCTCTGTGAGCCTCTCATTCAAACCACATATTAAACGCTGGGACTCAAGTGCATCTGTCCCTCGTGTGAATCACCCTTTACAGGAAATCAGTTGTATTGTCAATGGATGAGTGGCAAATACCGGAGACTGTTTTACTCTGCATTTGCATCGTGTCTCGGTGACTCACTTCAGCTGCAGCAGCTTTGTGTGAAGTTTGCTTTGCTCGGCCTGCCCCAGCAAGGAGGAGGGGGTGGAGGCTTTTGTTAGTCGTCATGTCGGTGCCCTTTCATGTCGGGCAGTAAAAGCTTTTCGTTGAACTGCATGGCAAAGCATTCCCCCACACAGATGACAGCAACGCCCCTGCCAGGGAGACAAGCACCCAGCTCTCACCAAGGCGCCCTCTTAAAAGTTATACCCTGACATTTAGGAGCAAGCGTCTATTTTATTATTACACAGCTGCGGCCAGCATGGCTTTTACACACAAAACCATGAAAACATTCCAACTGCCTGGCAGTGAATGCCTGGACATATAGTTTCCTACCTATTAGGGTTTTATAGTTTTTATGATTAAATGGCTAAAATTACTTCCAGGCATTTTTAAGCAAAAACGTTTTATTTCTAGAAACTCAAGTGAAACATATGGGCCTGTTTAGGAGTTTTTGTAGTTTAGACCAGGGCACCCTAACAAAAAGTGGCCCACATTTGCGGATTGCTCCTTTTCACAAACACTGCTTCTGTGTTTTTAGGTCGAGGACCCTCCGGTTTGCCGAAGGCAGAACCGGAAGTCGGAAATTTAATGTTTTGGAGAAGAGGGGCTTGAACCCATTTTTAAGACTATTCTTCTAAAATAAATCCCATTCTGAATTACGGTAATGCAGGAATAATACTGGGTAAAGCCTCCGATTTTAAAATATATGGTATGGATGAAGGGTACTTTGCCAAGTCTTAGGCCTGCCCAGTGCGTCAGTCTCAAAACAACATTCAGAGGCCCCAGCACTTTAAATGGAAGTTGGCTTAAACTTTTTAAAATTTTTGTTAACTAAAGAGGGGAATGTACGTATAGCTAGGCAGTGTGTTAGATTTGGGTAAAAGTCAGAGCAACTAAGTTTGCAAAATGAGGAAAGCAGTAAAAAGGCTGCTCAAAAATGATGATATGCTTAACATGTTACAAGAGTTTCTGCATGGTAACCCAGGCTTATTGATAACCAGCATTTACAATGCAACGGTCTCGGCATTGTTAAAGTTAGAGCTATTGGCATTGCTCATGACAATGCCGTTTCTTTAAATGTTTTAAAAACATAAACAAAAATAATGTCATGAGCAATGCCAATAGCTCTAACTTTACCAATGCCGAGACCATTGCATTGTAAATGCTTGTTTTGCTTCAGTTCTCGAGGCAGGAAGAAGCTGTATTCCCGCCCAGAGAGTCTACCCAGCACAGTTAAAGCTGTATGTGCAGGCCGCTGAAGGCAAGTTAAAAAAAGCTCTGAAATGATGTGTGTGGGTGTGTCTGTGTATGAGTGGCAGTGTAATGAGAATGAGAGATACTAAATTAGACTTAGTCACTATTAAGAGTTAATAGAACTCACCCAATTTACTTTACCCGAGTCTCTGGCAACTGCTTAGAGAGCGGTCTCTGTAGTTTATTAGTGGTATGATGATTATGAAGTCAATTCTAGGATTGTGAAGTATTACCCTTTGCTGGCCAAACTCTTTATTTTACATGTCCTCTGTTTATCCTCTTTCCCCCTGGGCGAAGCAGCATTTATCTTCTATTGGTTTGTATTTGGTTCACTCGGTCTGTGTGAAGTTGCACGGTTCTGGTGGCATCCGTTTGCCAGGCAATTGCTGTCGATACCGGTAATTTAACACAGAGTTCCCTCTTAGACACCCACCCCAACCCCCGCTCGACAATTCATCTTTTTAAGTTGGATACACTGCAGTGGTCGTTAAGAAACCTGTGATTTACAGTCTCTCTGACACAAACATAACACTAATTAAGATATGTTTTTGGTCACACTTTGTCTCTTGTCTTATTTTTCAGAGTTCAAGGTTAAAGTAGACCACACCGGCACAAACATATTAGTCTTTCTCACAATGAGTTCCCATAAGTGATCTGATAATATTTCCCACACACTGGCTCTGTAACTCAGATGCATCATGGCTCACTGTAGAAAAGTTAGAAAAGTCAGTCTATCCTGCCCACCAAACAATAGATCAGTCCATTTCTTCCCTCAGGAGCAAAATTATATAAAATCACATGCATAAATCACAAAAATACACAGCAGAATAATTCCACAAGTCCACATTTTTAATTACTTGAATTTCATTAGAAGTAGTGGTTCTATACAGATGAAAACCCGTAATAAGTCCAGATAAGTGAAAAAGAGGGGTCTGTGAAATTATGTAAAAAAAAAAAATAATAATAATTCTCATTATAGTGGAATCACAGTCACACATACATTATGGATCGGCTTCTAGGCAATCTGTTACAAATATGTTGATGTTTCAACCGTAAAGCTGAATTGGCAGGGTCTTCAGGCAAAGAAGAGATTTTTAAGTATCAAAGTTCAGAAGGGCAGACTCCTTACTGAAAATACCCACGGTGACAAAAAGATTCCATCAATATCCAAGTCAGGAGAATAGGGTAAAATGAAGATCAAATGCAAGAGTAGCAATTTACAAAACCGTCAATTATATTAGATGATGGAGAGAGAAAAGTAAAAACAGACAAATCCAAAACAGACCTAGACAATTGTGACTAGGCCTTGCATACGGACTCGGAGTGTAAGCAAAGCAGGTTCCAACTCAATATATTTGGTGGCTAAAAGGATATGAGGAGGTGTGCACGGATGAAGGTATGCAGCATATGGCATATACATGTGTATGCACTACCAGTACGCAAAAATCTGTATTAAAAATAGCTATAGAAGCAGCTTCTGGTTCTGCCACTTAGTGGCAGAGATGCCAAAGGTTGAGAAAGGATGCAAGAGTACATATGTTACCTGGGAAAAGTCTACCCATGGTGGCCTCTTGAGGACTCCACTGGTTTTACCCACGGTGTTCAATATATTCTAAATGGATTCTTACAATAATCCACAAAGGGATATTCCATAATTAACTCATATGGCCTATCTATAGATTTTCTAGACCTATATGAGAGCATCAGTGGAATATGTCTAGCCTATCAAGATCCTGTAATGACATGGGGTGGTATTTCAATCTAGTTCTCAACACATTTATGCATAGAACAAATTTTAGCTAACGCCCACCCCCCTAGTTGTGTTTCAAACTCAGTCCTTCCCTTAATGGAATGCTGGAAGCTGACAGGTGTTTGGAATGAGTGTCACTGACTAGATGCACTCTGCACACGTCAGCACAAGGTAACATCACAACTTAGAATAAGTTTCAGCCATTTTTTCCAATTTTTTAAAGCTTTTTGGAACAAGTTCTGTAAATGAGCCTGCAATAAATCATTAAAATGTCCCACCATTTATGTAGCAAGGTTAAGGAAAAAAATAGGGGGTAACAACAATTTGGGAGAAACTAAAACATATAATCAAAGACCGAGTCAGAGCTAAAGTCCAGCTTCCATTACCATCATTAATGCTTTCTTGGCTTAAGATTTTGTTCCCAGGTGACTTGGTGGAAGATTATGTCCTGACCGCCAAAACAAAAAAATCATCATGTTAACCTGCCACTGCTCAAAATAGTCTAAGTACATTGCAACTCAACAGAAACCTCCAGTCAAGGTGGTTGAAAAACACTTGGCTGCACAACTGCAGTCTGGATCCACAAATGCCCCCTGATATCAAATATGAAAACCTCAAAAAGAAGTGCCAACAGAGCTTCCACTTGTGGTGGAGCAAGAGACTGAAACCCTTGCAGTAGTATACATTGCCCAGAAGGTTTATGTCAACACTAAATTTTGCCTACTCCTGCTGCTGACATCACCAACCAAACTATTCACATCCGACTGCTAGCCTCCCAAATGGTTATAAGTCGCAAGGTTCATATGTTTTATTTCTTATTTTCTATCCAAGGGAACAGTCTTCACTCAGGGTGAACCTGCAGTGCTTGTCCTAGCACAAACCCCTTCTGCAAAATCTCTACAGTTCGATAAAAAACAGTCTTGTGAAAGACCTACTGCCATTGGAGACTGGATGTCCTCAAAGTACTTTCAACTCAATGCCTCAACAAGCATTGGCAAAGTAAATGGGTCTTACCTTTCGGCTTTGCAAATGCAGGTCTATTGGTTTTGCCAGTGTTTTTTGTCAGTACTGTTCAGCATAAAGGAAGAATTTTGGTTACTACCCATGTCAGACAGCATCAGAAAAAATAAAGAAATGTGCAGTGATGTATATGTGTGCAGGCGTGGTGACGCTGTGCCCATGTGCATCATCCTGCTATGGTAGCCCCAGCATGATGGTGCATGTCTCACCACTCATGCGTCGTAATGCAGCGCCCATCTTGATTTTATTTTAATTTACTTTTCCAAGACAGTTAACAGCCGTTTTGGAGCAGTATTTAAAATACATTTTAAAAAAAGTGAAGTAAAGCACGTTTTGTTAAAATAAAGAGCAGCCAGTACTACATTGCAGCTAGGGGACCCACCCCAAAAAATAATAATAATTAAATAGAAAAGGAAGAATATGGTAGGGAATGAGTGAGCAATTATTGAGCCGATCCATAATGTATGTGTGACTGTGATTCCACTATAATGAGAATTATTATTATTTTTTTTTTTTTACATAATTTCACAGACCCCTCTTTTCACTTATCTGGACTTATTACGGGTTTTCATCTGTATAGAACCACTACTTCTAATGAAATTCAAGTAATTAAAAATGTGGACTTGTGGAATTATTCTGCTGTGTATTTTGTGATTTATGCATGTGATTTTATATAATTTTGCTCCTGAGGGAAGAATGGACTGATCTATTGTTTGGTGGGCAGGATAGACTGACTTTTCTAACTTTTCTACAGTGAGCCATGATGCATCTGAGTTACAGAGCCAGTGTGTGGGAAATATTATCAGATCACTTATGGGAACTCATTGTGAGAAAGACTAATATGTTTGTGCCGGTGTGGTCTACTTTAACCTTGAACTCTGAAAAATAAGACAAGAGACCAAAGTGTGACCAAAAACATATCTTAATTAGTGTTATGTTTGTGTCAGAGAGACTGTAAATCACAGGTTTCTTAACGACCACTGCAGTGTATCCAACTTAAAAAGATGAATTGTCGAGCGGGGGTTGGGGTGGGTGTCTAAGAGGGAACTCTGTGTTAAATTACGGTATCGACAGCAATTGCCTGGCAAACGGATGCCACCAGAACCGTGCAACTTCACACAGACCGAGTGAACAAATACAAACCAATAGAAGATAAATGCTGCTTCGCCAGGGGAAAGAGGATAAACAGAGGACATGTAAAATAAAGAGTTTGGCCCAGCAAAGGGTATAATTCACAATCCTAGAATTGACTTCATAATCCTCATACCACCTAATAAACTACAGAGACCGCTCTCTAAGCAGTTGCCAGAGACTCGGGTAAAGTAAATTGGGTGAGTTCTATTAACTCTTAATAGTGACTAAGTCTAATTTAGTATCTCTCATTCTCATTACACTGCCACTCATACACAGACACACCCACACACATCATTTCAGAGCTTTTTTAACTTGCCTTCAGCGGCCTGCACATACAGCTTTAACTGTGCTGGGTAGACTCTCTGGGCGGGAATACAGCTTCTTCCTGCTCGAGAACTGAAGCAAAACAAGCATTTACAATGCAATGGTCTCGGCATTGGTAAAGTTAGAGCTATTGGCATTGCTCATGACATTATTTTTGTTTATGTTTTAAAACATTTAAAGAAACGGCATTGTCATGAGCAATGCCAATAGCTCTAACTTTAACAATGCCGAGACCGTTGCATTGTAAATGCTGGTTATCAATAAGCCTGGGTTACCATGCAGAAACTCTTGTAACATGTTAAGAATATCATCATTTTTGAGCAGCCTTTTACTGCTTTCCTCATTTTGCAAACTTAGTTGCTCTGACTTTTACCCAAATCTAACACACTGCCTAGCTATACGTACATTCCCCTCTTTAGTTAACAAAAATTTTAAAAGTTTAAGCCAACTTCCATTTAAAGTGCTGGGGCCTCTGAATGTTGTTTTGAGACTGACGCACTGGGCAGGCCTAAGACTTGCAAAGTACCCTTCATCCATACCATATATTTTAAAATCGGAGCTTTTACCCAGTATTATTCTGCATTACCGTAATTCAGAATGGGATTTATTTTAGAAGAATAGTCTTAAAAATGGTTCAAGCCCCCTTCCTCCAAAACATTAAATTTCGACTTCCGGTTCTGCCTTCGGCAAACCGGAGGGTCCTCGACCTAAAAACACAGAAGCATTGTTTGTGAAAAGGAGCAATCCGCAAATGTGGGCCACTTTTTTGTTAGGGTGCCCTGGTCTAAACTACAAAAACTCCTAAACAGGCCCATATGTTTCACTTGAGTTTCTAGAAATAAAACGTTTTTGCTTAAAAATGCCTGGAAGTAATTTTAGCCATTTAATCATAAAAACTATAAAACCCTAGTAGGTAGGAAACTATATGTCCAGGCATTCACTGCCAGGCAGTTGGAATGTTTTCATGGTTTTGTGTGTAAAAGCCATGCTGGCCGCAGCTGTGTAATAATAAAATAGACGCTTGCTCCTAAATGTCAGGGTATAACTTTTAAGAGGGGCCCTGGTGAGATCTGGGTGCTTGTCTCCCTGGCAGGGGCGTTGCTGTCATCTGTGTGGGGAATGCTTTGCCATGCAGTTCAACGAAAAGCTTTTACTGCCCG